>NC_143021.1:80703141-81018791 GCF_055824585.1 Amblyomma mixtum
TTATATGCGAGGAACCTATTAAGGCTAATCTAATTTTCTGTTTTATGATACTACGCGGATCCAACAGCGACGCAGCTGGTCAGTACATGCTGCTTCTGCAGTGCGCAGCCACGATGCAGCCGCCGGTAGCTGCGGCAGCTGCGGTAGGCACGGGCAGGCGGAACCTGTTTTGCCTACCACGCGAAAGTCGCTACTGACATCAGCGCCACCGCATCTCCGTGACGTCGCGGGGTGAAGGAGGTCTATAGATTGCGAGAAAATGCACAAATTTTGCTTTGTCTGCAGATGGGCACACCTAAAAGAACCGAGTGAGTGAGCGCGGGAAATTTTAGGCCAGGGAAGTACGCGATTGGTTAGTGGAGGAGTACGTCAAAGAGCGCGGGATTTTCAAATTCGTTTCTCATCTAAGAAAGGATCATAAGTGTACGTTGTAGATTTTTATATTTACTGACGTTTACTCATGCAGGTGCAAGTAATGCATTAATTGTGTTTATTTTGTAAGATTTAACACTGATTTTATTTTTGGGCCGAAATAGTGTTGCACGCGTCAGCGCAGTCAAATCAAATCAAATCAAATGCAGTTTATTTTTCGTCAGAAAGAAATCAATGGCTGAGGAAATCATCGGAAAAGTTTCTACACGGGCGTTTCAAATGCTGAACTTGCGCTGCCACAGGGAAGTTTTTCAACGGTACTGATGTCATTCGAGTCGACATTCGAAATTTCTGAGCGCCTTCGACACGCGAGCTCAGTCGGGATCCTCCAATGGCAATCCCCATCGCTTCGGCCAGCCCGTGGAAGAGGTCAAGGGAGGAGTAACTTTATGAAAAATGCCCAAATTACGCAGATTAAAATACAAATAAAAAAGGGGGCGGGGGTGGAATCCTAGGCTAGAAGGGAGGCGCAAGTCACCGCCCGATACGAAGGGTTAAGCCACTACCATCCATCCACCCACCCACAACCGTGCCGCGCGCGTCTGCTTGGGTTCTGTGGCTGTTGAATACGATATCTGCTGCTTGCGTTTTTCTGGTGCTTCTTTAGCAAATAGTTCGTGTACTCGCTAAATGGGCGCCTCGAGATAACATTAAACCATTCAGCATTCACTATGCGAGCTCGAACTTCCTGCAGCACTGTGCTGATCACGACGACTGCGCACATTAGTACCTAGAACTATGCTACTGAAAACATAGCTATTTACAAACAGTTTGCTCGCTTGCTTGAGATAAAACGCAACCTGCGCTCTACTTATGTTAAATAATCCCCTGTGACCTAGTAGTGTGACATTTGAGGAGGCTGGCAGGTGCAAGGTTATTCACTACCGGTCAGCCGGATTAACTGCAGTGCTAGGAGAGTCTCTCGACACCACTCTATGGAGGGCCTATTTTGCTCTTGAGAGGCATTTACACTGTGTTCTGGAGCTGTATTTGACTAAAATGATGCAACGTTTATGTATTGTAGACAATCCAGCATGTGTAAATGCATCTGCTGATTTTTAGGGCCTTTATATGTGGTTGACACTTATTTGTATACAATCCAAAGCATTTCACCACGCATTGTTGGGAAAAATAAGTCTGAGCAAGCGCAGAAATGACTTTTTTATGCTTATGCTCTGCTGCATGCTTGTTTGTAACTGGTTTAAAGTTGCAGCTTTCACATGGTGCTACTTTAGTAGACAATTCTTATACGCATTTGACTCGCTCTTATGCCAGGAAGCTGCCAGTGATGACGGCATCGGGGACATGCCATGTTCTCCTTTCATCATTGCAAAAGGTATAATTCCCTGTGGTACCACACTCGGGCGAGCATTCCTGATTTAAAACTTTTTTTGTGCAGGAGGCAGTTTCCTTACTGCAAAGAGCTTCACCATATGCATTGACACCCTGCAAGTGATGCACGCAGCCAACCCATGCCAGGCTTCAATCTCATGTTTTTGGTGCACTTTGCTTTCAATGCTGTGTACCCCAAGGAAACAAGCCTCTGCTTGGAGTTCACACATCGGTAAGTACTGATCTCAGTTGTTAACTGAGTTGTGACAACCTTTCTTGTTTTGGTTTTGGCACTTCTTATCTATGCAGTGATGATCAAAGTTATAGGTATATGCCACTTCATCATAAGACTTTTTCATGAAAATGCTAACAAAGTGCAAAAGCAATTTTTATAAAAGTAAGAAAATGTTTGCTGAACCCAGGCAACTAATCAGCTATGGAATGAAATTTTGCTGCTGTTGCTGCTTGCTTAATGCAGCTGGTAAAATAGCGCCCTGAAAAAATCTGTAGAAAGGAAAGACAGATAAAACTATTTTTTGTAAGAGTTGATCTTCAACCACTTCTTCACAGATTATGGCTGTACTACCTGCATTGCATGGTGCCCAGTCACTAATATGAAAAGGTTGGAAAGGGTACATGGTACTATATTGCTTCTGAGATTATGTAGCAGTGTGTGGCTATATTGGTGGAAGTCATACACGTTGCTTGCTCATAGGGGTCATAGATATTTTCCCAGAGGAGCACAACACCTGGGGGAGGGGGTTTACTGAAGAGTGCATATGTGCATGCAATGCCAGTAACTCTTTTGTGGCCATTTTTATGGCCATCCATTGTTTATGGGTATATTTGAACGTGTCGCCATGCAGATTTGACGGATTTGACGTCGTAGATGGTACTTCGCAGAAATTGTCAGCATTGTTTCGCTATTAGCAAGTATGAGGACGTGTGTTGATGTAACTGTGCGATGAACTTTGTGATGCTTTGATCGCATTTACACTACGGTTGCTGGAGCTTCTTTAATCTCTAGCTCTGGCAGCTGATGTGGTTCTGGCGTTATTTGAAGGGTATGCTATATTTTGTATTTTGTTCTTTGCATTTTGTGGTGTTTAATCGGTGTTCGGATAGGATAAATGATGAGGATTTAAATATTTGTCCAATGCCTGGTTCTTTTCATTGCTGTATGATGTGGAAACACATTTGTCTTGTAATTTAAGCCAGTTTTAATACTCTGCGCTTTAAAATAAAAATTTGAAATATGAACACATTTAGAGGAGACAACGTATGCTCAGAAAAATAAAGGCTATGTTAACCACCTGTGTTAGAAAAATGGAACAGAAAAAGCAAAGATAGCTTCATAAGTCGCATTGAAGCTGGACTTTCTTCAAGAAGAAATCAGCTGCCTCAAATAAGAGCAAATCTATTTCGATTGCAGCGTGTGATGTTTCAGTATATAGTTTCTTGCTGTAAATAGGTCATGTATACTGTCCATTACCATGGGCCGCTGTGTTTTCCCGCCTCTTCAGTGGTCAGAGGATTTTAACTTAAATAGTCGGGAAAAGCATGGAAAAGACAGGGAACTGGAAGAAAGTAGCTTGCTTGACACCCTGGTTTAGTGGCGGGTCATGCATGGTGTTTGTTCTTATCGGGTCAGTCAACATGACTGGAATCATGGTGTAAGTGCACAAGCCTTTGTAACCACAGTGCTTCATTTCTGCAGCCAAAGTGTTGAGCACACTAAGTCAATGAGGCTTCCTTGTTTACGTTAGCAGTCATTTTGTGAGTTCTATCGAAAAATAATCTTCTTTAGCTCCAACATTTTTTAGAACTACATTCATCTGATAAGTCTTCTGTCTATATAACTGACAATGGGGTTATTAAATAGAGCAGTGAAATTTTTGTATGGTTTGCTCTCACTACTGACTGCGAGAAAATGCTGTGGCTAAAGGTATGCCGGATGGACCCGGTGCGTTTCCTCCCCTTAGTACGTCGGATAGACCCGGAGCGTTTTTTTTCCCCAACTACATCGCACAAACCTGACAGGGTTTTTCAAAGTCCGGCCATTTGATTCTTGCTCGGCAGTCTGCTCGATTTACTCTCATAGTGCTCCTTTGAATTCTATCAGGATTAATCATACCTTGGGCTCAAGAATGTTTACTCACTGCCCCAATGGGCCAATTGGTGTTTGGCGCACATACTCTGAGAGCTCCATGCAATGAACTGCTCGATCGCATGACAAACATCATGTTCTCTGGTTGCACCGTTCGCCACATGTCGTTTGGTTAGGGTGTGTGAACTGCAAAATTATTCCTGGCTATTTCCATGCAGCATGGTGCACATGTGTGCTTTTCTGTCGTGCGCCGAAGTCCGCTTTGTGAACTTGAAGGTTTGTTTACTTGCGACGATCCGCTGTCCCTCAGTCGAATCTGAGTGCGCGTGCGGGATCGGTACGCGGTTCCATTCGCGTGAAGTACGAGGCAAGAAAGACTGAAATGCAGTTACAGTGTTACACGTTTCAATGCCAACTTTGTGACGATGATCAATGCGGTTTGACACGTATCTGGGGGAGGAAATGAGGGCATCATGTAGCATGAGATGATGGTATAGTTTATGAAAGAGGCTCAAACGAATTGTCTGCCGGCGGGATGCTAAAAGAGGCAAAGAAAGATTAGCTTTCATGCTTGTTACACTTGCGGTACGGTTGAAGTTGGACAGGATAAAACGAGCTGCGTTATTTTGAACTAGCTCCAGAAAAGTTATCAGTTTATCATGATGGGGATCCCATATGGCGGTGGCGTATTCCAGATTAGGACGTATTAGTGTTTTATAAAGTAATAATTTTAAGTAAGACGGAGTTTTGGAAAAGTTACGGCGCACATAGCCCAACATGCGGTTAGATTTGTTAGCAATGTACTCACTCAATATGGCGCTTCCAGTTAAGGTCAGAAGAAATATGAACACCCAGGTATTTATATGAAGTAACCGCTTCTAAGGGAACGCTATTTAGGTAGTACACAGGCGGAGCGTTGGTACTTCTTGATATTCGCATAATTTTGCACTTATTAGTGTTAAGTTCCATAAGCCATTCATTACACCAAAGAGAAATGTTAGAGAGATCACGCTGAAGAAGGTTAGCATCGTCGGGGGATTTTATTTCGCGGAAAACAACACAGTCACCAGCAAACAAAAGAATGTTAGATGATACAATGGAAGGGAGGTCGTTGATGTAAATAAGAAATAAAAGGGGTCCGAGCACTGAGCTTTGTGGCACGCCCGAGTAAACTTCGCTGAAAGGTTAGTTAAAATTATTAGCGGAAACGAACTGCGATCGGTTAAGAAGAAAGTATTCAATCCATTTCAGAACGCTGTAGCCGATATTAAGTTGGGTTAGCTTTAAAAATAATAAGCGGTGACATACCTTGTCGAATGCCTTAGAATAATCAAGGAAAATGCAGTCAGCTTCTGATGCACGATCTAAAATATGGTGAAGTTTGATAGTGAAGATGGCAAGTTGGGTTTCGCAAGAAAATGACTTCCGAAAGCCGTGCTGTGCGGGTGCAAAAAAGGAATTAGACTCGAGAAAGTTCACAAGGTTAGTGAAAATGACGTGTTCTAATAGTTTGCAACAAGTACTAGTAAGCGAGATGGGGCGATAATTTGTAGGGGAGGTTCGATTTCCTGATTTGAATAATGGAACCACCTTCCCGACTTTCCATTGTGTTGGCGGAATGTAATTATCCAGAGTCTGCTGAAAAATCTGTTCGTATTAAGGAGCTAAAGGCAATTGTATTTTTTTTAAATTTAGCATGAATGGAGTCAAAACCGGGCGATGAATGAATTTTTAGGGCATCAATAAGTTTAGCAACGCCAGATGTATCGATGAAAATTTGAGGCATAGAAGGGTAATTATTCCGGAGTGCAACGGGATGTGTGCTGTTTGATGCACGCGAGAAGTTTTGAATAAAGGTTTCGTTAAGTTCTGATGCGCATAAATGAGCCGGAATAGGCTCCCCTGACACGTCAGTTAAGTTAATAGATTCTTCGGTATGTGGGTTGATGACGCGCCAAAATTTTTTAATGTTGGTAGATAGCATGGATGGTAACGTGTTAGAAAGGAAGTTATCTTTTGCTTGCTTAAGTGCAGTTGTATAGGCATCAGCGGCAGTCTTGTATGTGTCCCAGTGTGTGTTACACGGTGATAGCCTAGCTATACGGTATCGAAACATGGACGAAACATCGAAATACGAAACATGGACCATATGGGATATGTGAAATACGGGCTATATGGGACATGGGGAATGAAGGCCATAGGGATATATGGGCAATACGGGCCATATGGCAATTACAGGTATAATAACTGCATGTTAACGAAAAGCATGTACAGCCAGGCAAACTCCCTGCTGGCGTTCGCGACTTCCGCGTTTTCTGTGCTCATGCAGCTTATGACAAAGCAAACTTGCGAAAATGTCAAATCTAAGCATATTGTCACTAAGCCCGTGCTTACATAGTATTGACCTTTCCACAAGTTTGCTTCATCGCAAACCGCAGGAGCGCAGAGATAGCAGGTGCACAAGATAGCTAAAGCTTTGGCCGGCTATACACGTGTGCAAGTGTTCAATATCAGGCAATAAGAGTAATCACTCAAATATATTTAAATCCTTCAAAATCTCGGCTATGTATCTGTTCATTATCTGCATCCGTTTGGACGGAGCCGTATCGTTGGGGTTTTTGGCGATGTATGCGGCAAATCCATCTACAATAGAAATCAGAAAAAGTCAACCAATACTTTAGTTCATTGTAGAAATAAATCTTTGAAATTAGTCAAGATCGCACAATAAATAACGCCTTTGATCAGTGCACGACATCGCCGCAATACCTGCCCATCAACATTTACTAACTGTTTAGCAACTACCTTTAACAGCGAATAATTTATGTACCGTACGTATTTTCTTTGTTTATTCAATCTGCTTTTTCAATGTAACCCACCCCTTATGTAATACTTTCAATCTTGGGGGCCTTTAAGGTAATAAAGTGAAGTGAAGTGAAGCACGGAAAATACAAACCCGAAAACTTGATCCAAACTCATGAAGACTCGGTAAATGCAAGGATATGCACAGTGCTGGTGACAAAAACACATCCAATACTAAAAAAAGATAATTGTCAGGCTTTGAACACTCACTAGCCACCGCCGCCACCTTCTGAGGGGTTAGGGCCTTTCTTGAGGTGCCTACTTTGTCGTTATTGAGGTAGCGGCGACAGGGGACACCCGTTACAGTTCTATTTCGGAGCTCCGAGTTAGACCAAAGCATCTTTGTTGTCTGTTTACAAAAGTTTGCATCTTTTTGTCTCGTTATAACCAGTTCCACCTTTCCAGAGGCACGTACACACCCTTACCGAGGTGAACCTGCATGGAATACAAATGATCAGTACGCCTATGAACTCACCATATATGAGACGAAAAAACTATGCACATCAAAGTGTCCTTATTATGAAAAGGTATGCCTCAACAGTGCATAAATATCCGATGACTACACGCAACCTCCGAGGCATTAATTATCAAGCTTTCACAAGCCTATAAAGATGCCTTTTCATTGTCTTCAGTAAAGAAATCACATTTCACTCAGCTTTGAAGGCCCAAGACTGTTCTCCATACCTTTCTAGGCATTACATGCAGGCACTCAAAAAACTGACCAAATTTATCACATTTTATGTACAGTTATCATTACCCACTTGCTGAGTGGTGGTTCAGTTCCAAAAGTGTGATAAATGCGGTCACAGATATGGGTAATTTCATTGGTATTTCAACACGTTGACGAGCAACAGCACAGGCATCAACGAATACACATTTTTTTAGGTGTTCTTCTTAGTCCATTAGTGGGCAGACATGCCATAACAACAAACAGGCGAGAGAGAGCGGGAGAAGCGCACACTAAGAATTGCAAGTTCGAATGTGTGCTGTGCCTTTTCATCGTGTATTTGTCTGGGCACTGTTGCTTGTTTAAGCATGAAACTGTTCACCATATGGAAGTGTCCTACTTGGTCATTCAGTGTTCCCAGTACAGGTGTCGTATCCTGAGGTACATCTGACACCTAGAGGAGAAAAGAAACAGCAGTGAAACATCAAGTTGAAAAAAAGATCACACAGGTTTATATAGAGGGTCACAACTTGAACGTTGATTTAAAAATAGCCTTTGGTATGGATTAAATGAGCTACGTGTGTTCTCCAGCCATGAAGAGAAGCCACCAGCATTCTTTTCAATTTGTTTTCTTGCACACTTTCAGCATGTTGTTCATGCTGCTATCCTGACTGCTCGAAATGCAGGAGATGTGTATAAGCAGCAAGCAGGTTAAATGAATAAATCAGCTGGAAGGAACACTTCCAACTGATTTCAGCTGATCGCTTAATGCCCTTCCACACGGGCATTCTCAATGCCCCTCACAAATATTGACATTCATTCAAATAAATTGTGGCTAAACGGCAAACTTCAATGCTCAATGAGCACTGAGCATGCGACACCAAGCACAACATTATACAGTAAGCATAAAATGAAGTTATTGCCAGCAAGTAGACTTTGAAAGTGCAACCTACTTTTAATAGAAAGTTGCTCAGCAAAAGCTTTTTACAGTTAAAGGTCATTAATTCTAATTTCCGGCCAATTCGAACTGTACAACTTTCTTCCGTGTTCCGTGGGAATGCATGTAAAACATGCCTGTTAATTTGAACCTGCACGGGCTGTGCCACCGATAATTCGAACTAAATGCTTTGGCGCCTGGGCATGCCTATGCGTTCCTTGCTGGCGAACTAAAGAACGCTCCAGCGAGGTTGTGCAGCTTTTTGGAGTTGTGGAGAGGAAAAAAATGGTGAGAGAGGGCACTGACGAGGTGCGATACCGGGTAAACCGGTGAGTCCGAGAATCAGATGCATCGCAGAGGCTCCAGCAACCCGAATGCGAAACCAAGTGGCCGGGCGGGAAACTGTGTTTCTGGGAAAATAATTATTTGGAATTCTCACTGAAGTTTGCTGCGCATTTTTGTTTCAGTTTTTCATAGTCCTTTGTGTCACCTTCCGTGTGGTTATCTGCAGCCATAGCGGTCAACATACGCAGTGTGCCCCGGTGTAGTAATTTAGAAATGTCAGTTTGCAGTAATTGCCGCAACAAAACGCTTCAAGAGGACACGGAAATCATGCATGAAGCAGACGTCGGTGCGTCATTGAAACAGGATGTCACCAAAAAGCATGCCCATTGGTTTGGCAGTTTGCGACTCTGGGTCGGAAGGCTGGAAAACCGGGAAAAATACGTGCGGCTGTGCTGCGAACTTTCGCTTTTCGACCCAAACAGTCGCGCACTTGCCGGGCTAACAAGTCTGAATTTATCCATCCTGAGTCCGCCCTTCGCGACTCCGGCACAGCCTTCTGTCGCTCAAGTTCGCACGCACCGAATGCCACCCGCCTCCTTAGTTTTAAAGGCGAAGTACAGGCCTCTCTACAGGCCCGGGTTTTAGTACAGAAGGTGTTGGCGGTTGCCTTCCGGGAAAAAAAAAAACAGGTAATTATTCATCGGAAACTGCATGTCACGTATGCGTCGCCTGTCGCCAAGAGTACACATATTGTGGTCTGCCAAGAGAGAATCATAGTCGTAGAAACGGCGGCGTCCAATATATCTATCATAATAGATGCGTATGACCTTACGCTGGACATTTTCAATTTTCGTGCAATAGGCGACAGATACGCTATTGCAGGCTACTGACGCGAACTCAAGACGCGGTCTCACAAGGACACAGTATAGAGTGCGTAGACATTCGTGCCGTCGAAATTTTTTTGTTAGTCTAGAGATAAGACCAATATGCCTCAATGCGGGCAACACAATTCAATTTACATGCAGACTAAACTCAAGCTTTGAATCAACAACCACACCAAGGTCTCGTACATTGGTCACACGAGAAATTTGACCCGCCGAAAGTGTGTAATCAAACGTAACTGTGTCGCGTTTCCTAGTTAGAGACAGGACGGAAGTCTTCTTAATATTCAGTTTCAAGCAATTCATCACGCACCAATTCTCAATGTTGTTAATGTCAGCTTGAAATTGGCGGCAGTCCTCAATATCTCCAATATTACGGAATAATTTGAAATGATCTGCGAATAGCAAAATTCTCGAGTTCTTAGCATGTAACGGCAAATCATGAATAAACACTAAAAACAACAGCGGTCCTAAGTTGGAGCCTTGAGGCACTCCTGAAGATGACAGAAATTCGTTGGACACACAGCCGGAAAATCTCACCATCTTACAGCGGCTGCCAAGGTAGCTTTTGAGCCACCTGCAGTACATGGGGCAAAGTCCGTATCTTTCCATCATCATAATAAGTACCTCATGGGAAACCATATCGAAAACTTTAGTCATGTCAAAGTAGATTGCATCTACCTGACCACGATTAAATACATGTGGCCCAGTATAATCAAGGAAGCTGCATAAATTCGTTTCCACAGAGCGACCTTTCAAAAAACCGTGCTGGAGAATTGAGATCTTCTGTTTGAAGTATGAGCCCATGCGTTCGTACATAATCATTTCAAAAACTTTCGCAAAAGAACAAATTAGTGACACAGGTCGAAAGTTTTTTGCATCACAAGCATCGCCAGACTTGAATACAGGAACAACTACTGACAACTTCCAATGACAAGGAAAAACGCCAGTCGCAAGGATAAGTTGAACAAATGCGCCAAAACAGGGCCAAAAATGTCAGCGCATCCTTTGATTATGAAGCTGGGAATTTCATCAATTCCTGTTGAAAGTTTTGGCTTAAGTTTCTGAATCGCCGAAAGAACCTCATGCTCGGTGACAATATCATAAGCTAAACAGTCAGCGCTGTCTTCAAGAGTGATAACAGCAATTGTGTTATCATGGCGCACAAAACAAGAGCTGAAGTGATCAGCAAAAGCTTGGCACACATCTTGATGTTTAAAACAGATGCCATCGCGCGTCTTTATTACAGCAGCACTAACCTTATCATTTCATTGCTTGCGCACAAAATCCCCAAAACTGCTTGGTTCCTTTTTAAAGTTCTGTTCAAGAAGTTTGTGGTACTCGGCTTCATCACGTGCAATCAGTGTTTTCACAATTTTTCTGCAGAAAGAATATCTTTAGTACCAATATTCACTTTCTGATTTCACGTAGAGTTTGTGATACTTCTGTTTCTTCTTCAAGTAACGTCTCATATCATGCGAAAACCAGCAAGGAAATCTACACTTCTTCGATTTACGGCGAGGTATACATTTTTTCATTATACCTTGTACAACTGATGTAAGTAGCTCAACGCCTGTGTTTACATCCTCGATCTCAATCAATTCTGACCAGTCGTAGGCCAGAAGATCATTGTACAGCCTAAGGTAATTGCTATACGCGTTTCTAAATTTTTCTGGCACCTTCTGACGCACTGCACGAACAGACAAGAAGAACGCCAAGGTAAACGGGCAATGATATTTGTCTACCAGAACAAGAG
The DNA here is from genome assembly GCF_055824585.1 of Amblyomma mixtum. Classification (NCBI taxonomy): domain Eukaryota; kingdom Metazoa; phylum Arthropoda; class Arachnida; order Ixodida; family Ixodidae; genus Amblyomma; species Amblyomma mixtum. The sequence continues at coordinate 80,714,398 of NC_143021.1, forward strand.
GATCGCGTACCGCTTGCACGCCGAAAAGGGGCACATTAGATAGAATTAGGTCTAAAATGTTTCCAGCACAGTTCTTCATTGTATTAAATTGATATAAACCATGGAAATTACTAAAATCAATTAAACATTCCGCTTTATCTCGAGTTGCTGTGCAGTCACTAGCGACCAAAAAGGTGGACCAATCGGCCTTAGGAAGATTAAAGTCCCCGTAGATGTGAACCTTGTACTTCGAAAAATAAAGTTTTTCCCCAATATCCAAAAAATGATCGGTAAAAACGTTAGGAGCAGAATTTGGTGGAAAGTAGTAACAGCCGACGAGATAGTGCGATTTGTCACACGTTGGAATTTCCAACCACACACATTCTTCGTATGTCTCTAGGTCTGGTCTCCTAAATGCATTTAGCACAGAACGGCAGGCTATCAGAACTCCGCCCCCGTTTTTAATCTTGTCAGAACACACCCTATCGGCCCTGAAAACAGTGTACTCATCTTAGAAATAAGACGCACTTGAACATGATGAGTTTAGCCACGTTTCCGTCAGGCACATGATGTCATACTCACATTCGTATGCATTCGCGAAGAGAGCTTCCCTTTTAGTTCGCAGCCCTCTCGTGTTTTGGTAATACAGTTTAATTTCCTGTGCCATTTTCGGATGTAGTTAGAGCACCATTAGGGTCATCAAAGCGCCGTGAGGACCACAGCTTTCCATAAAAAGGGCAAAATACGCAACCATCAGGCCAAACTCCCGGTTTGCTCACAAGTTCAAATAAATGCTCATCCGGAGAAACGTGAAAGGAGCAATATGTATTGTACTTCGTTTTCAGTTTTGTGCAAGTAACAACCTTGTCACCCACTGTGTCCGCCAAAAGTTTCTGTATGTCCGACGCCGCTGTTGTCGGGTCCAGGCGAGAAACAAATAAGCTTTTCTTCGCCGGTAGTTTGGGCGCTACTTTAAGCATGGACTGCTTAGCTGTGCCAAACGTTGCTCGCGGTCGAGGTGGCTGGCTCACCGCTTTCGACGGGCGTGGCAGATGAGTACTCTGGTCCTGAGCAGGATGCTTCGATGGAGGGGCCGACATTCCAGCAGGCAGATTTGCCGCCACGGCTGAAGCGTAGCTGCGAGATTCCGAGCAGTCAAAATTCGAGCACTCACTCTGGCTGACGGTACGAACAGACGCACTCAGGCCATTCAAAGCTTCACGCAGGAGCGCGTTTTCCGCCCGGAGCTGTCGCACCTCATCCGTTAACGCATCCATTCGACTAGCCATTTTTTGCAGCTTTAAAACAACACTCGGGGAAGCACTGACGGAATCTGAGTCTTGAAAATGCAGGGAAGAGCGCTGCACTTCGGGGGGCGTTTCCGTGTCGCCGGCTCCGCCGATAAGCTCTTCCGCCGAAGAATCACGCCGCTTCACGCAGTGAACACATTTGTACTTGCTGGCCCCGGATTCCATGAGGATGTTGTATTCCTCGGCCTGTATGTTGATGCATTTGCAGTGAAAACGCTGACTGCAAGACGCGCACGGCAAAAACTGCTGCCTACCACGAATGGGCTGGGAGCAGCGCGCACATGCGTCCGCATCGGGCGCCATATTTATGACGCACCATATTAGGTTTACTCGATTTGGCTGCACTTTCTGAACTAGTTCAAAGAGTGCAGCACCTCTGTACTCGTTTTTTCAGTGCAGCGCGCGCCCCCTGCATCTCGCTAATTCTTTTGCAAAGGTGCAGGTCTAGTTCAGCTCAAGTTCACAAATTTTCTGAACTGCTTGGCGAGGAAGTGCAGCGAAAGTGCAGCGATGGGCTCTTGCATGCCAAATTCCCAGCAGACGACGATGGTCATTCGTGGTACCGACGGCAGAGAAAAAGACGCTACGATTGTCTTAAATCCTGACGTATCATTCCTGCGGGACGGCAGCGGCTACGTTTATCAGACAGCAGGTGAGTACCGAGGCGCGACTGCCTTGAGCACGGTGTCACCGCTTGAAAAGACAAAAAAGAATAATAATAAACAGTACGCGCGCAGTTTTGAGCGCTATTTATATGTATATTTTCTCTTCGGTGCTCAATTTAATGTCTCGTATTGCACTACGAAATTTGGTCCCTTGTGTTTTAAGGTCGGTCATGTGCGGTTATAGTGCGCACGTGTGTGTGGTGCGTGTGCGCGCTGTGCAGACATAATTTTGATTACACAAGTGCATCTTTGAGCGGCATTAGTCGCCTGTTTCGATGTTACCAGTTTTTGAGCGACAGCAGTCGCTTTTTGTGCTTTATTTAGGCAATAAATTTTTACTTACACACAAACACAAAGCAGTCTCGGTGATTCTGGGCGCGCATAAATGTTGGCGCTCGTCAAGTGAGCTGTATTCTGAAAAACTCTGCTGTCAAAATGTGCTGTGAACGAATTTCATTTTTCTTCTGCAGACGGGGAGCGTTACACGCTGGTATTCTCCCAAGAGGCTGCCGCAACACCCCCCTGCCAGGCACCGCCTGCCAGCCCCCCTGCCTTTGAAGCCCCACTCTCTGCTTCGGCAGACCATCCTGATTCTGAGCGGCAAACTGGAGGCTATCGAGAAATCGATTACGACCTTTGGAGGACCCGAAAAACAAAATTTCTTATCAGTAAATATTCCGAGTTCATAGACCTTGTTTGCAAGAAAGGGGGATTTCGGTGAGTTGTAGGCTTGCACTTTTTGTTTACCTTGCATACCATCCATGTATTGTAAATCAGCGCCTTAAACTTAATTATTTGCTTCATACTCAGAACCAAAAAGTTGATGTGGCGGAGGATCACTGACCTTATCAACGCGGAGTTTGGTGGGAGCCTGACGCTGACACAGGCGGAAAATAAATGGAAATCCCTTGAACGTGCCTACAAAAATGCAAAGAAACAAAAACAATTCGTCGGGTCATAACCGTGTGATGTGCGACTTTGAAGAGTAAGTTAGAGCTATTATATTTTTGTCCTATTTTGCTCCTAGCGCTGCTCTGACTTACTGTGACATGCAGAGAGCTCTCAAGCCTCCTCGAGAAGGAGCATCACATAAACCATCCAGTTGTTCTGGTGCCTGAAAGGGCACCACTTTTGTCGCAACCAGGAAATTCGGAGTAAGTGCTGGTTAGTGAGTAATAAAGCGTTCATTATTGAGCATTTCTGAATATGTACTTCTAGCAACACCACCGGTGACCCAACCGAGGACACCGAGGAACCGCCGCTTTCGCTGCCAGCTGCGGTTGAATGGCCAGCACAGCCACAAAGGAAGCGACGTAGTGTGTCGACTGCACAGAACCTAACCCGCACTTTGGAAAGGATGGAGGACGGCCGGCAGAAGCGCCGCAATGAAAAAATGATGCGGCTGGACCGCCTTATTGATTTGTTTGAGAAGGAAGTTCAGGGCAACAAACCGCAGTGAAGTTAGCGCCAGCGCTACAAGTATAGTACTGTCAGGAGACAACAAGGGGAAGCTTTGGGCCAGTTGGTCAGACATGTTGGGGAGGAGGGATAACCGCAAACTTGACAGGACTGAAGATCGAGAAGAGGACAGGACGAGCGGTAACTAGCAACTGAAGTTTATTGAAAAAAGACATGTTGCAGCAAAGGTTGCATCTGCGCATAGCGTACGGGAACTAAGATAGTGACACGTGGAACACACAAGATAATTAATGATATACATCGAAACGAACACGAAACGAACAAAAAACAAAGAAATGTCCGTCACAGGTTTAACAGAAACCGGGTCTCTTTATCTAAAAGCGCCACGGAAGGCTCACTCACACACATATCAAGCCCAAGTTTGCGCATGTGTGCCGCTTCTAAAATCTCCCTTTCGAGCCTCGACCGGCCCCTTCCGATGATGGTGGCTTTGTTGAACTGTGGGTAGCAGCCATCGCATTCCCTGCAGTGTCTCGGCAGATTTGCGCCATTATCAGGTTTCAAGGAGCGGAAGTGCTGTCGCAGCCTATCGTTTAGACATTGACCCGTCTGGCCAACGTATACTCTGCCGCATCGCAACGGGAACTGGTATACCACATCAGTGGCACAGTTGACATATCTGTGCTCATGCTTCGTCGTGCACGCGACCCTGCGCTTACCTTCCGCCACGCGCCCGCAGAGCTGCGATAGCTTGCAAGGGGCTGAAAAAACAATCTGAATGCCTTGCCTACCTGCCACCTGCCATCTTGTGCACATAGGGCCCATAACCTCAAGAGGGTGGCAGGTAGGCAAGGCATTCAGATTGTTTTTTCAGCCCCTTGCAAGCTATCGCAGCTCTGCGGGCGCGTGGCGGAAGGTAAGCGCAGGGTCGCGTGCACGACGAAGCATGAGCACAGATATGTCAACTGTGCCACTGATGTGGTATACCAGTTCCCGTTGCGATGCGGCAGAGTATACGTTGGCCAGACGGGTCAATGTCTAAACGATAGGCTGCGACAGCACTTCCGCTCCTTGAAACCTGATAATGGCGCAAATCTGCCGAGACACTGCAGTGAATGCGATGGCTGCTACCCACAGTTCAACAAAGCCACCATCATCGGAAGGGGCCGGTCGAGGCTCGAAAGGGAGATTTTAGAAGCGGCACACATGCGCAAACTTGGGCTTGATATGTGTGTGAGTGAGCCTTCCGTGGCGCTTTTAGATAAAGAGACCCGGTTTCTGTTAAACCTGTGACGGACATTTCTTTGTTTTTTGTTCGTTTCGTGTTCGTTTCGATGTATATCATTAATTATCTTGTGTGTTCCACGTGTCACTATCTTAGTTCCCGTACGCTATGCGCAGATGCAACCTTTGCTGCAACATGTCTTTTTTCAATAAACTTCAGTTGCTAGTTACCGCTCGTCCTGTCCTCTTCTCGATCTTCAGTCCTGTCAAGTTTGCGGTTATCCCTCCTCCCCAACATGTCAGGAGACACCTCCCGTAGAAATTACCGGCATGAAATAAACTTTTTTCAAAGAGCTCAGGTTCATTCTTTCCATGGTGGTATTCTTGTCAGATTCCTTCGCACTCATTCTGAAGCACTAGCAAAAGGACATGCAGATTGCTAAAGTCCGCTTGTTTCCGGGCCAAATCAACTCCACTCATGACTGAATAATAGTACTGTGTCAAGCAACTAGCCAGGAATGTGGTAGCAGTAATATCCCTCACCTTAACTTCTGCAAAACTTCAGTGTGAACATTCGTTATCGACCAACTAATATAGCATATTCATAGGCGATTTGTTCACCAAAATACTCAACACTTTTGCAACCATCAAGATGACAATGAACACACCATTTGGTAGGGAAACGGAAGAACATTTATTGTTCACTTTAGCACACATCTTAGCACTGCTGCATCGCAATGGCATATCTCTTGGCTTCGGCGGTGTCTACCAAAGTGCGGTCGACATCGTGCTGCACATCTTCATTGCCCACGTCTTCCTGCTGTGGCACAGATGCTTCTTGCAGAAAATCTGTCATCATTGCACAGGTTGTGCAAAACACATGTTGCCATAACTGCGAAGCATGCCTGCAATACTGTCTTTGAATCTGCAAGGTACAGCCTTCTGAAACGCTGTTTCAGGAGGCCAAACGAGTTTTCAATGGTAACTCGCTGTTGGCTGAGCCTCCTATTGAACCTTTGTTTCCACGACGGAAACGTGGCCTCATTATCGCGATATGGGGTGAGCAGCCAAGGCATTAGCGGATACGCACTATCCCCCAATATGTATCCATCGCTGCACAGTGCTGCACCATTCCCATAAAATGGGCCCTCTCTCAAAACATGGGCGTCATGCACAGATCCCGGAAATCCGATACGCACGTCAAGAAATTTGTTTTCATGATCACAAATGACCTGAAGAATTATCGAGGGCCATTTCTTCCTGTTATAATGAGAGTGTGTCGACTCATCTGGCCTCAAAATTTCTATGTGAGAGTCATCAATGCATCCCACTGTGTTGCGTGACCCTTTTCCAGAACTTTTGGCTAAAAAGCCAGCCTTAATGCGGGCGATCTCGGCACCTGTGGGCCAGCGTATGACTTCTCCGCTGATGGAATGTAGAAACTGCACGACTCTTTGCACGCATGCGTTCATCGATGAGTCAGTCACATCAAACTTGTCTACAATATAAAACATTGACGTCTGCGAACTAAGGTAGGCCAGCGCAAAAAGGCACGTCTTGTCTGCGGGGATTTGCGGCCGTCCTCGTACAGCACTTGGGAAAAAAGACGACATTTTAAACCGTAAATACAGGCCTTCAAAAATTTCCCGTGAAAGCCGGAAGTGCCTCTTAAATTCCTGATTGTAATATCTAGTCACAACACCCTCACAGTACAACGGCACACGATTGCGCTGTTGTCTCGAAAGTACACAAGCCACAGCCACGAGCACATCGTCGTCGTCTTCGCTGTCCGTCTCCATAAGCTGTATTGCCGCCTCCACATACATGCCTACATTTGGCACGCGCGCCATTTTCTTCGACAGCACGCAGCACTGCAGCAGTAAAAGTATCGCGAACCACAGGTCACCGCAGCCCAACACCTCGACAACGCATGGAAATGTGCGCTCCCCTGTGTTTGTGGCGCGCAATGCAGACGACAAGGCCTGCACTGTATGCATTCGTTTTAAGTAGCAAGTGAGGAGCGTTGGTGGCGCTGGCGTCGTGCTGCACTTGAACCAGCTGAACTGTAGCTGCACGCCATCTGCACGTAGTAAGAACCTTCTTGGAACTTACCAGAACTAGTGCAAACTGTGTACCCAAATCGAGTAAACCTATTGCCAGTGCCATATTTGCTAGTGCCATCTTTCGTCATCACGTAAGAGGACTGCTGCAGATTGCCGACCTTGTTTGGGTAAGCTTGCATCTACATTGTGTGTTCTGAAAGTAGTAGGACTCATTTTTTTAAACAAAATTTATTCAAGAGAATAGTAGAAACGATTACAATTTTTTAAGGTAGCACCCTTCCGCACCTACACGCTGCTGCCAATGAGTTTTACAGTTTTCGTACGTCTCCAGGAACGCCTGGACCGGAATGCTGTTTAGCTCCCTCGTCACGGCCTGTTGAACCACCTCTACCGATCCGTGATGTTCCCCCTAGAGCGTCGATTTTATTCTCGGGAATAGAAAAAAGTCTGGCGGGGCCAAGTCGAGGCTGTAGGGGGGCTGAGGCAGCGTTGCCGCCATGTGCTGGGCAAAAAATCGGGGTCCTCATTCACATGATGAAGAAGATCCTACCGGTTGGCCTTTTCCTCCTCTGACAGCACTCCCGGCACCAACTTCGCGCACGCTTTCCTCATGGATAACTTTCCGTCACGATCTCAAAAACTTGGGTTTGAGGAATGCTCAAGTCATCGGCCATCATTCTGATATTTATTCTACGATCACTTTTAAGTAAATGTCTCACTCGCTACACATTTTCGTTGGTCTTGCTGGTCGAAGGGCGTCTGGAGAGGTCATCTTCCTCCACTCTTTCCTTACCTTCTCGGAACAGCTTGTGCCACTCAAAAAACACCCGATCTACCCATGGAAACGTCACCGTAGGCCTCCTTAATCATGTTGTTAGTCTCTTTGCCCGTTTTACCAAGATTTACTGAAAATTTGATCGCGTATCGCTGATCCAGTAAACGCTCGATGATTCTGCGTGACGAGACGTTTCGACAGGGTTCACAGTACATTCGACCTCCTCTCTTTAACGGCCGAGAGACGACTGCCGATTTTCCCCAGCATTCCCAATATCCCCCTTCAACGATTCTGCACGCGCAGACCACCTCTCGTCCGCCCGTTCGCCCAGGAAAAAACCAGTCCTACTACTTTCAGAACAGACCCTGTATATCACACACGCTCGGTCAGGTGTTCGTTCACCAGTGTCTGAGCCAGTCATAATCTCCACTCGTGACGTCACTTTGGCATCTACTTTGCACTTTGCAATGATCGTCGCACTATAGGATGGCACGAAACAGGGAAGCGTGAAGTGCCTGTACACAGCGCTGCAGAGCGTTGGCGTGATGTCATTTCCGCCGAATTGTAGCCTAGAGCACGCCAAATGCAGCCCACAGACTGCTCGCAATACATCAGATTTCAGCCACCTGATCAAAAATAACCGGAATGGTGACTCTATAACCATCATCTTCATCAGCCTGTCTACGCCCGGTGTAGGGTAAATGCCTCCCTCATGGGTCTCCAATTAACCCTGTCCTTTTGCATTTGCCGCCACCACATCCACGCAAACTTTATAATCTAAGAAGGTTGCAGCCAAGTACCACACTAGGGTAGCCAAAACTGTTCTGGTGAGGGAGTGCGTTGTCGGTTCTGCTCACCGAGATCATGCCGCCCCCCAGGCCTGGTTATGCAATTCCAACGACACGCGGAGTTGTTTTTTTCAAACCTGGCGGAGAATTGCGTGGCAACGGTATTCGAACTGCGGTCCCCTTTCAAGCTAGGCGGATTTTCTACCTTTACGCCACCGTATCTAAAGGATACAAATTAGAAGCTTTTTTAATACTGAATTTTAATCAGTGTCCTGCAATGGAACCGAACACTTTACATATTGTAACTATGATCGTATGCTTTCTAATCCTGATATAGTCATGAAGAAGTCACTTAAAAGGTTGAAAGCAAAAGTAAGTAAAAAAGCAAAGACGCTGCTACCTTATCATCGATGGGACTGAAACCGCTTGTCCCAGACTTGCCGCTGCTGCTACCGCTGCCTTCATTGCTTGGTGTGCAAGAGACTCTTGAACCTGCCTCATCGCACGTTTCGTGGCCACGAACGCTGTTTACCAATGAATCTGAAATTAAAAATCTACAATCAACAGCGAACTTCAAAAACCCACTAGCAGTTGCATCCATTTTAAAGCAGAAAACATGGTTGCTGTCCGCACTCAAACAGGAAGGAAAAAAAAACTTGCCAAACTTCTCGCCAAGCAAATATTGCAGGCGGCAATTTAGGCTTCCAACGATCTCCAGTTTTTCTTCCAGCCACTTAATTTTTTTTTTCAAAGCACTTGTATGCACTTGTTCCTTGCGAAGCAACCTTTTTTCGATGAACTCGTCACCTGAGCTTTAAGGAGACGCCGGCCTTTTCTGTGGATACATACCTTTTTTTGCTGCACTTCAACTTCTGAATGTACACAGCGGATTAGAAGAACATAGCTTGCAAAAATTCTTATACATTGCGCAAAAAAAATATCAGCACTGAACTCTATCATGTTCACGTATAGCCTTCATTGCCTTTGAATCGTAGTGCCTCAGAGATGCTGATCTGGTGTACATCAGGACTGATATTGCGACATTCCAGCACATTATGGCCAAGTGTGCCTCTAGCCAGCATTTTCTAAGGCACTCTGATCTCACCTTAAACATAGGGCACTCACTGCTTTATGAATTTTCGTGAAGTGATTTCTTTCTGATTTCACTTCTTTTGCTTCTATAGAAAGCTTGCACAAGAAGTGGCAGGCACTATTTTGGCACACAGCGCACAGCTTTAATTGTACAGGCCAGACAAGGGGGTGATGAGCTAATTAGACATGTGCGCAGCGCTCCTGTAAGTAGAAATGGCGGCCATTATAGCCTGAGTGCACTCTCCTCAAGTATCCATAGCCGGCTTCTCTCTCATCATGCTTACGAAATTCTTACCTTACACTTCTTTAAGCCTACATTAAACAATCCTTATTATCCCACAACGGCACAGCACTGGTGGGGCTTTACATGACAGTTCAACTGCAGGCTCCATAGTTTCCTGAGCAGATACTTTTTTCCCGGGAGCAAGTTGCCATTCAATCCGAACAATGCATCGATGAGGCGCAAAAGGCCGTGAAAGGTGTCCCATCAGAGACCATGGGCAACGATGAACGCCACGATCGTGACGATCGCCGCCACTTTTGTGGTAGTGGAGCCAGGAAGGGTGTCGGTGCCATGCTCGTGCAAAGCTTCACTGAGTGCCTCGTGCCCATTTAATGTTGGGTCAAGTCTGCAAGGATGATTTTAAGTTTCACCGGCTCACGGCGGCATATCGGGAGTAGCTTTCGCTGAAGCGTCGCCAGTACTGTAGTCCGTACTGCTCGAAGCAAACACAGGGGGCTCTTCGCTCCCTGCATTATCGCCGGAACACGGCGGCATGTCGTGAACACCTTCCGCTGAAGTGTCGACAGCACTGTCATCCCCAACTTCTGCGTTCGTGGCATTGCTCGCAGAAGTTGGGTTCGACGGAAGACATTACTGTCGACCCTTCAGCGGAAGGTGTTCACGCCATGCCGCCGTGTTCGGCCGATAATGCTGGTGCGAACGCAGAAGTACCAGCAGCTGTGTCCGGGGTGCTGGGAAACGCAGGATGGTCGTCATACCCTGCATCTTCCATAATTTCGCGCATCTGAAGCCGACGGTAGTGGCGAGTTGATAGTGGCACATGAAATGGTTGGCTCTTGTGAAAGTACGTCTTTCGTTTCTTCTGTGCGCACAGGCATTCCATACCTCAAAAGGCAAACATGTCCACTTATGTACGTGCTTGAGTAAACCTCGAAGCGTCCTTCGTACAGGTATATAAATCGAATGCACTCAGGTAGAAAGAACGCTTGGAATATGGAAGACAAAGTAGCTAGCCAGGAGGTGGGGAGTGGAAAAGACGGTATTCTTGGAACCAGCAATTCTAGGGCCTGTTTCGTCGGAAAAGTGGTATTAAGCATGGTTTTAGTACCTAAAATTGATCACTTTTGGCAAAAATCCGGCCGCCCCACCCCCCTGTTCTGAAATCCATCTCCGCGTAGGCCAAGCTGAGAAATGCATTTTTTTTGCTTCTTCTGCTGTTGTTAAAGCGATATACAGGGTGTTTGATGTAAGATTTTACGCAATTTTAGAAATCAGCTTTTTGAGTTAGAAGACCGATTATTTCGCAATAGTATTCTCAACGATGTGCATCAGAATGCAGCTGGGCTATCTTGCATGATGACCAACGAATTTTCAATAGTTAACTTTTGAACTCTTACTGTTAGGCTCCTTAATTATTGAGAGGCGTGTAGCCCACCGTAAGTAACATCCATATCAGATTTTAGAATTTACAAAATGCGGTTACCCTCGGTTACCGACCGCTCCGACCTACGCGTACGCAGTGTACAAGTGTATAAGTGCAAAGAAGTGTACTGGTGCTCCGAAGCCGCAGGCTCCGAAGCTGAAGAAGATTATTACTACGGAGACGTCGCCTTGGGACGTGAGTAAAACAATGCAGCATGCCCTTTTTCGAAACAGTGCATGCACTGTTATCCTTGGATTTATAATTGCCTTTCGAGAGTGGCAAAGCGACCATGCGTTTTAACACAAGCAAAAATCATTGAGAGTATTTACTACATTCGAATCGGAGCGCGCCGCCATAGTTGCTCAGTGGTTATGGTGCTCGGCTGCTGGCCCGAAAGGCGCGGGTTCGATCCCGGCCGCGGCGGTTGAATTTCTATGGAGGGGAAATTCTAGAGGCCCGTGTACTGTGCGATGCCAGTGCACGTTAAAGAACTCCAGGTGGTCGAAATTTCCGGAGCCCTTCACTACGGCGTCTCTCATAACTGAGTCGCTCTCATAGCCCGAGTCGCCGAATCGGAGGGAAAGCACAGATTTGTGCTAGGCAGAAGACGACGGTGAGCAGGAAGTGCCGCGGGACGGAGCAGATGGAAGAAGACGACGCTCTCCAATGCACGAGGCGTGTTGGCTGCGGCGATAGCCCAGTGGTCTCGCTGAGCGGCCCTCAAAGGAGATCTGTTCGCGCAGCCGCGGGTTAGACTCCCAGTCATGGATGGCGACTGAATTTCATTTTCTCTTTTTCGTGGTTAGACCTCTTGCTCAGCTGAAGGTCAAATTTACACGGTCCGCGATTGAAACCCGAGGTCCCGTAGTGAAGCTTTCGCTTATAAAGCAGCTTTTCTCCGTACAGTGTTGCTGAATCACGGTAAAAATAGAGCCGCTAAAGGCACTCCCACTCGCAATTGTGGGAGATTTTTGCAATCACTGTAAAACTGCTATTTCGGATATGCCCTCATTTAAAAGTTATAGGCCGCGGTAGATATGATATCGGAGAGCAGCCGGTCGTTTTACCTGGTTCCACAGCTTTAGCAGTAGAACAGCCCGCAGAACATCTCTGCAATTTAAATGAGAGGTGTTTCACCTAAGGTGTTCTATATTTATTTTTTATGTAGGCTTTCTTAATCAGCAGACCGATCTTTTCCATCATGGCACTGTTGTCAACGCTGTAGCTCACCAGAATACTCCTTAGGCGCTCTAACTAGTTGCCTGGTTAGGTAATACTGAATAATTATACTTGTTAACTCTTACTGTTATTCTTGTTTTTATTGAGAGGTATATAGCCCACTGTATGTAATATCCATATCAGTTGAGACTTCTGACCATGCAGTTACCCTCGGCCCTGTGGTCCAGAAAATTTTGGCAACATCGCGCCATAATACATGCGCTTTCGAGAAGTTTGCGAGCAAAGCAACCCCTCCGGTTAATGTAACTCTTCAAAACGACCAAAATTTTTTTAGGCCACATTACCGCAGGTGACACCGTTCTGGAAATTCTAAAAATTTATATGGATATTACATACGGTGGGCTACACCGCTGTCCATAATAGCGAATCTAAGAGTAATAGCTAAAAACTTCGGTATTATAAGTTAACCAGCTTACTATTCAGCACGTCTTAGCTGTACTGTGATGCGCTACACTGCTGACAATAATTATATGATAAAATCACTCTGAAGAAAGGCAATTTTAAACATTCAGAACACCTTAGGCGAAACAACCAGTATATGCTGCTGTGTTTTGTTAGGTGAGAGCTGGCACTTCATTTCCATATGTCTCGATGAGATGCAGTTTCAGATCTCACAAAGCGGAGAGCTTCGAAGGCATGCCGATGATCCGTTACCTAACCAAGGTGAAAAAGTACATTTAAACTATGCACGCGTTTGGCTGCTGAATTTAACGGACTGTTACTGTCGTTACTGGTGTGGAGGTTAATAAGAGAACCCGGATGTTCCCAGAGGTCATTACTGCTGTGGCTCTTGCGCAATTGTCGCAAACTGTAAAAACCTCTGAAATGGGGCTTTAAGCTCAATAAAACTTACTCTGAGTCAGTAGCCATGAGCTCCTGGGAGAGCCATGGAGAGCCCCAGAGATATAAATTTAAGAAATTTCTCAAGCACTTTTCCTTTCATGCTCTTGCATACGGTTGCAAATGTTGCTTATATTTCGTCAAGTTCGAAAACATAGTATGAATTGCAAGAAGTGCCCAATCCAACGTCCTCGTCATACGTCATAATTTCGTCCAACCTTTTAGTGTTAAAGGGACTATGCAACAAATTAATTGAGATTACGTAAAGCAGACGAGAGATAGGCGTTCCATCTTTCGTCACCCCAGCGCGAATTTTTGAGCTAGCATCAATAACAACGAAGATATAGACGATTGAAAATTACACTCCTCCTCTCCCCCCTCAACTCGTACTCGCGGGGCACCAGAAAAAAAATAAAGAAAACAGCTCTGGTACTGGGCACCGCCCATAAATACGTCATTCGCTGACTTTCGGTTTGCGACTTGCGGTTGTCGCACCCAGCACCCGAGGAGCAGCCTGCGTCGGCAGCGTCTCTCCGGTCTCTCTGCGCCTTCCTGGATTGCGGCGCACGTCGGATTTCTTTGCTAGTTAACAGAATAGACCCGGACCTCGAGGCGCGACTGCTCGCTGTTACGGCCGCGATGGGCATTGAGCCCTATGCATTCACGCCGTACCGGCTGAACGCCAGAGACAACAGTAGCGACTCGGCGGGCTAACCGGACTTCCCCGAGAGCGGCGGAGATAACGACATCCCATGGTGAGTAGCGTATGCGTGAATACATTTTCATCGTCAGACATAAGCTTCTATTTCATGCGCCAAGGCAGCAACGGCGATCGTTGAAGAACGACTGTGTTGCCGTGGCGTGCCAGAGGCAGTCAATGAGCAGGAAGACGGCTACATCACCGAGCACCCTGTGCTCGACAGCCTGTGCTGCACCCCGCAGGTGCGACGGGCTGTGTTCTTTGAATTGTGACGGTGTTGACGGCGAGGGGGACGACGATTTGAATAAGTACTGTCGCGATCATAATATCGTGGGACGCGGGAAAGCGTGGAAAAAGTGCATTCTGCGCCACCTAACAGCACATCCTCGCTTTTTCACCCCTTGCAGGCACCTGTGTACCGTCACTCCTAACTTACGCGCGCCGTACGTGCTCAGAACTGGCGCCAGGCGGCGCATCGATATCTGGCAAGCATAGGGCATTATGGGGGTACAACAAATATGAAGTACTAAGAGGTATTTGGAAAGGAATAATGGTGCCGGGACTTACTTTCGGCAATGCGGTTCTGTGCATAAGGGCAGAAGTTCAGTCGAGATTAGACGTAAATCAGAGAGCTGTTGGAAGATTAGCACTAGGTGCCCACGGCAAAACCACAAACGAGGCAGTACAAGGGGATATGGGCTGGGCATCGTTCGAGGCACGGGAAGCTAAGAGTAAAATACTATATGAAGAACGCCTGAGGAAATTGGACGATAACAGATGGGCAGCTAAGGTATTTAAATATTTATACAGAAAGAACGTTGACTCACAGTGGCGGAAAAGAACTAGAAAACTAACCAGTAAGTATGCCGGTCATGAGGACGGAGAAAGAAAGAGCATTAAACGACAGGTTAAAAACGCGGAAGTTAAAAATTGGATGAATTCAATGGAAAAGAAACATAGTGTAGAACTATATCGATTCTGGAAAAGGCAGATCAGGAAAGAATTTTTCTATGATAACTCAAGAGGCAGTGCCTTACTTTTTGAAGCTAGATCAGGGTGTCTTAGAACGCGCAGCTACAAAAAGAAATTTAACGAAGAAGATGACACATGTGCAGTGTGTGGTAGATCTGTGGAAACAATTGAACACCTCATAATCAAATGTGATGGTATCCATCCGGATGTCGATGCAGGCACAGTCACTCTTTCTGAGGCCCTAGGCTTTAAAGATAACAATGGTCATGTAAATAAATCTGCAGTGGAAGTCAGCAAAAAGCGATTGGAGGATTGGTGGCTGAAAAGCAGAGATGTGGCATAAGGTTAGAATAGTAGGAAACCGTAGGCAAAGTTGATGGAGAATCTTAATGAGAATTGCCAACACAGTAAACAAAAAAATAATAAATAAAGAAAAGCTGAGCATGGTGGCAATTGCCACCACCCCGTTTCAAAGGGGGCGCTCCTATCCATCCATCCATCCATCCAGCATCTGTCTGTCTGGCAAGCCACTGAAGGGTGAAGGAGATCGTGTGTTGCCTTTCGCGGCTCAGCGACTCATGTTAAAGAAGAGGGAGCGTGCACTTATGTTTTTTTTTCGGCCTCCTCGCGGGCGTGCCTACCAATTTTCAATGCGCAAGCGGTGAACGAACGGGCCACAAGGCTCCGAAAGCCGGGATGACCAACTGCTTGTGGTTGCGAAGAGCATTTGTATACAAAG
Source organism: Amblyomma mixtum (assembly GCF_055824585.1). NCBI lineage: Eukaryota > Metazoa > Arthropoda > Arachnida > Ixodida > Ixodidae > Amblyomma > Amblyomma mixtum. Next base: position 80,729,870 of record NC_143021.1, read on the forward strand.
CCTTCCGCGAAATTGCGGTTACGTGAAACAGAAAAAAAAATGGCCTGGCTTAGCTTATGGTTAAGCCTACGATGCGAAGCATACCGCCGGCGGAGGCTGCACGTCCCCAAGCGAGCGCACGAGTTGAGCCACAGCTTTCACAGCTGTTGTGACGTCAGCGCCCCTAGCGGGAGGAGCGGGAGTTAGGCCGCCGGTGGAGGCTGCGCGTCCGCAAGCGAGCGCACGAGTTGAGCCCCAGCTTTCACAGCTATTGTGACGTCATATCACATGGTGCGCCGATGTAGGTCAAGTGGTAGCTACGCGGCCGCGCGCGGCGCAGCAAGGAAGAGCTCGGTTGTGCGGCTAGTATGCTTCGCATAAAAATTGGCGGGGGCTTAGCTTTGGTTAAGCCTGGTAGGTTGCGAAAGCAGGTGTTTTATACTGCATATGCAGCGCCTCTAGTGCGAAGACCGCGGCGCACCGTGCCAAGCGGCCGCCGTTACCAGACGAGCCGAGTTGGTAGCCCGTCTCTCAATCCTGGTATGACGTCACGCTATAACGTCACTAGCACCTCTAGCGGGAGGAGCGTGGCGCGCCGTGGCAAGCGGCCGCCGTTACCAGACGAGCCGAGTTGGTAGCCCGTCTCTCAATCCTGGTATGACGTCACGCTATAACGTCACTAGCACCTCTAGCGGGAGGAGCGTGGCGCGCCGTGGCAAGCGGCCGCCGTTACCCGACAAGCCAAGTAGGTAGCCCATCTCTCGCTCCTAGTATGACGTCACGCTGTGACGTCACTAGGCATGGTACGACGTCAGGGGTCATCCTAAAGGTCAAACGTGGCAAGTGGCCGCCGCTACGCGAAAGGCCGTTCTTACGAGTAGTATTGCTTTCGCAATAAAAGTAAATTACAACAGTGCTCGGCTACAATTCGCTCGGGTGTGTTACGCGTGTCCAGCACTCAGCGAAATAATGCCCCGTGAACTTGGCGTCGGCGGTGCCTACTGGTTTTAGTTAACCTGCGGAGGGGTTGGAAGCTCCAGAAGTCGCCATTATGGGGAAGTGTCGATCGTAGTGCGAACGCAGTAAAACAAACATGTGTCTTCGGGCCCCTTCCCTTTTACGCAAGTCGCTGCTTCGCGAAAAGCGACAACTATTTCGTCCTTCTCAGCGGCTGAGACCGACGCTAGCCGGATATCGTAGCGGCCCCTGGCGCCGGTTCCGACCTACGTCCGCCGTGCGAACCGTAGGACTAAGGGTACAGGGATGCTTGCGAAGAAAAAAACGAGCAGCAGTGCGTCGTTAAATGGCGCGGAACACATTTTTGCCACGCTTTCCCATGCCTCGCAATACTATTATCGTGACCGTATGGAGCAGTGAAGCGTCACGCTAAAAAAACGAGGGCTTTATGCCCTGTTCTAACACTTGCTCTTTTCATACAATACCGCTCCGTAGACTACCGGCTCTTCACGCGCTAGATCTGGGCCACGCTGGGCATAGGGAACAGAGTGGTGCTGCCAGCCTGCGTCGTCTCTCGCATTAGGCGCCATTTCCCTTCTGCCAGCTACGTAGGGTTCAGAAACCCTGTCCTTTAGTTCAAGGGGAATGTCGCTTCTCTGTATGCTGACTACTGAATTTTATCACATTGCCTGCATGTCAGTGGCCTCTATATTTAAGCTGCCCCAATATAGAAAACTCTCATTCTCTTCATCAGGATTCTTGCCTGTTTTGTGCCATGTCATGAATAAATGTGCCAGGAATAGCTCTTCAAGTAATTGAACACCAATGTAATGCCTGGCTTGAGGAGTTAACGGTTTGGCTCTATGTTAACCAACTTCAATTAAACGTAAACAAAACAAAGTTTATGCTCTTTCATCCAAAAAAACAAACCATTAGATCATCACATCAAACTATCTTTTAATGACTTTAACATCGAGCAAGTTCATAGTTGCCGGTTCCTTGGTGTGTTTTTTCGTACCGATTTGGGTTGGACTGATCATTTAAACTTCATTAGACTAAAAATGGCCAGATCTATTTATGTTATTTATCGTGTTAGACATCTCCTCCCACTACAAGTTAAAAAACAGTTATATTTTGCTCTTGTTCATTCTCACCTGGTGTATTGCAACCTAGTGTGGGGTACATGCAACAAAACTGATTCATACAAATTGCTTTCTCTCCAGAAAAAAGCTCTACGTTTATTAAATTCATCTGTTGAAGCAAATCTTTTCGAAACATTTCATGTTCGCAATTTCTTTCATTCATACAATTTTAGTTTGGCTCTTCACATTTTTTATAAAGTCAAGCATGACTTTAGCTCTTTTTCTAATACTTATAATTCAAGAAACGTTGCGTATGGTCTACGTTCCGTTGCCCTATCTACTGCAAGACCCAGAACAAATTATGGTAAACAAACAACCGATTATCAAATTATAACATTGTGTAATGCCTGCCAGTCTCTTATTCAGATTGCTTTAGGAAGTTATAGTGTGTCTGTTTTCAAGAAAAAACTGACGATTCTTTTCCCCCCCGGTTAAATTTAGCTAATTCTGTATACTTAGTTTTTTTTAGTGTTGTTTGTGTTCTGCCTTTTTTTTATGTGCATATTATGAAATGATTTGTTTATTGTTAATTGATATTTATTATTGTCTATCATTAACTATTTTCTATTGTGATCATGTTTGCTCATTGTTTTTTATCTTTTGTCCATTCGGAAAAAAACTTTTCTCTGCCCCCTTCTGCCTCCTTTAGCCTCACCTCGAGGGCATATTGCATATAATATGGCCAAATAAACATACTACTACTACATACTACTTGATATAAGGTGCCATAACATTGCGCACCTTTCGCAGGACGGGTATTGTTTGCTTTGTAAACAGGTGTGAGTACTGACGTTCTTACTTATGTTTCGACTGCAGATGAGGAGCAGCATCTTTTCTTTTTGCCTTCGTGGAAATGTGGCCAGGATTCGATTCCGCTTCCTGGTGCGCTGCAGCCCTGTATCAAAACAACTTAGCTACCACTGTGAGCGGTTGCCCCTAAACTGCTCTTATCTATTCAGTGAGGAAGCATGAAGCAAGCAACATTTATCTTGTACTTGGTCTCAACTGTAAAATTGCTTGCAACTAATTTTCAGCTAGGTATAGCTACAGTTGTAGTATGTATAAATTATACACAAGTGAGAGTAGCTGGTCTTGTTGAGCTGTACTCTCAGTGGCACATAGCAACAGAAGTATAGGCTTTCGCAACACTTTAGTTTTGCCACTGTCATGGCAGCTGCCTACATGTATGTACTGCACCCTCTTGCAAGCTGTCACACCTCAGCATCTCCTGTTTTGTTGTGACAAGCAATGGTCAGTGCCTTCGCCAGGCCAACAGATTGATGATTATAGATTTTTATGGCGCAAGGGCATCTATGGCCAGAGAAAACCATGACACAATATATTTTCGACTTTTCAAGGTGGGGCCAAAGACCTATTTTCAAGCATTTTGCCCTAAATAAGCCGGCCACCAGACCAGGGGAAAGCATGTACTCATTGCCTCACCGGGGGATACCCGGCGGCACTAGGGGTCGAACCCGACACCTCCCGCATGCGACGCAGATGCTCAACACTTGGCCACTGCTGCGGTTCGTCGGGTCAACAGCTCTGCTAGGACCAACATTGAGAGGCTGCATAAGTTGTGCCACATGAAGTGTGCCTAGATATTGCACTCAGCTTCTGGGGTTTTGAAACAGCAACGACGTGATATTAGATCTTACTTTGCTGGCCTTTCACATAGCCACTGGACATAGAATTAGTCGGTAGGGTCTGGTAACTGCCGAAGCTTTCTCTATAGGAATGTTCCTTGCAGCCGGATGCTGAGCTTTGCAGCAAGGCATCGACGTAATCTGCAAGGAGATATAGTGCATTTCAGCATTGTTATGCAGGCTTATTATTTGTTTCTATCTCCTTATCAAGATTACAGGGCTCTCAGTTTCTGGTTAATAGCAAGGACGAACACAGCGCTGTGTTCGTCATTTCCGCCCTTCCTTCTGTGCTCTTCTTCTTTGGCCTAGAGCCGTTGCGCTAGTGTCTACGAACATGTCCCAAGTACAGTACCGACTAGCCCAACAATTCACACTTCCGAAGCAATCCTTGTTCTTTCACATCATAATCAGCCGTGCAATATTTATACACTAGAGTATGCTATTCTAGGTTGTTTTCATTCTTGCCCTTTAGTTCAAGTTAGTGGACAGCCTAGAAATTAATAGTTTCATTTCTAGAGCAGATGCAGCCACGTTCAGCCAATAAAACTTATTCATTTGCATGACACTGTTTTTTGCACTGCATTTTGAAAGTGGCCATTGAGTTTCCCACAGGTGTAAAGGCGGAGACACAAGTCAGGCGAGCTGTCCGATTTCTGTCCGGCTCGCCGCGTCCTGCGGCGCCGTTCTGGCCAGCCGGCACCCGCAGGATGCACCAAACCGCGTAGATATGTCCGGCGCACCGCGTCCGGTGAAGATCCGGCACGCCGCTCCGGCGGGCAGTGGCAACCAATGCGAGCGCGCAGAGCGCCAACATCACGATGACGTCGAGTCCACGAAAGTTCTGCTTGGTGGCGGTGAGTGAGCCGGTGAGCGGTGTGCCGCCTGCTGAATTGTAGGGTTAGCTCGGCTGCGCTGTTTTCACTGAGCGCCATTACTTCGTTCAAACAGTCCCGGATTTCGGAGAACGAACAACGGGTGCCGAGTGTAGCACCTTTTTTGAGCGCTGGCCTGTCCCGAAACGCCGTCAGTGTGGTGTGCTTCCGTGCAAGCAAGAACCACGAAGCTGCACCAAAGTGCGTCGACGGAATTTCTTTATTCCATATAACAAAGTTACTGGCGAGCGCCAGCAGAGCTGGGCCGACGTCAATGAGAAGCTAGGGAGGAGTGCCCGCGACAGCGCTCGGTGCCGCGGTATATAAGCCCTTATCAAAGGGGCGTATTCCAGTAGGGCGCGTTGTTATCAGTAGGCGCGCAGCCACTACATTCCCTCGTTCTTATTTTCATTCTGGTACATGGAAATGAAACACGAAAACATAGTTCATGGCACATAGCGGTCTGGAGGGCGTCGGTGTCTCTCAGGATAACGGCGCTCTGTCGTGGCTGGCAGAGGAGATGAATCTTGTTGCACCGCCGTCGTCGCTAGATGCGGCTGCTCGGAGTCATGCTGTTCAGGCGCAGAACTCGAGTCCATGCTCATAGCCTGAATGATGTGGTTCTGGTGACGGTTCCAAACGAACACACCTAGAGTGGTTTCCACTCGCAGTCTGTACGATACAGGTCCAGTTCTTGCCACCACAGTCGCAGGTAACCACTTTTCACCGCGTCTGAAATTTCGCACCAGAACACTATCACCCACAGCAAATGCACGTGTACGTTGCTTGCGACGCACTGTCTGGGCGAACTGTCTCGTCGCAACATTCCGCTGCAGCGATGGCTTGACTGCGTCCAGTCGGGTGCGCAGCTGCCGCCGTAGCAAAAGAGTGGCCGGTGCCTCGCCCGTGGTCGTGTGTGGAGTGTTCCTGTAAGACAACAAAAACTCCCCCAACGTTGTGCTTAAGTTTGCGACGGTACTTTTACGTAATGCCGCTTTCAAGGTTTCGACAAATCGTTCAGCTTGTCCATTACTGCTGGGATGGTAGGCTGATGTGGGCACATGCCGCGTGCCAATGCTTTTAAGTTAATTTGAAAAGGCAGCCGAAATGAATTGCGGGCCATTGTCGTACACCACCACTTCAGGGTAACCAAACCTGCAGAAGATTTCGTCTAGCCGGTTTACAGTGCTCTCTGCGGACGTGTCACGCATCTGGCACACCTCCGGCCACTTGGAGTGAGCGTCGAAGACAACCAAGAACATGCCACCCTTGAAAGTTCCTACAAAATCGATTTGCAGACGTTCCCATGGTCTGGTTGGCCATGCCCACGGGTGCAAAGGAGCAGGGCAAGGCATTGTGCGCTGCGTTAGACATGGATTGCACGAATGCACATGAGCTTCAATGTCACAATCGATTCCTGGCCACCACACGTAGCTGCGTGCTAGTTCTTTCATTCTAACAATGCCAGGGTGTCCCTGGTGCAATTCTTCGAGCATCTGAGGCTGGTATTTTTCAGGAATAACAACACGCATTCCAAGAATGAGGCATCCTAGTTGCACAGAAAGTTCACAGCGCCTGTGAAAGAATGGCTTCGTTTCTTCATTCACGACGCGCTCAGGCCAGCCGTTCATTACGCGCTGCCTGACTTGTCTTAGAAGCGAATCTCGGCTCGTTTCGCGTGCCACCTCACGATAGTCAATTGGCAGGAACTGCATGCGTAGGAGATAAAATTGCTCATCCGAGCGTTCTTCGCTGTCACTCGGCCAAGGCAAACGAGATAAGCAATCTGCGTCGGCGTTTTGAGACGACGGTTTGGACTTCAAGCTAAAACTGTAGGCAGACAGAAGTACAGCCCACCGTTGTAGTCTAGCTGCGGCAATGGGTGGGATTCCAGTCTTGGGACCGAAAATTATCTGCAAGGGCTTGTGGTCCGTAACAAGAACAAACGAGCGCCCTAAAAGGTAGTAGTGGAAATGCTTGACGCCAAAAACTAGAGCAAGTGCCTCTTTTTCCAACTGACTATAATTTACCTCTGCTGAAGATAGTGTACGCGATGCGTACGCCACCGGATGGCATTCACCGTTTGGCTGCACATGAGAGATGACAGCTCCTATACCGTATGCCGATGCATCACACGACAACTGCAGCGGTGCACTGGGGTCGTAGTGCGTAAGGACCGGTGGTTGTGAAAGCAGCTTCTTGATGTCCGAGAACGCTGCTTCGCACTCGTCATTCCAGGCCCAGGGGACATCGAGCCGTAGCAATCTGTTGAGAGGAAAAACAACGCTTGATAGGTTGGGAACAAACTTGCCGTAGTAGTTTATCAAGCCCAACAATGAACGCAACTGTTGCTTATCCGTAGGACGAGGAGCCTTTGCAATAGCTTCTAGCTTGTCAGTAGCTGGTTCTACTCCGTGCCTGCTAATGATATGGCCCAAGTACTGCAGCTTGTCTTTGAAAAATTTGCACTTTTCCTTCTTTATTCTGATGCCTCTCTCTGACAACCGTTTCAGGACCGCCTACAAATTCTTCAGATGCTCCTCTTCCGTCCTACCGGTGACCATTATGTCATCGATGTAGCAAGTAACTCCGTCAAGACCCTTCAGGACGTTGTCCATGATCTTCTGAAAGATCGCGGGTGCTGAGGCTATGCCGAAAGGCAAACGATTAAGCACATACAAGCCTTTGTGCGTATTCAAAGTGAGGTAGGCTTTCGACTCTTCGTCTATCTCTACTTGCTGATAAGCCCTATTCAGATCGATTTTCGAGAACTTTTGACCTCCTGCCAACGCTGACAAAAGTTCATCCAACTTTAGAAGCGGGTAAGTCTCCACATCTAAAATCGGGTTGAGTGTGAGTTTGTAATCGCCACAAATTCTAATTGACCTGTCGCGCTTACAATTGGCGTAGCGTACTTGCGACTGGCGACGCGAGCAATGATTCTCAACTTCTCGAGCTTTTGTAGCTCAGCCTCTACCCCTTCTACAAGAGCGAAAGGTACACTCCGTGCCTTCAGAAAACGGGGCACTTGGCCATCCTTGAACCGGAGGCTTGCCTGCTCTCCCTTTATGGTTCCTAGCTCGACCTTGAACACGTCTTCGTTTTTTCGTAGCAGAGTTTCTAACGCTGGCGGCGGACTGCCTGACGTAGCGGACACCTTGCAAAGGCGTTGGAAGCCTGCCCAATCCAGCCTGATATGATGTAGCCAGTTGCGACCTAAAAGTGGTGTCCCGTTTTGCGGTAGAATGTACAGCGGCAATAAAGCCTCTTGGTTGTTGTAGCGTACAAGCACATCTATTACGCCTACAGGTTTCACAGTTTCCCCTGTGTACGTCTTCAGTTGCATCTTTGTTCGCTGCAAACGTATACCGGGAAAGTACACTTTGGCCTGACGATGCGACATGACCGATACTGCTGCTCCAGTGTCAAGCTCCATTTGTAAGGTAGTTCCTTCCACATTAACTTCTACCATTATGGGCGGTGTCCGAGACATGCCGACACTGTTCAGCTCTGTTAGGTCGGGCTGGGCGTTGCACTCAAGAGCGCGCATGCACTTCTTCCGTCCTTTCGATTCTGTCCTTCTTTTGCACATCTTGCGTACGTGTCCTCGGCGTTTACATTCGACGCAAGTAGCTCTTAAGTGCGGACATGCTTGTGCGTCATGCTTGACAGAACCACAACGATAGCATGAAGGGGCCTTTTCGCGACTACTAGCGTGCCTGTTCTTTTCCTTTCCACCATGCATTCGGTGAACTTGTTCAGCACTGTCTGATAAGTCATGAGCTGTCGCTGCATTGTCCATTGCGGCTTCAGAGGCCAATGCGCGGTCAACTGCCTTCTGAAACGTTAAATGCTTGTCTTCGACGAACAGCTGTCTTTGAATGTCAATTCGCTGCATGCCACAAATAAACTTGTCACGAAGCGCATAGTCGAGAAAAGAACCGAAGTCGAAGGTTTGAGCCAGCCTGCGTATCTCTTCTACAAACCTGGTTATCGTTTGAGATTCACGCTGCGTTGCTCGATAAATTTTCGCTCTCTCGGCAATTACGGATGGCTTCGGAGACAGATGTGTGCTTAAAACTTCTCTTAACACGCTTAGCGACTTCGAAGTAGGTGTATCGGGAGCAGTCAAGGACTATAAAGTTGGTAGGTTTTCGGACCGCTGAGACTCACGAAAACGTCGACTTGAAGGTCGGCTGGAACCTTGTTCGCCCTCAGGTACGAGGAAAGTCGCTCGTCGTACGACGTCCAGTCACTGGTCGAGTCGTCGAAAGGCTCCATTTGTCCCAGCTGCAAGGCCATTTCACAGTAGTCTCAGTTCCGAAGTGAGGAAAACAATAGCAACTTAGCTCCAGGTTCCCGCTGTAGATGCGTTGATCCTCGTCGCCATGCGGCGTCGATGTGAAACCAGCTAGGCCTAGCGACGACAGAGTAGTCGGGGACCGCAGTTCGTCGCCCGGCGTTGCTGCAGTTGGTGTTGCCGAAAGCTCCACTCTAGCACAGGCATGCTGTCGTTGCTCGAATCTAAGAAGCATCCTTTCTGGTAGCATGACTGTTTTGCATTTTCTTGAGCGAACGTGAAGTCAGCCGAGCCTACCGGCCAGTCAGCCTGGATCCCGTCTGCCGGCTTCATAAAAACCAGCTAAAGAGTGTTCTTCACGTAAATAATAAACCCTGGGATAGGGAAATGAGAAAACATGTAATTTTTTGGGGTCACTGGTCAATACCGAGTTGCTGGTAAACGTGGTAACTGGGGTACGAGCGAATTTGTTGAGAGAACCGCCTCGCAGCTGCCGCTGGCCCGACGTTGAGGTCCGGCTCGACTGGCGCTCGCCAGCTCCGCTGCTAAGGGCGTCGTAGAAATTAAACATACTGCCACGCGCCTAACGCGCCGCGCGGCCTCCGCGCTGAGTCGAAGACGACGACGAAGCGGCGGTGGGCTCTCGGGTAAGGGGAAAAAGTACGAAACAGTGTGAACACAGCGCTCAGTCACGCGAAAAGTACGGCTTTAAGCGCACTACATGCACGATTTCAGGCCGTTGACGCTGAGGGCCGGAGACCACAGTTCCATGGGGGACAACTTCGTAGTTGACACTGTTCAGGCGGCGCAGGACTCTGTACGGGCCAAAATACCTATTTAAAAGCTTTTCGCACAATCCCTTGCGGCGCATTGGTGTCCACACCCACACGTGGTCGCCCGGCTCGTAGTGCACGTCCCTGTGCCGAAGGTTATAGTATCGGGCATCGGCGGATTGCTGGTCCTTGATGTGCAAGCGGGCCAGCTGACGGGCCTGCTCTGCTTGCTCCACGAAGTGGCCAGCTTCAGGGGGAAGCTCTGCGTCGCCGTACGGCAGCATGGCGTCTAGCATCATGCGGACCTCTCTGCCATACACGAGACGGAACGGGGTGAACTGGGTGGTTTCCTGCGTCGCGGTATTATATGCGAAGGTGACGTACGGCAAGACCTCATCCCAGGTTTTGTGTTCAACGTCGACGTACATCGAGATCATGTCCGCCAATGTTTTGTTGAGCCGTTCCGTTAGACCATTGGTTTGGGGATGATACGCTGTTGTTGGTTGATGAGCAGTATGGCTAAGCGCTAAGATGTCACGTAGGAGTCGGGCTGTAAACGCCTTGCCGCGGTCAGTATTGATGGCCGATGGGGCGCCGTGTATAAGCACGATGTCGTGCATAAAGAAGTGGGCAACTTCGGCGGCAGTACCTCGCGCAAGGGCCTTCGTTTCAGCGTAGCGGGTCAAGTAGTCTGTGGCGACTACGATCCACTTGTGGCCGGAAGACGAGAGAGGAAATGGCCCCAGGAGGTCCATGCCGACTTTGTCGAATGGTATTTGTGGCGGCTCGATGCACTGAAGCAGCCCAGGAGGCTTGAGCACGGGTTTTTTTCGCCGCTGGCATTGCCGGCATGTCCGGACATAATGCTTGACACTTGAAGTTAGGTTGGGCCAGTAATAGTTCTGCCGGATTCGGGATAAGGTGCGGGTAACTCCAAGATGGCCGGAAGTCGGTTCATTATGGCAGGCAAGGAGGACTTCATCCCGCAGATCAGACGGTATGACGAGCAGGTAAGTTGTCGGACTTGAAGTAGTGTTCTTTTTATAAAGCACCCCTCTCCGCAGGCAGAACGACGATTGTCCACGAGCTAGGTTTCGTGGTATTTCAGGGCACCCACCTTCGAGATGTTCGATGAGCAGACGGAGCTCGGCGTCGGCACGCTGTCTGGAAACGAGCTCAGATGTGCTGACCGCTCCAAGGAAGCTATCATCGTCGGTGGTGTCTTGCGGAGGAGGTTCAACGGGAGCGCGTTACAAGGTATCAGCGTCGGTGTGTTTCCGGCCTGACTTGTAGGTGACGGTGAAATCGAATTCCTGCAGGCGTAATGCCCAACGTGCTAAGCGGCCGCAAGGGTCCTTTAAATTTTTCAGCCAGCACAGCGAGTGGTGGTCGGTGACGATACGAAACGGTCTGCCATAGAGGTATGGGCGGAACTTGGCGGCGGCCCAGACTACCGCTAAACATTCTTTTTCCGTGGTAGAGTAGTTCAACTCAGCACGCGACAGTGCGCGGCTGGCGTAGGGTAATTACTTTGTCGACACCGTTTTGCGGCTGAACTAGAACGGCGCCAAGACCGACGTTGCTCGCATCCGTGTGCACCTCCGTATCGGCATCTTCGTCGAAATGTGCCAGGATGGGCGGTGATTGGAGTAGGCGTCGTAACTCGTCGAAGGCAGTCTGTTGTTCGTTGCCCCAGGAAAATTATGTGTCATCACGGGTTAGGAGCGTCAGAGGGCTGGCGAGCTGCGCGAAGTTTCTAATGAAGCGGCGATAATACGAGCAGAGGCCTAGAAAACGACGGACTGCTTTTTTGTGGGAGGGGACCGGAAAGGCAGCAACGGCAGCAAGCTTCTCTGGGTCAGCGCGGATTCCGTCAGCACTAATGACGTGCCCAAGGAACTTCAATTCGGTGAACCCAAAGTGGCATTTTTCTGGTTTGAGGGAGAGGTTGGCGGATCGAACGGCTTTGAGGACAGTCCTGAGGCGGTGCAGATGTTCCGTGAACGTTGCGGAAAAAATGATGACATCGTCAAGATAAACAAGACAGGTCTGCCACTTCAAACCGGTGAGAACGGTGTCCATCATTCTTTGGAACTTGGCAGGAGCACAGCAGAGCCCGAATGGGAGGACGCGAAATTCGTACAGCCCGTCCGGTGTAATGAAGGCGGTTTTCTCACGGTCCCTCTCATCAACTTCTATCTGCCAATAACCACTTCTGAGGTCGACCGAAGAGAAGTACTTGGCTTGACGAAGTCGGTCGAGGGAGTCGTCGATACGCGGGAGCGGGTACACGTCTTTCTTGGTCACACTGTTCAGCTTCCTGTAGTCGACGCAGAACAGTAGTGTCCCGTCTTTCTTTTTCACGAGGACGACAGGAGACGACCACGGACTGCTTGACGGTTGGATGACGCCGTCTGTGAGCATCTCTTCGACCTGTGTTTGAATAGCATCTCGCTCACGAGGGGACACACGATAAGGCTGCTGATGGATGGGTCGGGCTCCTTCATGCGTGATAATGCGGTGTTTAACTATCGACGTTTGGCGCACTTTGGACGACGACGTGAAACACGCACCAAACTCCCGCAAGAGGTCCTGGAGTTGCCTCTTTTCAGTGGCTGGAAGGCCAGGATTTATGTCTACGCTGATGACCGCTTCGGCGTCAGCTCCAGGTGTGTCCTCCGCACAAGCAAAGCATTCGGCCACTTCCTGAACATGGTCAACGTAAGCGATGGCTGTGCCACGGAACAGATGTCGATGTTCATTGCAGAAGTTGGTGACAAGGACCTCTGTACAACCGTCATGAAAGGATCCAAGGCCCCGTGCCACCGCAACCCCCTTAGTGAGTACGAGGGAGACATTAGGCTCGATAACCCGGAGTCCCCTTTGTGGCTCGTCGCAGGTAACTCTCGTGAGAATGCTGGCACGTGGTGGCACCGTAACGTTATCGTCGGCGACTCGCAGGGCGGACCGAGAACCCTGGTGCGCAGGTTCTTCTGTGGCTATTGCGGTAGAAAACGTCACCAAGCGGTTCGGGAGGTCTATGATCGCACCGTGCTCGCGAAGAAAGTCGATGCCAAGGATGACATCGCGAGAACATTCGCGGAGAACGAGAAAAGTGGCAACGAATGTGCAGCCTCGAACCGTAACCCGGGCCGCACACATGCCGAGTAGTGCGACAAGATGTCCGCCTGCCGTGCGTATGTCGGGACCGTCCCAGGGTGTCGTCACTTTTTTCAGGGCCGTCGCAAGCCGTCCGCTAAGGATAGAGTAATCTGCGCCCGTATCAACCAACGCGCTGACCTCCTTTGTGTCGACGAGAACAGGGATATCCAAGGAGACCCTGCCTTCAGCACGGCCCGTCGATGGCTGTTGTGGAGGATTCAGTCGGTGCGGCGGCGGAACCTGGTCGGCGACTGGGGTTGCGCTGTCGGAGCGATTCAAGCGGCGCGTTGGGGGAAACTCTTCGGCGATGCGGCGTTCGGCGTCGGGGCGATTGGGTCGGTGCGGCGGCGGAAGCGTGTCGGCGATTGGGGTTGCGGCATCGCGGCGATACGAAAGGCGCGTCGGGGAAAACTGTGCAGCGATGCGGCGTGCGACGTCGGGGCGATTCAGTTGCTGCGGCGGTGGAAGCTTTGTGTCGGAACGGCGTTCGGCGGCCTCGCCTCCAAAGGCCGCCGGAGCTAGTTTTCCCGACGAGGGCTCGAGGAACCACGTTGTCCTGAGGCGAAACGGGACCCAGAGGGCGAAGACCGGCGTGGAGAGGGCGATCGCGACTCGCGGCGCGGAGGAGATGGTGAACTACGCTGGCGGGTGACATACTCGGCGATGTCTTGAGGGCGCTCTCCAGGGCGTGGACGGGGGCTGTCGACAGAAAAACCGCGTAGTCCCATTTCGCGATAGGGGCACCGCCGGTAGAGATGGCCGGCCTCACCACAGTGGTAGCAGAGCGGGCGTTGATCCGGAGTGCGCCAGAGGTCAGTCTTCCGCGGTGCCTGGCGCCGATCCGCCCAGTAAGGAGTCGGCTGGGCAGAGTGCACCGCGACCAATGGTGCGGTGTGAGGCGAAGGCCCAGGAGATGGGGCCGCGCGGCGCACGACGTCCGCGTACGTGACTGGCTGGACAGGAGTCGGTTACGGCGCGGGATCGTATGGGGTCGGTTGCGGCGCCGGCACAGCTGCAGCGTCGTGTGCCCTGAGTGCCTGTCGGACTTCCTCGCGGATGACACTGGTGACGGAATCGACGTGAGGGGCAAATGTGGCTTGAAGGTGCTGCAGCTCCTCGCGGACCACGGAACGGATGAGGTCGCGAAGGGAGTCCGGATTCGTCCTGGGATCATGGTCGAACCGGTCCAACGTTGATAGAGTCGACGTTTGGCGCAGTTGCCGGTCGTACTGATGGGATCTTTGCTGCAGCAATTTCTCCATATGCACGGCGTCGGCCAGGACCTCCGCGACGGTGTTGGGCGGGTTCCGCACGAGGCCGGAAATGAGCTGGTCTTTTACGCCGCGCATCAGGTGCCGCAGCTTTTTTTCTTCAGGCATGGTCGGATCGACGCGATGGCAAAGACGCTTCACATCCTCGACGTACATGGCAACACCCTCATTGGGAAGCTGAATTCGAGAGGACAGTGCACGCTCTGCGCTCTCCCGGCGGTCGCTGTTAGCGTACGTACTCAGGAGCTGACGTCGAAAGTCCGGCCACGTAGAGAAAGTAGTCTCATGGTTTTCGAACCACGTTCGTGCAGAGTCTTCAAGGCTGAAGTAAACGTTACGCAGCTTTGTAGCGTCGTCCCAGCAGTTAAAGGTCGCGACCCGTTCGTAGTGAGCCAACCAGTCTTCGGCATCTTCAAACAGGTCGCCGTGAAAGGGCTTAGGCGTGCGTGGAGTCTGAAGGGTGGGATAGGTGGGGCTGGCTGCAGGGACAGTCGTAGGCAGGGTGGGCAGTGGTGTCGCCATGAGTGGAGTGGTAGTTGAAGGCGCGCTGACAATAGGAAGGGCCTCGGTGGACAGGCCGCGGATCCTCCGGCTGGCACGATGGACAGGGGTGGTCACAAGAGGCGGACGCGTCGAGTCGTCCTCAGGAGTAGGGAGCATCGGCCGCACCTCCACGAGTGTCACGACCAGAGGAGCCGTGAAGGTAGACGTCAGAAAGAACCCAAGACCGGGAGCCTTCTTTTAATTACCGAGCCAGCTTCCACGACACAGAACAGAACAGCGCGCCACGAGAGCCCACCGCCGCTTCGTCGTCGTCTTCGACTCAGCGCGGAGGCCGCGCGGCGCGTTAGGCGCGTGACAATACTATTATTTTATTGTGAGATGATGCTATTCACAACAAAGCGGTGTGAATAGTAAGCCTTTTATTATAGCGCAGGCGACTTCCGAAGCACCGACCCCAGCGGCTTAGATGCGAAACAGGCTATAGGCCTAGCGACGACCACTGTAGCCAGGCATCAACAGAGTCTCGTCGCCCGGAGCGCCCGCGAGCGGTTCCATTGCCGAAGCTCGCAACATAAGCAGGCCTGCTTTGTCGCTGCTCGAGTATAGCTGGCAGTCTTTCTGATAACGACACGATCTTGTCTTTTCTTACAATATTTCTACACCAAGCCTGGCCCTGGTAGCACATGATGTTGTTACAACTTTGCAGCGATGTTACCTACGTTGTCCTGTAATGCACAACGTTTGACAATTTGTTACAATGTTAGAGCAACGTTGCAGAATGTTGCGCAACGTTAGCACACTTACAGCAATGATGTTTAACCATTATTTAAGGGATATTGCTGCAATATTAGACAACGAAATCGCTACACCGTTACACATGCAACTCAGCCCAATGTTACATCGCCATATGTTAATGTAACATTGAAAAATGTTTATATGTTTCCGCATCGTGTACAAAACATATTTGTTTCAAACAGAAAATTTCTGGGGGCACATTGTCCAAAGTGCGGAGCGGCGAAAGCGCTTTCCGCACCACTTTGACTGCCTCTGTGGCGCTGGTGACGTCACCCAGGACTAATTACATAGTGATGACTGATTACTAGATAATGAGTGATTATTAAGATATGGCTGATTAATAATTGATGACTAATTACAGATTAATGACTGAATAATAACGACTAATTATTGTTAATGCCTAATTACTAATTGATGACGCTTATGCTTGGCCTTTAGGAGTGGAAAGCGACAGCGTGTTGCAGCGCTGCCCGGGAGTCCACGGAACGCCATCGCCTCTCCGGCGCGATGCCTTGCCCGTTGGAAACACCTTTGAACGCAACGCAGTTTTGAGGAAAGGAAATGGCGCATTAATTCTCGTTCATCTCTATGGACAACTGAACCGCACCGTACAGGAAGGGAGGAAGTGGGAGTGAAAGAAGAAAGAGAAAGTGGGGCCGTAAAGAAGAAAATGAAAATTGTACTTGAGGAAAGCAATGACGCAGTAACTGTCTCACGTACCTCGGTAGACATCCGGCCGTCATCCGAATTTTGGCCGACAGTATGAGTCGTTAAAGGCTCATACTTAATATTCGTTGTCAAGCTGAGAGCGCGCTTGTTTACAGTCAGTCGAGCAAGCAGACGACGTGCTCATAAAGCCGCTTCCACCCCATTTGACGCTCTCCGAGTCAGTCCCTAATGTATTGGTGTTGGTATGCTTCAGTGCGTACGTCTGCGCGGCCCTCGCGGTAATGGAGGAAAGAAGGAAAAGTTTCCTGCCTCCATGCGCGCGGCCCATGGCGTAGGCGTCTACAGCAATGAGGTTGATCTACAGTAAGTTTGCCGCACTAGACCGCGCATGCGCGCACGCAGCGAGGATAAATTCTACCGCATACTATCACTTGGTGTGATCACGGGGAGACCAACAATCTTTTTACTTTTTGCTATTGCCGGACGCTCCCGCCAGAGTTTATTTTTTTTCCTTCAGGTGTGCAGTGTTATTTCGATCGTTTCTTTGAGTGCTGCTCTGAAGATGACTTCGAACAGTATGCAAGAGCATGTTGAGTACATATATTTTCTTTCGTGCTCACTGGCTTTCGGGCGGCCGACCACACCAAGCGATGAATGCCTACAACCGTTAACTTCATCAGTCACAGCATGTATGTCGAAGTATGAAGCGGCCGGTGAGCTAATTTTCGTTCGCAAATATGACTACAGAATGTGTTACTTTTTCGATGAGACGTTAGTATATGCAGTTAAACTATGTATTTAACTAATAGCAGGTGATATCTGCTTGCAACGGTAAATGTTATAAAATGGAAACATCAACACCGGCCGACACCGGCATCATGTGCGCCGGCTGCGCCGGTTTTCAGCTTTGCTTGAAGCACGTGGTTCGTAAGCCTGCGCAGTGTGGAAACTTGTATTTTGTGACCATGAAAGAGTCACGAGTGAGAAGTTTGCTTAGCGAAGTGACGGGTCGGCAGAAGCGGCGGCGAAAAGCTGAAAATGTCGAGTGCGATCTCGAAAGCATTCAAGACGACCGAACTGATGAGAGTAGAGTTGATGCACCGGATGACACATCGGATGCAGAGAGCCAGCCAGCCACAGAAGCTTTTCTTCCTTCCAGCAGTTCCTGCCCAAGCCTCACTTATGGGGAACATAGAGGTGTGAATAGCCTTCCAAACGTAGGACCGCGTCCGGAGATGCAGCACGTAGCTCCCGACTGCAGTGGCAGTGATGCTGACTCGGCGGCGGCAGAACCCGGGAATGAACACTCTTGAAAACGATGTGAAAGTGCAGTTGCAGAATTGGGCACTTGAAACAAAGATACCTGCCTCCCACCTCAGTTCTCTCTTGAACATTCTGAAGCCACATGAACCTAATTCGCCAAGAGATGCTAGTACTCTGCTGCAAACCCCCAGGCTCACAAAAGTGGTTGCGATGGATGGGGGTTCTTATTACTATTTTGGAATGCGTGCTGAGCTGGTCAGTCAGGTGGCAAGGTGTGTTCCCGGGGGATGCAACACACTATCATTAATGTTCAATTTCGACGGAGGCGAAATTCTAGAGGCCCGTGTACTGTGCGATGTCAGCGCACGTTAAAGAACCCGAGGTGGTCGAAATTTCCGGAGCCCTTCACTACAGCGTCGCTCATAGCCTCAGTCGCTTTGGGACGTTAAACCCAATAAACCAAACCAAACACTATTATTAATGGTAGATGTGGATGGGCTTCCTATTTAAAGGAGCTCGAGAAGACAGTTCTGACCTATACTTGTCAGTGTGAAGGAGAGTGTAACTCGTGAAGCATTCATTGCCGCCCTCTGTGAAGGAGACAGCTAGTCTCGTAATATAAAAGCATTCATGCATGACTTTACCACCGAGATGTGTGAGCTTTTGACTGAAGGGACATCATGTAATGATTGTGTCATCAGTGTTAAGTTGTGCGCATTCATCTGTGATGCACGGCGCAAGGGCATTCCTGAAATGTATCAAAGGGCACACTGCCTATTATGGTTGCGAGAAATGCACCCAGAAAGGCGTATAGTCAACTGCACATAGCAAGATCACTTTTCCGGACTCTGGAAGTCCCCTGCGGTCTGACGAAAGTTTGAAGAGAATGCTACAGCCGGCTCATCACCATGAAGAATCTCCCTTACTAGATGTAAATATTGGGCTGGTGAGCCACTTTCCAGAGGACTATATGCACCTTGTTTGTTTGCGCGTAATGCAAAAACCTCTAGTGCAGTATTGGGTGACAAACAGGTGACAAACAGGCCTTGCCTGTCAAAGATACGCTCCCATTTCTGCAAGTCTCATTGAATAAAATGCTCATGTCCCTTCTGACTTGAAGCGGAGACCAAGAGCTCTTCATTTCCTAGAGCAATGGAAGGCTGTGGAGTTTCGGAACTTCTTGCTCTATTATGGGCCTGTTGCTCTGAAGGGGAAGCTGGAGAACCGATTTTATAGCCATTTCATGAAGTTCAGTGTGGCTGTCACAATCCTTGTCAGTGAGAAATTTTTTGGCCACACATGCTGAGACTGCAGAACGCCTTCTCAGGGAGTTTGTTGCTGAGGCTGGTGACCTTTATGGAAGTGGCATTTATGTGTACAGTGTTCACTCACTGGTGCACATAGCCAATGATGTTAGAGCACTTGGCGGCTTTGACGCTTTCTCAGCATTTCCTTTTGAGAATTATCTTCATAAGGTGAAAACACTGCTCAAGACGCATGCTCCAGCACTTCAACAAGTTGTTCGACGACTGACTGAGAAGGAAGCAGGGCGTCAGGCACAGTCTGGGTTTTCAAGGTTACCCTGCAAGCTGTCGGGTCAACACTGCCAGGGGCCAGTGCCTGTAGGGTTCAAGGGCATTCAGTACAGTGCACTTGAAATGAGAGACACCATTTTTCAGCTGGCAAGCGAGACAGTTTCATGAAGATGAAAGATGCGCACATTGTCCAAGTAGCCAACATTATTAGCACAGATGAAGGTGTGGGCGTGTGCTGCCGCTTTTTTACAAGATTGGATAGCCTTTACCAGCAGCCTATTCAATCTGAGACCCGGAATGTCTTTGCTGCTGTACAGCTTTCTGCGGATTTTTCTATATAGAGAATGAGCGACATAAAACACAAGTGTGTGTGCCTGCCATACGAACCACATTACGCAGTTTTTCCCTTCCTACACACATATAAGCAAGAAACAGTACAAAGCTGAAAGGTGCTTTTATCGGTGTTTGTTGGGATATTCCAGTTGCTATTTGTGAGCTGGATTTAGTCAGCTGACATCATTTGCTGGTGTACTAATAGTGTGTTAATAAATCTTGATTTTCGCCTCTTGCTGCAGGCCTTTAATTCAACGCCTAATGTGTGGTTTTAGGCTCATGCCTCCTTGCATGGTTTTTGCATGTGTTCGTACTAAGCGTCCCTCATAGCCTTAGTCGCTTTGGGACGTTAAACCCTTTAACCTCACCTGTTTGTACTAAATAAGGGTTTCTCAAACTGTTTTTTGTGGACTGATTTTGTGGGTTCCACGAGCCCCCACGTGGCCTGTCCTCCCTTTCTGATACACTTTGGTGGGCGTATGTGAAGCAGACAGAGTACCCGGTTTGTTAAAACTCATCTCAAAGCACCAGCTCTTCTTAGCTCGTTCCTCAGTTTTATTCCGATGTCCATCCGCAGCATAGATTGGTCTTGGCACACCAATACTGTTAGCTCCAGTGCGGACGGTTTATGGTCTGACCGGCGCCAGCAGCGGTGGCTCGTCCGGCGAAATTCGCAGCGAGCGAAGACACTGCTTCGCCAGGGCGCGTATGTTTAGAACGCCAGCAAGGTGGTGTGGAAGGGGAATGGCGCACAAGGCAATGCATATTGAAATCCAAGGTTTGACGAAATCTCGTCTGGTCGGGTGAATACATGTTAAAAATGAAGAGGCACCGACCAAAAAGGTGTAGTCAATATGACAGACGTTTCGGCTTCCACACGGAAGCCTTGTTCACTGAACGAAAAAATTCCCAACATAGAGCTTAAGTACGCTGCACTAATCGTCGCAGGCATCTAGCGTACGCGGGCGGCACATTACCGATGTTACGATTCAGCGTGTGATCTGTTGTCTGTATAAACAAGGACTCCAGATATTGGCGTGACGTCCAGTTTTTCTCACGGCCGATAACTGCGGCCTCTTCCCCAGCGATACTGTGCTTCGCGCTTTCGGCATGGTCAGCAAGTGCGTTGGAAGCCACCTTCTTGTTTATGACAATGCATATTACGTGCAATAGGGCACATGGCAACTGCATGCAAGTGTGGGCCACACTGCCGCGTTAGTGGAGCCCAGCCAAGAAAGCGTGCACATCTCATGGGCGTTTTTTCTGGCAGATGCCTCTCAAAGGAGCGCCTCCAGCCAATCGGTGGCGTTGACCGCTTTTCATAACGACGCGGTTAACCTAATTAAGTCACCATTAATTTGCCAAAGAGTGGAGGGAGAGAATCAGTTGACATGATTGTTTGGGGGGTTCTTTTGAGTAGAATGCGCTGCTTCGTTCTTATGTTGTATCTGACTATAATCTTCTATGCTCTTGTCTTGGGGTTCGAGGGCCGAGTATGAGCGAGAGACGCATATTGAATAAAAACTGCTTCCTGAAAACTATAAAAAACAACCTACAAAAGTGAATGTAAGATCAAAAGGGACATTTGGTCAATACACAAGCAACACCGAACTGTAGTGATGTTTGTGATGACCGATTGTAAGCGAGGGTGGGGTTACTTGGCACATGTTGAAGGCTTTAGTTAGGGAAAAACGTTTAAAAACCCCTGTACTAATGAATATTTTGATTGCTGTTTCAGTGTGGAAGAAGTTCTGCGTAGTCCACTTTGAAGACAGTGATGAGCTGTCTGTGATACCAGCCATCTGGCTAATAAGTGAAAAAAGGCTGTCTGGCCACCATACAAAACGCCAGTAAAATGACGATGGCAATAAAAAATTCTGTATGCCCAAAAAGTAATTGGCAAAGGTACAATTGTCGGGTTCTCTGCGAGTGTGGTAAGCAAACTGTTTTCTGCATTGTTATTGTTTTTTACATTCTTGATCATCATAGCCTATCACTGATGTTTCCAACATGATCCCTAATTACTTTTTATAACTTTACAGACACATATACTGCCGCACGACAAAAGGAGCAGGTGGCGACTTTCACTTCTGACCTCACAAGTCAGGACGAAGCTGCTGTAAAGAGAAGGAGACGGCGGCCAGCAGTGCGATTTTTGTCTTCGGGCGAGGACAGTGAGGAGAGTTTCGGCCGCAACACACTTGTGGAGCTGCCAGAGCCATCTTTTTGTTCAGGCCTGCAACCAGAAGGAAGCTTTATTCCGCCTCCTCAGCCCCTAGTCCTGGCTGCCAAAAATCGCCAGCCGCATGCGGACAATGTATACCTTGCATCTCTAGCCTAAATTACCGATCTGCAACCAAACCCTCCGGACCTGGCAAAAACCGCAAGGTGACATGTTAAGGGAAGTCAAGTGAGTAGAAGTTTTACTAATTTCCTTTGTCACACCTGCTATATCGTGTGTGCAGGCCCAACCCAGAATTATCACATTTGCATTTTGCTTGACCTTGGACTGAAAAAGCTTGCCTTGGTTGTGTTAATCCCCAGGTTCCGTAAAATGTGCTCAGCTCAGCAACCCATGGCAAACAAAATGGTGGTTTACTCTTCTCTGTGTTCAGCAACTGCAGAATACACAAGTAAAACATTTTGTCGTCTAAAGCATGGTATGAACCGTCAAGTCGCCTTCCACCGTTTCTTCACCAGCACTGCAGAAAAAGATTCTCAAGACCTTGCAGGAGCGAAGAGCAGAGCTGGCAGAACACGCCAAAATATTAAACAAGCTGGAGCGCTTATTTTTACAGCGCCAGCCATCTCAACATCATGAGCCTGTCGATAATGATGTCCTGGAGTTGATGCCACTTTCATTGTTTGAAGGTTTGCAAGAGCTGGAGAATGAGTTGTGTAACCCTAAGAAAAGAACTGACCTGGTAAGTTTTTTTGTAATTGTAGCTGACTGCATGAAGCTAGCCATACAGCTCTGATGTGACTACTGCTCTTCACAAATATGGTTGCCGTACAAGAAGACAGATGGCAGAAGAAACGAAGTGGACTGGCAAAGCGATACAACTTAGTCATTTATTGAAAGATTACTTGCTTTTGTTCAGCAACCGCTCGTTCAAACACTGCATTCTGCGAGCTCGTTTTACTGTTCTACATATTTTAGTGTACTAACTATATAATACAGCCATGTAACTAAAGTGTTTGTTACTCGTCTGTTATTTGAGTTGTTCGGCACAAATTTTTCTGTCTATCTGCAGGCCTTCTTTTCCCCTTTTATCGTTGTTTGCTATTGACAAAGCACTGTGCAAATGTATCCTCACTCCTGCCTTGGCCACCAAAAGGCGGCTGGCAGTATTGAATAAATAAATTTGGCAAGTCCCAGCTGACCTCAAGCAACAGCATCAAGCTGTTGTAGCCTTCACGTCCACTGGCAGCTAATATATCGGGTCTTTGGGTTGCTTCCATTTGTTCCGGTAAAAAGTAAAAATAATTTCGGCTTTTCTATTTCTGATAAATTTTAACTTTGTAACTGCTCATTAGCAAAAGATAGGTAGCTCTGGTGGCAAGTTACTAGCAACAGATGATTATGCTAAACATGACCTGTTTCTTGTTTTCCAGGTGGCTTATCTATCAGAAATTTGGGTTACATCGCCACAGGATTCGCTGCGGCATATCATGCGGCGTTGTAGGCTCAACAGTCCAGCATGACTGGACGAGGAGGGAAGAAGGCATTATTGGGACTCCGTCTCCTGGGGGTCATGATCGGTAAGCTGACATTTAAGTTGCAATATAGAAAGCTGCGTATATTAATATTCATTACATTTCAAAGTGATGGGTGCATTATTATAGCAGTATCTACACCGCTGTCGAATAGTGCTGTAGCATTAAAATGTCATCTGACTGTGTGTTAAGCAAGCCCTCCAGTGCCGTCCGACACTTCTCAGCTTTTCAGCAGTAGCCTGTTTTTATCATGAGGCAGGTTGGGTCTGCTCCATAATTTTAAGGAGACAAATTTGTTCTGACCCTTGTATTCAAAACTCGCAAAGTGAATAAGGGAGGGGAAATCCTCAGCTTGTCAACATTTCTGCCAGAAGACTGTCTTCGTCTGAGCAAAGGATTCATCATTAATGGGGCTCAAATAGGGTCTTCAATCCGATGAAGAAGGTCCGGTGAAGGGGAGGAGGACATGAAGTAGGAAGGGCGTCATGATGGGGAGGATGAATCTTGTCCAGACATGATGGCTGCTAAAGAGGATTAACAAGTCATTTGAGCCTACTTACATGTAACCATATTGTAGAACACATGCTCTGGTTAAATTCCGTCATCGAAAAGCTGGAAAAACACTGGGCAAGGAAAAGGCATGAGGTACACACCGGTGCGGCCCTTACAACTGAACTTATTTGGAAAAAAACATCCACTTGAACACATGTGATCTGTATTAGTACTGTTCCTGCTCACGTTAACAATAGCAAGTGACATCAAGAAAAACATTGAGCAAATAAAATCACCTTATTAAGCGCACGCGTCTAGAGATGACAAGAAAAGCGGTGTGAAATTCCTGTAATCTCTAGCCTGATCTCGATCTATGCCAAAACAAAATATAGCTGGCAAAGCGCTTTGCTACCTAGATTCAATGAAGAAAAAGAGCAAAAAACTGTCAGTGGGGCCTGTCTCTTAGGCTCAAATACGAGTACGCTTTGAAGGAGCAAGTACAGCCTTCATCACCACACAAACTTTTGGTTTGTGCATATTCGACTGCCTGTAAGTGGAGCTGTGAACGAGTTCCTGTAACTTTGGATTAATGAGTGCATAAAACAGTACCGAAAAGGACAAAAAACTGTGTTACTAGAGTTCGAATGAAACTCCTGAAAGTGGCAGTTAAGGATAATGCTTTGTGATAATGCACTGTGTCATGGTTGTCAAACTTAAACCGCAGCACCTATGTTATTTTATTATCATCTTTGCTTTAACGGTTTAGTGTTTTAGAGCATATTTCACCCGCAGTTTCTTTGAGCCTTGTGCCACTCTTGGCTGTTACATGACATTGTGGCTAAGTTCTTTGCCTCAAGAAGACTAGGTGCTGGGCCCTCCAGCTTGCCTTGACAATAGAAACTGAGTAAACATATCAAAATACTTAGAGTGAGACGAGTACTTCTGCTTCATTTGCATAACAGTCTTGTGTAGGGAGCAACCGAGGTTATTAACTAGCCATCTAACTCTCGGAACATGAGTGCTAGCTGGAAGCCTTGATTTGCTTCTCTTATTACCGTTGTTCTAGTAAGCTTCCCTTTGCTGGGTTGTTCACTCACCAGTTCTGCTATCATAGTGTATGCAGTAGGTAGTATACAACTTAAATTCAAGGCATAGATAATGTCTTTTGGCCAGTAGCAGTATGGGATTTCATAGGTAGGCACTATTTAAGATCAAATAATTTGGCAAATATACAGGTGTTTCAGGGAATACTTTCAAAAAATTTCAAAAATAAGCTTTTTGGGGTAATAAAAATATGGCTTTTGCGGCATAGTATTACCAGTGTTGGCAGACACCAGAAAATGCGGCGAATCGTCTCAGTAGTAAGCTGGTTAACATATTGTTAATAAACGCTTTAACTAGCAGAGTTAGGTGCCTAGTTGCAATCAAATATTTGTAGCCAGTCGTTTGTAGTAGTCATATATCTGTTTTTAGAATTGCGAAAACACGATGCCCTTGGCCTGTGGCTCGAAAAAATTTGGCCTTTTTGACTAGTCACATGCCCCAGAAAGGCTGCTCTGCCTGCATGCTTTTTGAAAGTGCACGCATTCTGGCGCGATGTAGCCGGATTGTGCTGAGCCACAGTGCCAAGGATAATCGCGTTTCGAATTCTGAAAACATACGACTATTACTAACGACCAGTTACAAATTTCTAATTGTAACTAGGCACCTCGCTCTATTAGTTAAAATGTTAATTGATTAAAATTAGTAACCACTTTACTACATAAGCCAATTCACCATATTTTCTGATGTCTGCTAACACTGATAATACTATCTTGCAACTGCAATACCTCTACCCCAAAAAGCCTATTTTTGAAAATTTTTGAGTCTTGAAACACCTGTTAGGTCATGTGAATGGTCCTTATACCTTTATTTTTCAGTAATCGGTCACTGTTTCATTGCTTATATGTACTTAAATTATTTTTCTACTTATTGTTTTAAAATTTGTTATGTATATATAAGTTGGCTTAACAATGTTGCATTGAATTCTGAGAAATTATCAAGTAGCTTTTGTGATATATACTGAAATGGGTGCTTATACAAACTTTTATGTTATTGGTGTTTACCTTTTCAGAGGCAGTGAAGAAAAACTTCCCTGCGGTGACCGAAATTCAAGTTCAAACATATGCAGCAGCTTGGCTGCGCTACGCTCCGTTAAGGAATATGCAAAGGTAGTTAATTGTTTTTGCACAAGTGATTCACTTCACTGCTTTAGCAAAGAGCTGTGGCTGTACACGTGCAAGATGCCCATTAGGCGCTGTGCTTGACGAGCAAAACTAGCAGTACATTTGTGGCGTGGCAACTTGGGCAACATTAGTCTAGAAAATTATGACAGTGGCCCAGTGGCTGTATTGATAACTAGTAATTCTACAGATTACCTAACCCTAAGCATGTGTTTCCACTTTTGTGAACGATGTCATTTGGAGATGTATTTCTGGGAACGTAAGGTTCAAAAACAATGACAAGTGACCGGGTAGGGCATATGCAATGCTGACTCATGACTACTCTGTTTTGGTTACAGACACACACATATTGTTCTAGCATCGGTTTCCTGCGGCCATAGTTTTCCATCGAAACGAACTTAAATTCCATGTTTCGCATCCTTCATGATGTGTTTGCTGGCGGATATTTTTGTTCTTTCAAATATTATTCTCGATAACATTCAGTGATTGCCGTTTTTATTTTTTTTTTACCCTAGAGGACCAAGCCTACACCTCAAGAGATGGAACATAATACCAGCAGTGCTGAGTAAAAGCACCTTCGCTTTTTCAATAATTATTAAACTTATTAGTCACAGTGCACATTTGTCTAATTGAGTGCTACCTTTTCACCAGCTGTTGCCAATGGCTGGCCCCAGTATGAACAAGCAAGATCACGTACAATGTGCGATTCGTGATTACATTGTAATGTTGCTAGACTGTTGCATTTATGTTTCCAGAAACACGCACTGCTGCATGGCGGCGAAGTGCGACACCGGTTGTGGGCGGAGCTTAGGTAGAGCGGCGCAATGGTACTTGCCGCTCCGTGGTGTGTCCCTGCTTGCTTTGGGGCGGCAGTTTCGCACATGTTTCCCCTGCTTAATGACCGCTTGCCATGCCTGAGCTTCTCTTTCAAGGGGGAGACTGTGAAATGCCCTTTCCTTGCTTTGGAAGACTTCACCTTCCACTGCTTCTCTCCTTCCTTGGTTTCAGCTTGTTCTCTGTCGGCGTTCTCATTGAAGTGCAGGACAGCGAGCTGGGTCCTAAAATGTATTAAGGAGATTATACGATTGCAAACCACCTGTCAGAGCTATGTGTACCTTGCCTGCATCATATCCGGTGAGAAACCATTGGCCTTAGGAGCGAATCGGATGAGCCCGCGGTTGAAGGACTCCAATGAGAACGTCAGAAACTCTGGAGAGAGCTGGTGAAGGTCGCGTAGCTGCGAAGCCGACTCTCGTGAAGGCTCGTGAAGGCTTCCGAGGCTACAAAAAATAGATATAAGACTTCGCATGCATATTTGTCCATAAATTTTAGATGCTGTATATGTAGCTCCGAGTACTACAGCTCCAAGGGCTACCATTTGCATGTCAATTACTCGTATAAACTGTTAATGCTGGCAAGAATACAGAGACAAACTTCGAGTGACTCTTGATCACACAAGACAGGTGCATTAATCAGAGGCAAACTTTAATTCACTTTTGTTCATACAAGATCGATGCATTAATAGCGGAAAAAGGTGCGCCGGATTTTCCGGAAATAAAACCGCAAAATATAAACCCTACTCATGATGTAGTGCGCAACGTATGCAATTTCTTTTTGTCATAGAGTGCGGCCCGCAGTCAGGTGTCGCCTTTTTCATGGCCTTTTTTTATTTCATTGCAAGCTGTTCCCCAGAAGCATAAAAAATAAAATAAACAGTGTTCAGCACGAAGATTTTTGCATGACTTACTCGGCTTCACCCAGTGCCTGTCCCCCATGGGGCCGTGCATACACTTGTGGTAGGGTCCATCAAGGCTGTCGTCGACGTTGCAGATGTGTTTTAGGAGACTTCTCTACATGCTGACCACGAGGACCTCGTTGCGTTCACCGGCGCCAGCTACCAATTATAAGTGGTTGAGTATGGACTACACCCACTCTGCAATGATGGGGTGCTTTTTGCTGAAAGCCTACGGCTTCTTCTTGAGGCCTAGAATGCATGCGATTATCACATTTAAAAACATGTCTTCACGACTCCACCCAAAAGATCGCACGCTACAACTCACCATTGGCAACGCGCCAAACATCACACCAGTGTGTCATCTGTGGCCTGCTGACTCTGCAGAAGCTCCTGACATCAGGGTGTCCGTCTGGAAAAGTAGACGTTCACTCCATGAGCTTTGTGCTGATCAATAAGCCTTCGTCTGTATTTAGAGAACCAAGAGCCTTTAGTTTCAGCCCCTGAGAGTTCTCATTTCAATTTAGCATTTTGTCATGCCACCAAACAAAAAGGCAGTGGCAAAAGTTAAATCAGTTTTATTCTTTGCCACTGCCTGTAGTTGAGGTTGGCATCTGTAGTGTTAAAGATCACGCCATTCACAAAATTCAAACTGGCTAGCAAGCGGCACAAGCCACTAGGGAGCAGTGCGTTTCCAAAATAGATATAGATATAACTCTGGACTCTCTAAAGTGTCAGTAGCTTACCTCAAGTTGAACATATGAAGCACTGCCGCTGCAATAAATATGGTTAACTAGACTCCTAATATAGGCGCCATCGCATGCTTTGAATTTTTTTTTTCATGCTACTAAGCAGCAACAGTAACAGTACCTGTGGTTAGGTAATTTACGGCGATATCGTTCACTTGAAGTGCATCGAAGCACTTGATGATCCCCTGCTTTTCCATACATACACTGTTCGCTACCGGAGGTGACTGCATAAAGGTGTACAATAAGCTTACTGTACTTTTTCATCTCACTGCTTGAAAGCTGAGACATCAAAAACTCACCTCCCCAACCTGCACTTGTGCAGTATAAATAATGCGCCCAGGCTGCATGCGCAGCACACGGTATGTCAAATATTTGGCGCTGTAGCCCGGTGAATCGCATCACCAATCGCCTGCTAGGTCCACCGCCACACCATTTAGGTCAGCCAACAGCAAGGCCTGCCGTTGCTCAAACAGCTGCACGAAAAATCAAATTCTTTTGTCTTCCCATGTAGTAGTGGTTTATTTTTTGAAAAAAAAGGTGAGAAAATAGTGTTGCCAGCCTCGGAAATTTATATCTAACGTCTTAAGCACCCCAGCTGCAGCCGGCGGAAATGAAAGGGAAAGGGAGAGGATAGTTAGAAGTATAGGGAGGAGCAATAGCAAGGAAGGGCAGGGGAGAGCTTTGTACAATATTGAGAAAATACGAAAGTAATCAACTTATCAAACGTTATTCTGTACATGCATACATCAATATCATTCACATTTATCACATGCTCCATATTTTTATCCCGCAGTTATAGCAACGCATGTGCATGCATTCGTGTTTCCATAATGCATATACAACAACATATCGCTGTTTGCCATGCCAGTTTACACACCAGTGTGCATGTGACAGTGCTTAAATTTGAAAGCGCCTGAGTGGGGAAAAAAGGCAGACTTCACTGACAGCTGGAAGAAGGAATCCCTCCTGATAATTGTAGAAATTGCGATGTGTTATCACTTACACATTGATGGAGCCCAGGCAGCGAGGTGCTGCCGCCACTGGACATTCGGGAAACAGGATGCCAGCAGCCAAGAGAAGGTTGCCAGCTGGGTAACCAACTACAGGTTTTCCCACTGAATTTAATCCTAGTGCCTTTGGAAGTAATCTGAGCGCCGACAGATATAATCTGCATGCCATTTAATTTAATCCGAGTGCGTAACATTTAATCTAAGCGCCAGCGTATTTAATCCAAGCGCCAACTCGAACAATGCCAGGGCCAACGAATTTAATCCCAGTGCCAACACAAATAATACAAGCACCACTGTTTTAATCCAGGTGCCAACCAATTTAATCCGCATGGGGAAAACGAATGCCGTAGAAGATTCCAGAGCACAGAGCACGAATGCCAGAAATAAAGCGAAGTTAAGATAATTTCTGAGACCATGCGGCGCCTGTGAGTCACATTCTCATGCCCTATTTCGTTTTCTTCGCATACCTTGCAACATAAAATGGCCACTAGCAGCTGATAAACCTCAGTATTTGATGCAACTCTTGCGGCTTGTGACTGTCGTGCATTAATTAGTTGGGTAAGCACTGCTGATTATGGGTTGTCTTATGCGCTGAATCTGCATGCTAGTTACAATTACAGCCTTAATACTGCTTTCATATTGCCGGCCGTTTTCATGCAACCGGTGCGAAATGTTTTCGGGAGGCTGTGACAAAGATCAACATCACCAGCAGAAACAAAAAGGGAGTAGTGTAATACAAAGTTCTTCCAGGTGGGACGAGTCATAGAACGGGAGTAACGGTTCTTCACTTTACGGTTTATTTAGTTTTAAAAGGGAAAGTGAGCAAAGCTGTACCGGAGGTTACAGCCTAGGTCAAGATTAGCTACTGGCGGCTGCCTTATATCGGTGTTAACAATCTAGGTTTATACAAGCACAGAAGGGGCCGTCTGTGAAATGCAGTTTTATTTTCTGGAGGACATTAGGTGGCTCAAAGTGTGACCTCACACTTTTTACATATTTTCACGCGAAGCTGCTCGTATAAAAAAAAGTTATGGCGGTCGAAAGCAGCGCACTCTACTCGCTGTACTTGCTGCATACAGCTTCGAGCAGCGTCGAGCAACGAACTGCGCCGATGCTCCCTTTCAGTCAGTCCGGGCGGCGTGGTGAGCGCCAAGTCTCTCCGCTCGCTGAGGAAAGCTTTGACTTCAGACTTGAACTTCGAAAACACTTCCTCTCCAGGGTTAAAAAACGGGCTGTAAGGAGGCAGCCCCTTGAATGAGTGCAGCTGACTGGCCAGGCTTGCCTGTTCCGCATGGCTGTGAGCGGGAGCATTGTCAAAAATAAAAACGGCTTCTGAACCAGGCTCTTCACTTTCGACGCGGGCTGATATATCGCTCAAAAATTCGTTAAACACGACCCAGTGAACCTTGTCGACAGCCGTTTAATGTATGACACCATTTGCTGACATACAGGCGATATTGTTAAGGTTTGCGCCTCTAGTGCTAGTCGTCGTCTGCACCGCAGTTCGCCCCTTAACCGCACGGCCGAAGCTCCTGGAACACCATATGTTATAGTTAGTCTCATCAACGTAAAACCTGCACAAGCGGGGTCCTTCACACTGCAGGCACTGCGCGTAAGCTTTGCGGGTGCGTTTCACGTCATCTCTGTTGCGGTCGATCGGCCTCGGAGTCACCAACTTCATAGAGTAGCCATGCGCATCCAGTAGGCGATCAATGCTACTTGTGCTGATGGCAATTCCGGGCAATTCTTCTTCCACCGCCTGCTTTATTTGCTTTGACGTGAAAGCAGGGTTGTTGTCCTCAATATTTCTGAGAGCAGCTACAACCTCATTTCCGAATTCCTTCGACGTTCCGCCTTTTTTCAGCGTCTCTCTATCGGTATCTGCAATGGATATTGCTGTCTTTAAAGTGATGCCCAGCGTGTCTGCCATTTTTTTCCCCATCTCCTCCACGCCTTGACACATCGAGAATTTTGGCCCTGTCATGTTCAGAGATTTTGCTGTTCTTTCTTCTTGGTGCATCTGGGGGCTTGAATGCTGGTCCTCGTTTTCGGTGTCCAATTACGACGTAAGAGCACGGCTCATCGACTTCCATGGAAGAAAATACTGGGCGTTAATGTCCATGCGAGATGAATGAAAAGTCGTGCACTATCACCTGCTTGTAGTATACGAGTTCGTACCGCCACAGTCCGGCTTTACTCCGTTGTGCAAATGCGGCCACAATGCGGCACACACAAAGCCGTCTGCTTTGAATCTTCCTTGTCTTCTGTGTTTTAACAATGCTTTTTTACGTGCCTGAGAAATAAATCCTATTTCTTGCAAAAGAAAGTTCACTGATTTCTATTAATGAGTGCATATATCTGTGTCTTGCTCTGTTGTCCTAGCATATTTTGCAAAACAGACGACAATCCGGCAGCAAGGAAATGGAGGCGCAAAATTTCCCTTCTGCTTTGGAACTTTCCATCATTCGCTGTGTACCTTTTTTTCACACGAAAATACGTAGGGCTAATCTAAGATACGGTTTATGAACACTTTCTTTGACTGTCTGACAAAATAATCGCATCTTTCATTGAAGACAGTGAATTCAATGTTCCATTAAAAATAGTGCGTGCATTTGTGCCCTCCTCTGTTCTATAGTCATAAAAAAGAGCCAGTAAGCCATAGCGCTGTGCCCCTGTGTAGCTTTTTAATGCTGATATTGTATGCTTTAAATGGCGCTTTAAAACGATTGTATCAAAACAGTGTTGGGTATAATATTCATGAAAGCTAGGCAACATGTGGACACTTCGCTTAGGCATCGCATGGTTGGAAAAATTATCTCATCTTTATTCTCAGCATTCGTGTTCTATGCTTTGGAGTCTTCTACAGCATTAGTTTTTCGCGTGTGGATTAATATGTTTGGCACCTCGATTAAAACAGCTGGCGCTCGTATTATTTGCGTTGGCACTGGGATTAAATTGGTTGGCGCTTGCATTGTTCGAGTTGGCGCTTGGATTAAATAGGCTGGCGCGTGAATTAAATGTTTTGCACTCGGATTAAATTACATGGCATGCAGATTATATCAGTCAGCGCGTAGATTATTGCCACTGGCACTAGAATCAAATTCAGTGGGAAAACCTGTAGAAGTGGCTAGCTTCTCCACTTGAAGTGGTGGCCTTGAGGACAGGCACCCTCCACTATAAGTAGGGTGCCCCTTACTGTGAAGTCACAGCAGCACACTTGCCCCGCCGCGGTGGCTCAGTGGTTACAGCGCTCGGTTGCTGACCCGAAAGACGCGGGTTCGATCCCGGCCGCGGCGGACGAATTTCGATGAAGGCGAAATTGCAGATGCCCGTGTACTGTGCGATGTCAGTGCACGTTAAAGAACCCCAGGTGGTCAAATTTTCCGGAGCCCTTCACTACGGCGTCCCTCATAGCCTGAGTTCCTTTGGGACGTGAAACCCCAATAAACCAAACCAATATAATAATAATAATAATAATAATGGTTTTATTTGCGCCTAATGAATACATGGCGCGGGAGACCCGCAGTAAAAGCTGTCACAAGCGACTGCTTGACAAAGCCGGAGGCCCCCCTATACACTTGACAGCATCATAGGCGCAATGAAACGGCATGTCCCATCCAAAAACAAAAATAAAACAAACATGAAAACATCTGCAATTACAATCACTCATAAGAACTACCATAAAATTATACAGAAAATGTGTTAGAATGGAGCTAGAAAGCTTCATTCTATCATACTCAAACCAACTGTCTCACCAAGCGCTTTAACCTTACCATCGGTGACGTGTTGTCTATGTATGTCTCTTCAGATCAGTCAAACTGGGATCTTGACCTTCCGTATGTAACCTATGCGTACAATACCGCAACGCAGTGCACTACCGGCTTCTCTCTTTTCTTTCTAATTTACGGCCGTCACACTTCTGCTACCATCGACACCATTCTCCCGTACCAACCCGATGCTTCCGAGTACATACCTCTTTCTGAAGCCACCCGGCACGCCGAAGACTGTCGCCGCATCACCCGTGCTCTCACGACTGACACCAAGTGCAGAGAAAAATCCCGCCACAGCCTCAATCAAACAACGCCACACTTCCCCAATGGCTGCCTTCTGTGGCTCTGGATTCCGACAAACACCTCGGGCCTGTCATCAAAACTTCTTGCCAAGT
This sequence comes from Amblyomma mixtum, assembly GCF_055824585.1. NCBI lineage: Eukaryota > Metazoa > Arthropoda > Arachnida > Ixodida > Ixodidae > Amblyomma > Amblyomma mixtum. Next base: position 80,763,158 of record NC_143021.1, read on the forward strand.
ATCACGGCCCATACCGTGCCCTGGAGCGCACATCTCTGGTTAACTACACTGCAGAACCTCTCAACCCATCTTCTGATCGCCACCACTGTGGACGCGAGATTGTTCACGTCCAGCACCTCAAGCCATTCTACGACCAAGCCATACTTCCTGCGCCCTCAGTCGCCATGTTGGCTCCTTTTCTCCCCGGGGGAAATTGTGAAGACGAAGACGAACATTTTTTGTAGCGGCGGCATAGCCATCGCTGCGCGTGTTTTTGGGCTCGCCTTCGCTGACCGCGGACTGTTGCCGCCCTGCTCCCGAGGTCCCAGTGCCTTCAATAAGCCCCCGTCTTACAAAATGAAAATGCGGTTACAGTACAGCTACTAAGCCAACAGTGAAACATCAAGAATGATTACAAAGCAACGGAGAGTTATCCGGTAGAGCATTCCATTGAGAAACTGTTCTCGGAAGAAAAGAAAACTTTTATGCATTTGTGCGTGCAAAAATAGGTTTCAGACTAAGGGCATGCTTATGGCGCGAGGCTCGTGTAGAATCATTAGGGATGTAATTTTCGGGTCGAATACCAAATCGAGAAAAGTAAAATGAATGAAGCAAGTTGAGACGGGCTTTCTGCAAGTGGATCTAAGTCTGCGAGCTTCTGCGAGTGTATCTAAGTCGATCTAAGTCTGCGAGTGTAAGAAGGTGGGAAAATGCAACTGTCAAGCACATGAGGCTGCAGCCAAGTTTCAGAGATAACCACTACATGAGGATTGTAAGAAAGTAAAGCATGCTCAAGAAGTTGCTGCTGATTGCACACACTTCATGCGTTCAAACAAATAAGCCAAAAATCTTTCTGCTCAGTCAACCCGTTACTGTCAAAGTGTCATGGCTCTTCCGGCTGCTTCGTGCTACGCAACAGCACCCTACAGTTCTTTTCATCGTCCCACGCATAAAGATAATCGTTTATCAGCAGTTTGTCATGAACTAGCTTTTCTTTATCATTAGGGTGACGATCGTCTTCAAAGGACTGCCACAACTTCTTTCTTTTCTGCTGTGTTTTTAGAAAAACCAAGAAAACACTTATTGCAGGATTGACGACGTACGCTTGGCGAATTTCTGGAGTCTAACTGTGAACGCGAATTGGAGTGCCGTCCCATCAGCAGCTTATCCGTTCTATGCGTATGCAATGTTTCAAACAATTGTTCAGTCGATTTATAATGAGGCCTTTCCGCGGTGGTCTATAACGAAACATAAGTGCAGGAAGCCATGGATCTCAAAGAAACTTTATGACCGCATACTACAAAAAATTGCTTGTTCTCAACATTTATCAAAACAAATGACGCAGACATATTCAGGTATTTTGCAAAGTTAGAAACAAGGTAGGGGCTCACATCAAGAGGGCTAGACAACAATATTATTAAACAAGTTCACGGCAGCTGCATCTCCTAAGCAAACTTGGATATCGTAAACGATATCCTCAGAAAAAAAGCAAATACAGTCTTCTCTTCACTCCTATAATGGCATCTATATACTGGAACTTACTTGAAAAATAAATTTAACGAACACTTCCCTCCAGCTGGCGTAATAGAAAATGCAGGTCCATCCAGTAAAGAGCCCACACGTTACATAAAGAGGAGATAGATAAATTCTATTCTTCCAACACCATTCACTGAGAATGAGATTGTAGAAACTATCAACACACGCCGAAACAATAGTGTTCCGGGAATCGATCAATTCCTATCTCGGCCAATTAAATTTGTTGCAGACGTTATAGCTCCAGCATTAACACATATTTGTAATATTATGACGGCCACAGGTACGTTCCCTGCTTTGGTAAAAGTGGCTCCTGTAGCTGTAATTCGCACGTGTGGTGACGTCAAAAACTTAAATATCTAAAGACCAATTTCCGTTATTTCTACTTTTTCGCAGGTCACTGAACATGTATTAAATGCTTCTACAACTACCTGGCAAGACTGGCAATCATTGCGGAAGAACAATATGCCTTCCAAAAAAAATTAATCAATTTAATCTGCCTTGCTTAATATAAAGGAAAAACTAATTGATAATATAGAAAGAAAACTAGTATCAGAGGCATTTTTTCTCGATTTAAAGAAAGCCTTCCACTCAGTGAAACACGATATCCTTCTTCAAAAGCTGGAATCGTACGGGGTCAGAGGACTTGCGCTTGAGCTTCTCACTAGGTATTCAAAAAATCACCTTGAGATAACACAAAGAAACGCAGCATCAGCATCAGGTGAAATTGTAGCTGTCGTACCGCATGGATCTATCTTAAGGCCTACACTATTTCTTTTATACATTAACGACATAGTGAATATACCGCAGACTAATAATATCATAATTCACGCAGATGACACAAATGTGTTCTTTTCAGGAAATAATATGGTGTGATTAGAAATAAAAGCTAACGTCTGACTAGAAGAACTTACTTCATGGCTGAATTCTAATCTGCTGCAACTAAATGTTAGCAAGACTAACTATGTCGTTTTTAGATCAAAAAAAAGGGCCATTACTGATGGTTTTCTGCTAAAATTTGAAAAATCGACTCTGGTTCGTGAGGACTTAATAAAGTTTTTGGGAGTAATTTTTGAGCAACAGCTGCTGTGGAACGACCGTAAAGTTATTTGTGCAGTAAAGTGTCGCGCTCAGTGGGCATAACCAACAGACTACGAACACTTGTACCTGCCAGATGCAAACTACAACTGTACTACTCGATAGTTCTCTCTTATATGCTTGATGGGCTACTCGTATGGGGTACAACAACACTTACCAAGGAGGCAAAATTAATGCCACGACATAAAAGGGCTATCTGTGCTATATTCAACCTTTCGCTCAGCCAGGGCACTGGACAGGCTTTTACAAAACACAAGTTGCTTAATATACAGACAATATATGATAAAAAACTACTATATACAGAGAGGATCTAATAAAATGCTGCAAAGCTATATTTGAGAACACATACCTGCATACACCTGGAGCATAAAACATTCGAAAATTAATTTTCATGTCTCACTGTCCCAAATAATTTATGGCCACCAAAAGTTGACGTTTGCGATACCGCGACTTTTAAATGTTCACCCACAGCTACTTTCTATGGCAGCGGAAAACCGATATGACCAAAGCTATAACAGAGCTGCGCGTGATATGCTACTGTCTTAACATTGCTGTGTCCGTAAACACTGCTCTCTTTCCTTTCAGAAAGCCGTTTTGTTTTGTGTATAGTGTTGTCATTTCAGCTTGCGTTCTGCGATATAATTTGGCTGTTGTCGAATGCTTCGAATGTTCGCTCTTTTTTTGTAGGAGGGCAGGTCTTAGTCAGGTGCTTCTAGCGCTTTTTGCCTGCTCATCCTTGGTTTGCATATGTTTTGTGAACCAAAAAAAATCTAATAGAACTTCCGTTGAACATGTACTGAATGTGCAGACTTGAGCACATACGCTTTGTATCGCCAGTAGAGAATGGCCGTTAGCATGGGACGCGTTCTCAAGGCACAGCCAAAGGAAGAGCGGCTGTCAACGCAGAACAATCAAATGCACTGTGATACACCTCTGTAGAAAAAAAGCGTCACATAATGCAGCAGTGCTGGACAGTTTAACTAGCTTTAAGGACAATCGCACAGTCTAAGTAGAGTATCGTCCACCTATCTGCCGACTATACGAAATTCGAATAAAGAAATTCGAATAAAGACACGTTCAATCGAGGTATACGGCCGAACTGTCAAAAAGTTCGAGAGCACACTGGATTCTTCCCGTTTAAAGAAAGCTAGCGATTTATACTATACACTACCATAAGGCTTTCTTTTAACGTTAAACGTCTCGTAGTGAGCATGGTGACACCTAATTGTAAGCAAGAATGAAGCAGCAGCCGCGTTTTCGCAAGGAGTTGCAAAGCTCGAAACCCTACTCCTTAAAGATGCCCATATACCGGCCCTAGACAGCCACAGTAACGTAGCGGCAGGTAACGAAGTAACGGATATGCGATTAGTTCGAGTATTTCAGGTTGCGGCCCCGGCAACACTTGTGAGGTACCCGCCTTCTGCAGCAGTGCACTTGTGCGCAGCCAGTTCCATGTGCGCGGCTCTTCGTTGACGTCGTGTGGCGCCAGCAGCGAGGCCCTTCACAAGCCCACACTACTCTCGCCATGCAAGCGAGCGCTGGTGAGTTCACAGAAGCACGTCATCTGGATCGCTCACATCATGCGCTTTGAAATTTCCGTCAAGGCTGGCCTCGTCACGGTTGCTCAATTGAGTGGAAAAACGGGCACGTTGTGTGCTGCTTCCTTGCGGCAGGTGCAACGCAATTATTATTACTGTTGCCGTGCAAGGGCTTACGCTCTGTGCTCATGACAGGCGGGTATAATATGTTGTTTTCTTTTGTTTTTAGTAACAGCTTAGCAGGGCTGCAACAGGGAGGCTAACATAAAGGCTTGAGCTTAAATTCAGGACAGCTCACCGAACTGCCGGAAGGGAAAATATGAGGGGTAATGTTAAGAGATAGTAAGAGTGCAGAATGAATTAGAGAATAGAATCGTTTTAATGATGCATTAGCACAAATGAAGGGGAGGTTATGGACTTGCGCACAGAGCAGGTAACAGATGGTTAGTTGGGGGACCAGAGTGAATTCCAAGGAAAAGCATATATATCACTGGTCGACAGGCGGGCTCTTGAGATGAGAAAATTCACTCCAATAATATGACCGCGGATGGCGCACTTATATATTTATTTATTTATTTCAAAATACTGCAGGCCAATAGATTGGCCCATGCAGGAGGGGCTATACAAGGCATTGAAAATGACAAATACTAAGAAAATACATGGGGTTACAAACAATGAGCAGAATAACGAAATACAACGCTCATTCACTCGAGAAAATGCTTCGCAAGAGCTTTACTAAAATTTGAGGACTGGGAAATGGCCTCGGGAAGAGAGTTCCAGTCGGAAACAGTCCGTGGAAAAAAACTGTGTTTGAATGAGTCAGTCTTTGCAAAAATGGGTTCCAGCAAATGAATTCTTTATGGTGTGTTCGGCGCGACAATTTTTTGAGAATTACAGGGCGGGGTATGTTTAGTTTATGTGTTAAAAGGTTATGCATAAACAACAGACGGGAAATTTTTCTGCGTACTTCAAGTAATGGTTTAACCGGCAATTACACATTTTACGGCCAAGCCTTGCTTATTTTGCATTCCAAGTTGCGAAAGACTAATATAGCGTCAGTACGAAAAAAAAGCACTAATTAGGAAAAGGAATAAAACTAGCGCCATTCAATAGTCCGTATTGAATTGTTACTAAGGGCATTTTGGCGCACTTGCGGCACAAGTAAGAGCAGCTGCGGCGGTGGGCGGCAGGTCGCTTTTTCATCCACTGTCTGTGAGAGACAAGTCTTTGCGCTGCCAAATTCGGGTCGGTTTTATTTTGCTTTCTTCTTGTTTCTGGGTTTTACAGAAGTGCCCGAAAGCACTTTAGAAGAAGCGCTTCGCGCTGTTGTTCTAATCCTCTGCAGGATTGTTGCAAATATTTGTAACGAATTTTCTGGGTTGTCCTAGTCGTCTGTATCAACGTCTGATATTTCCATTTCGACAGAAAAATTATCTCTTGGACGTCTTCGTCTATGGGTGGCCTCCGTAGTCTAACTCTTGATCTAATTTTAAAGACGTATTTTTTCACCTCATACATGTCCAACATTCTCGGACAAAAATTGTCAAAAATTGAAAAATTATTAAAAAACTAAGATATTTTTATCGAAATTTTGAATTTAATGGTTCATTCCTCTGATATGTAGCAAAATCTTTCCTTTAAAGTCTTTCAATAAATCACATCCAACAGATAAGACTGCTGTAGAAAACCAACGGGAACGCAACGCGTTTGGCGATAGAGAAAAGTGAATAGAAAAATAATGCAAGGCTAGCTTCGGGTGAGCTGCGGATATTTTTATTGTTATTATAAAATCTTCCACTACCAGAAAAAAATTGCCGTCAATCAAAAATGGTTTCCTTCTGAAAAATGTTCCTGTCCAGAATTGTCCGGTAGGATTAATTTTTTTTACAAAATGTAAGCAGTGAGTCAATTATGAGAGCTCGCCTGCTTTGGCATATCCGTTCTTACATAGTACCCCCAGGCTCCCGATGTTGATCCTGACCAACCAGATTGTTTACTCTCTTTGTGTGACGAGGTTGCAAACTTGTTGCCAGTTCTTTAGGACTCATTTGCTGTCTGTCTTATAAATTAAGGGCTGCCCATGGTCATAAGTTGAAAAATCGCTCCCAGTAATCATTACTGGACAAAATATCTCCACTTGGGTATGTATGTTCACGTCTCTCCACAGAGGCCAAAAAGTGTCCTGCTGTCAAACTGGATGAACTAGCGCTGCCCTCTCTTTTGCAGTTGTTGGGGCGCGGGCTTCTACTAGTTTACACAAATTCTGCCAACTATTTGAAAACGCACTGTACGCCTCAGGAAAAAAGTTAGAACAATATATTTAGAGCTTTTCCCCTGAGCAACATTGGGCATTAAAGGGTTAGGGATCATTGGGAGAAGCCTTTGCCGCGGTACTGACGTGACCAGAATAGGCGATGATGGTATTTGGTTCCTATGCCCCTGCTGGCCTCTCTGAAGTCCGTGAGTGCTGTTTAAATACTTCCTCTGAATTTACGTAAGTGTTTTCGTTACTAAAGCACTTCCAAGTATCTGATATATTTCAGTTGTTACGAATACCTTCCTGGAGAGTCATTTAATTTTTTTCGGTTGCACCCAGAGGCATGTCATGCACCATTTCTGAGCTGCAGCACTTGGGTTGCAGGAGGCTGCTATAAACGCATCAGTGTGAGGATGATGTGAACGCCTTTTGTTTTTCAGCCCCGCCGCGGTGGCTCAGTGGCTACGGCGCTCGGCTTCTGACTCGAAATACGCGGGTTCGATCCCTGCCGCGGCGGCCGAATTTCGATGAAGGCGAAATTCTAGAGGCCCGTGTATTGTGCGATGTCAGTGCACGTTAAAGAACTCCAGATGGTCGAAATTTCAGGAGCCCTTCACTACGGCGTCCCTCATAGCCTGAGTCGCTTTGGAACGTTAAAATCCTATAAATTAAACTAATCCTTTTGTTTTTCAGGTCAGACCTCCAAATGGGCCTTCTCAAACGACATCAGTAACAGAAGTGCTTGGGCACAGAACAATATGACTTCTAACAAACTGCATCCTATTCAAACATTTTTCACCCTCTGCATCTAGCTCGAGCGCAACCATCAACGAGGTGAACTCAAGCGCAGCACTGTGGACTGGAATTCCGTCCAACACAAATAATCGCTGAATTATATCGGCCATATGTGCAGAAGTATCGATTCACTGACCACGATGTACCTAAAACTGAAACCTTGGAGGACACGAATAACCTATTACCAGCAGAACAGCCTAGTAAATAAAATGTTACCTTATTTTTCAGTGAAGTTTAAATTCTAGTGGCGCATAACTGCTGTGAGTTTTTTTTTCTCTCGTTATTTCAAGGAAAGCAGCTGAGTCGGCTAACATGAAACGTTGTGTGCAAAACCAGTAAAAGAATGAAGAAAAAGTAGCGGTGTAGTCCGCGCCATGCCTGGACTACCTCACGCCTGGAATGTATTTGTACTGACCTGTGTTTCCGCTCCAGAAGGCGTTCTTGTACCTCCTCAATGATAATGGCCTCGCCTATCGCTTCCGAAGGCAGTTTTGTTCTCAGCGATTGGAAATATTGCTTGGGAAAGGTTCGTATCATGTGGACGTCATTGTTTTGGGTCATAGGAACGCAACATGTGAAATTTTAAGAGGAGGGCGAAATGATCATTCCATCTGGAGCGCCGGATGTTAACGCTTTCACACTGCCAGTGTGCATCCGCGAATCGATCCCGGCACATTAGATGAGCGTCCACCTCGCCGTTACGTGGCGACATCTGGCGCCCTTTGTAGAGGGCTGCAACAGTTCCTTTATATGCTACCGCAGGAAGCTTAGTTGGGTGAAGATCCACCGTCATGTTCTTACCTCTGCGGGAAAGCCGCTTCTTTTGCGGTAGGAGCAATTATTAGGGTTTCGCCGGTGCAGTTGGGTATTTTCTCAGTCCTTAATTTCTGATAGACCAGAAGCAACATTTTCCTTGCGTTCTTTAGACCAAAATCGACCGATTCTAATGTCTACCATTTTCTTGTTGAAAAACACTGCGCTGAAAACTGGACTGTCACATTACTGGAACAGAAAGTCTTCTGCGGTTTGCCCAGCGTTTTGCCGCATCATGGCACGAACGGGGTCCCCGTACATTTATTTAAACGTTCAGATAGGCTCTGCTCGCAGTATCCTGTGATTGTGTGCTCCATCCAAAACGTAAAACGTCGGCTGCTATGGTGCTTCTCGATACAGCCGTTTCGTCCGGTAAATTTCACGCATGTGTAATTGTGTTCCTTGTTTTCCGGTAGCGGTAACGGCAGCACGGTACACCATATGCTAAATAGAGACTTTTAGCACAACATGTCTTGGCCAGAGTGTACGAGCAGACGGCGCAAGATGCCCACATCTGCTCATTTGCACATGCAAAAAAGCAGGGCTGCACCTGTCCAGTTGGCTGCACCGAAACGAACTGGAACATGTGACGTCAGTGGAGGAATGTGATCACCTTTCCGCGAATAGCGTTCCGAGAGGCGCGGGAGAAACAGTCGCGCAATTAAGCTTCTGGTGGGAGCATATCATCACCACCAACTTGACTACGTTAACTGCAGGATAACGGCGTCTCCTATACGTCTCCTAGTTAACCCTCTGCGGATGCTTAAACAAGAACGCTAAAAGCCGCATACGGCGTGCGCAGCCGTGTGCGCGTGCTGGAAGCTCCTCACGAATGCCGCGGCCGTGCGTCACAATTCCTTTGGGACGCCGTGATTCTTCGCCTTCGCAAAGTCATCATTGTAGGTGATTTTTTAAAAAAACCCGTACTCTCCCCAGCTTAAATCGACGATTTCATGAGCTAACACCACGGTGTAAAGCATAAAGGTGAGGACACTGTGTGGGCGGCGCACTGGCCAAAGCGACCAGAAAAGTGCCAGCCGCCTCTTCCGAACCTGGCTGCTGATCGCCGCGCCTGTGTCGATGAAGCGAGGAAACTTCGCCCGAAGAAAGGAAACATAACTGAATTATCTCGTTGCGATAGCAACCATGCAGATATCGCATGGCTCGTTTACGTCACAAAAGCCGTTCGCATGGCATGAACTGTTCCTTGCGCTGTCATCAGCAGCATCGTCGTGGCAATTTAAGCAAAGGAAGTCAAATAAAACACACCCAGATGAGCGGACAAATCAAGATCAAGCAATCGACTGAGTGAACGAACGGTATAATAAGCAAGTGCATGGAAGCACGAACGAGCGGCGCACACGAAATCTATAGCAAATGCTACAATTAATTACGGAACAAAATAACGAGCTAAAAAGCGAAGGAACCAGCAGGGCGCGCAGCAGGCGAACGAATGAACGGGCCAACTAACGCACGAACCAACGAGCCAACGGCCAAGAGAACACAAAGACGAGCGATGGTTACATGCTCGGTTAGCAGGGCGCCGGCATTATTTATGTAGCAGGTTCAAAAAACCCGCCAGAACTCATCGCCTTCTTTGCCTTCAACTAAACTAGCGCGAAGCCGCTGCTTCATGAAAATGCAGTTGGCAATGAAGCGTACAGAAACAAAGCGGCAAAAGTGTTTTCTTCTTTTCATCGGCAACAGGTTTCGGGAAAATGGAACTCACAAAACACGCATTCCCCATAGAAAAGCATTGCCTCTCACAACGGCCCGGGCCGCCGAGCGAACAGCCATCTCGTGGCACTTCTGGAAACTAGAGGACTTTATCCGAGAGCGGCGCGGGCCGCTGTGTACTAACCTATATATCTTCCACCATGGGTAACACCTAGAAGAAACAGCAAACGAGAATATTGAACGTTGCTTAAGCAGCACTTTGTGTGCACTTATTTAGGTCTGGAAGTGTGGCTTTGGACGGAAGAAAATCCGAAAGAAAAAACAAGCGGACAAAAAGCGACGAAAATATAGCCGTTAAATGCATTCCTTCACTGCACGGCTACATGTTCAAGTTGTTTTAGCCAAGGCATTGCTGATAGCTTGAAAAGAGATCGTTTTCCAGGATTCCATTCCCCATTTTAGTGGAAACTTCAGCGGGGAGGGATGAAAGACACTGGAAGGGGGACAGAACAAGCGCTCTCTGGCACCGATATTTTATTGTAAAGGCAGTTGCACAATTCCGATTACGTTCATGTTCTTCGTAATCTAGATAGCAACTAGTGCCAGTAAGCACTTTTTATCCAGTTAGCCACGCCATGGCATCGGAAGCACCGCTCAAGTACCACAAAACTTGGTGATTAAATCACGTTCGGCATTTCTTGGCATATTGGGCAATAATAAAAAAAAAACCTTCGTATTCCGCTCGGGTAGATATTCCAAAGCGTCCAAAATTTAAAACATTAAAACATGCACTGCACATGGACTGCGTGCCGTAAATTCCGATATAATTTTTTAACCGCTTCTTCGTTCTATTTTGCACCTCTCTTTTTTTACGGTTTCCGTTTTGCAAGTTGTATTCTAGGGTATACCAATATAACTGCTGAAAAACAATTGCTGATACATACGCAATATGGTACGAAAAAACGCTGCAAGAATAGATTCCCCGGATGCTGCACAGGATGCCGCTGTATATCTTATTCAGACTATTTTCTTTTTCGTCTACCGCTACTTTCCCTTCGTCATGCGACCCTTCCAAACTCAAATGAATAACATGCTTTCAAAGGCATGCGCGGTATTTTTGGTGAGCTTTGGCATGGGTTTCGGTGAGGTCTGCTGTGCTCGCTGAAAACTGTTGCCTGGAAGGGAGCATTCAACAGTGGGCGGAAATACGGCATGGAGGGCGAAGAATGCATTCTTTCAATAAAGAGAAAATGTATGCACGACGATTGTTGAGGCAAAGTTGAAATAGAAAAGCTGGAAAGAACAAAAACACCGAACGCTCGACCCAATCATAATTCCCTCGACCACTAAATAACCTTTTTTTAGTGTTGCCTTCAAAAGGCGTGGAAGTACAATGCAATACAAGTCAGGCCGTTATTTGCAAAACTGGAGAACTCTCAGCTGGCAGTTAACACTGCAACTTTTTCAGTTGTGCTTCATCTCAAAATCACAATACAGTTTTATCACCAAAGTCTCTGTCCTTCATGACGTACTCATTTTTAAACTTTCGTTGGACTTTTCTAAAGGAACCCTTTCTGAGAAATAAAAATTCAAATTTAAGCGTACTATACAAACAAATCAAATAAAATAAGGAACAGTGTCCGTGTCAGCGAAGTGATATGCATGGAGCGTCTAGGCCGCTTAATATACAATTACCCACTGACGCTGTCGCGCCATATATATATATATATATATATATATATATATATATATATATATATATATAACAAAAATTATTTCTTGGCAGCTGATTGATTAATAGAAGATAAAGTCACCAGAAATTGAAAAACATAAGATTTAATTCACGACGTTTCATATATATATATATATATATGATATATATGATATATATATATATATATATATATATATATATATATATATATATATATATATATATATATATATATATATATTGTAAAGAGGAAGACGCTTAGCAGACGGAGCAACAGAACCGAGATGCGCGGCGCGAGGCGAGAAGAAGACGATCGGCAGCTGAAGCAGCAGAGCCGACGCGCGGCAAAAGCATGAACTGTTCTGGGACCGGACCTGCCTTTGCCCGCTCTAACCGGCCTTAACAACCGGTCATCTCTTGCCAATAAAGACCGCTACAATATATATATATATATATATATATATATATATATATATATATATATATATATATATATATATATATATATATATATATGTATATAGCGAAGTATACGCTTCGTTAAAGGAAACATATTTATTCTACTCGACGTTTCGATCGGAAGACCGACTCCTGAAGAAGATCGGTCTTCCGATCGAAACGTCGAGTAGAATAAATATGTTTCCTTTAACGAAGCGTATACTTCGCTATATACTCTTGTAAGCAGTCAAGTACTCCATGCTTTCGCAACCTATTTTCTTCAATGGCTGCCATTAACGCTTCAAGGAAAGTTTTCTGGAAATTCCCTCTTCACGCACCAACATGGGCCTAAATTGGAGATTCGCCGACGAAGCATCTCTACCATCACTTCGACGCTCCAAGACTGTGCGCCCCGGCCTTCATTTCACAACCCGGAGCCGGCATCAGCGATGTGAGAAACCTGCTGGACTTGGTGCCTCCCAGTGTCACCGGACTGATCCTCCATTTGGGTACGAACGACCTCTACGGTTCAAGCACGGACACGGTCCTTAGCCGCTATCAAGCATCCCTGAAGTTTATCCGCAACGCACGGCCTAAATTCGAGGTGGTGTATGCCACATTAGTATTGCCCCGGGCCCCTAATCGCCGACGAGGTTCCGGAAATAGGCGGGCAGTGGAGAAATTTAATCAACGAGCCATCGAGTTCAACTGTAGACTGGTCCAACTGTGCGCCCAAACCCAAGACGTGTTCTACATCCACCACTCCCTGGAGGCTTTTCCCGCGACCAGAGTCCTAGCCGCTGACGGAGTGCACCCAAGTTTTGGAGGCGTTTCGGTGCTCGCTTGGAATATTTACAATCTTCTCCTCACTCCTGAAGAAGATCGGTCTTCCGATCGAAACTTCGAGTAGAATAAATATGTTTCCTTTAACGAAGCGTATACTTCGCTATATACTCTTGTAAGCAGTCAAGTACTCCATGCTTTCGCAACCTATATATATATATATATACATATACCAGGTGTCCCAGCTAAATGTAACCAAGCTTTTAAAAAACACGGGGTGTCCTAGCCGTCTGAAACCAAATGAGGGTTGTTGAGAGTCGCGTGACATAGTCTGGAGTATTTTTTTCGTTCTTCAAGGCTGGCTAATTAGTCAAGCTTAATTAACAAACTTTTTAATTATTGACTTGAGGACCAAAGTGTCAATGGAAAAGTTGTAGATCGTATTGAGAAACCGCTTACTGAGACATTTGCAGCAAAGTAATATTTACGCAAAGTAGTTTTTTTACCGGCCTTTAACCATAACCCACCCAATAAGAAAAAGCTTCCACATGAGAACTGTGGCACTTCAACGTCCTAAGACGCGCCTTAAAGAATAAAATCCGCTTTTTCTGAGGTCCTCTCCTCGATTAGACTTTGGGTGCACATTGGGGCAGAGAAGTGAGCGAGCAGCTGGTCACGTGACAACTTTCTTTTAAGGCCAATAAATGAAGCTACGTAAATCGTAACTTGACGGAAACAGCACTACTAGCGGTTTTTCGAGGTGATCTAAAACTTTTGCATTGACACTTTCTTCCTGAAGTCAATAATTAAAAAGTTAGCTAATTAAACTTAACTAATCAATTAACTTTGAAGAGCGAAAAAAATACTCAAGACTAGGCCACGCGACTATGAACAACCCTGAGTTGGTTTCACTGGGCTAAGACACTTCGCCTTTTTTAAAAGTTTGGTTACTTTTAGCTGGGACACCCGGTATATATATATATATATATATATATATATATATATATATATATATATATACGATAGAAAAACAAATTTATTCTAACGTATCGACCAGGGTCTGGCCTTCGTCAGAGTGATGTGGTGTCAGGGAAATGTAGTCAGCTAAGCGCAGTCAAAGTTTCTAAATCATCGTGGAGAATCACTGCACATTGTGAAAAAAAATATAAAGAATGCAAAAATGTTTTGGTCGTAAGCTAAAATGCACAAGAAAAGGCGAACACAAAAAAAAATCAGACAGATTAGAAGACAGACGATAACCACTTTTGATTAAACAACGCCTCGTGTGAAAGGGTATGGTACTAAGATGCGGTGCTGTTTCAGAGATAAGCCATTTACTAAGAAAGTAAAAGCAGCGCTAACAGTAAAAAGAGGACAAAAGTGATCAGTGTAGATGAAACACGGCATGGTACTATAAAGTCTTGCGGTTATGACGATAGACAAGTCAGCTTCCCAACGTTTTCATTAAGACCGCAAGAAACAGTATTAAACTTGTGTATAAAAAAATGATCCATGAACTTCGCGTTCTTGATGGCTATTGAAGCCTGATTCCAGTACAGTTACTTGAATATTTTTGAAAGGGTGCTTAGTGTTATTCACATGTTTAGAGATAGGAAGGTTAGGTACTGTCTTGCAATGAGCTTTGTGATTATTAAAGCGATATTATTATTAAAGCGAACTTCAGAGAGTCAATAAATGGTTTTTAACAAATAGACTCACTTTGAACATAGGCAAGACTAAATATGTTATATTTGCATCCCCTTATAAAAAATACCAGAATACCTGCTCCGCAATATCGATAGGAGATAAAGAAATTGAAGAAGTTAAAACTATTCAGTACTTGGGTGTAACCTTAGACGCTGCATTAAACTGGAAACCGCATATCGAAAAATTGCGCAGCAAACTATCTTATGCATGTTTCGTTCTGGCCAAAGCTCGGCGACATTTCGAAATACACACACTAAAAACAATATACTTTAGCTTTTTCCAGTCCCAATTAACTTACTGTATTGAATCATGGGGGTTCACTTACATCACTTACATTGAACCTGTTTTACGCCTGCAGAAGCGGGCACTGAGAATAATGACTTGCACAACACCGTATACGCCTTCTCGCCCTTTGTTTTTTAGACTCCAAATAATGCCGGCATTGCAGCTTCGAGATTTTCGCGTTGCACTACTTGTACTAAGAGTCCTCTCCGGCACCTCCCCCTTTCCTTTGAACACATTCCATAGAGCCCCAACTAACAGCCGTTCAGCAGCACAGGGAAGATTTCTGGTTCCTACATCTCGCAATGACTATGGCCAGCGCCGCTTCGAGTATCAAGGGGTAAAAACTTGGAATAAAATCCCCTGTGCAGTCTTTGCAACGTCTAATCCTTATATTTCACTGAAGACCTTTTTTCTGTCACAAATAATTACCTGATTTACAATGCAAATCGCTTTGTGATTGTTTCTTATTATTCTCTGTAGTGTCTATGTTGGGTTTGCCATTTATATGTCATTGAATAATCACTTCTAAGGCAACTGCGTTTATTTTGTATAAAGAATGCTGTTCCTGCCTTCGTGTTTTTTTGCACACTCTTCTATTTTTTTGTAGTGAGCCCTCTTGTATTTCTGTAATTTGAACCCTCTTGCTTGTACGCTTTTCATTTTTCCACCATTCTTATGTGTATTATTTTGGCATGCATGTAGAAAGCATTTGTCCTCACTAATATCTTTGCTTTTATTGCATGGATCCATAACTAGCCTTTGGCTAAGGATCCAGACAGTGATGTTATGTACTGTGCTGAAGAAATGATAATAAAAAGAATTGAATTGAATTGAATTGAATTGATATCTGAACGGTGTTTCTGTGTGGCCAATATACTGAATTTTGCAGACTGGGCATTCAAGCATGTAGATTACGTTGCTGGTATCACGTGAGTAGTTTCCCCGAATTCTCACTTTAAAGTTCGAGGCAGAGCTGGAAGCCGTTACTGGTGTCATCATCTGCGCGCAGACTTTGCAACGTGATTTATGGGTATGTTATGGGTATGTTGGGGGTACCCCCTTTAGGGGTATGTTGAATAATATATATATATATATATATATATATATATATATATATATATATATATATATATATATATATATAAGGAAAGGGGAATGAGGGGCTCGTTATGCATATGAGAGAAGCCAACAGCCACAGAAACCAAGGGGCACAGAGGATTTTTGATTTATTTATTTATTTTGTGGTGTTGATCAATTTATAATATTACTGAATATGTTATCGCTTATAGCTAATTGATTAGAAAAGCAGAAGAAAAAATAACCACATGCCGCCGGTGGGATCCGAACCCACGACCTCCGAATTACGCGTCCGGTGCTCTACCTCTGAGCTACGGCGACGGCTGTCAAACCTGCTTTCGGGGGTATTTATGTTTACAAATAACCTAAACTTGGGAGTGTTCACCAGCGCCACCCACGTTCTTAAGCGGCGGACGTGGCACGTCCTGAGTTACCGCAGATGTGACGTAGAACGTCATCGAACGGTGAGGGTGGAAGCTGTGTGAGAACCCTCTTATGCTTCCTAAGGCATCAAGGCTGCCAGAACCGAGGCCCTCGTTAAGCAATTAAGCAGACAAGGAAAGGGGAATGAGGGGCTCGTTATAAATATGAGAGAAGCCAACAGCCACAGAAACCAAGGGGCACAGGGGATTTTTGATTTATTTATTTATTTTTTGGTGTTGATCAATTTATAATATTACTGAATATGTTATCGCTTAAAGCTAATTACTTAGAAAAGCAGAAGAAAAAACTACCACATGCCGCCGGTGGGATCCGAACCCACGACCTCCGAATTACGCGTCCGGTGCTCTACCTCTGAGCTACGGCGGGTTCGGATCTCACCGGCGGCATGTGGTTGTTTTTTCTTCTGCTTTTCTAATCAATTAGCTTTAAGCGATAACATATTCAGTAATATTATTAAAACTGATGAACACCACAAAATAAATAAACAAATCAAAAATCCGTTGTGCCCCTTGGTTTCTGTGGCTGTTGGCTTCTCTCATATATATATATATATATATATATATATATATATATATATATATATATATATTCAACGTACCCCTAAAGGGGGTACACACAACATACCCATAGAATACCAATAAATCACGTTGCAAAGTCTGCGCGCAGATGATGACACCAGTAACGGCTTCCAGCTCTGCCTCGAACTTTAAAGTGAAAATTCAGGGAAACTACTCGCGTGATATATATATATATATATATATATTCAACATACCTCTAAAGGCCCTCATTCGAGGGTATTACATAGGGGGTCACATGCAACAGGATTCTTAAGAAGCAAATGAACAATAAATAGGCTAAATATAACATGGGAAAATAATAGTAATATATATATATATATATATATATATATATATATATATATATATATATATATATATATATATATAAGAAGTTGGGGAAGTCACATTGAAAAACTTAACAGATTTATTCAACGTTTCGACAAGGGACTGGTCTTTTTCAAAAATGATCATACAGTGCATGGAAGGGTCTTCTTATAGCAGTGAACATGGCACACACAGGGCTTGAAAAGAAAAAGAAAAAATGAGAAAAATCAAAGGGGAAAGAGGAAACACAGCCAAGACACGAAACCCAAACGCTAAGATACGCCAGCAAAGGCGCCGCGTGTAAGAGGTGAAAGAGGGAGGTGGGCCCGGGCAGGCACGCGCCCAGTTGGAAAAAAAAAAGAAAAAAAAGGCGGGGGGGGGGGGGGCGGTTAACAAAAGAAGGGAAGTGCCTGTCAATTGTGTGCCTAAGTATGGCCTCAAGCCGCCTCTGTGTGGCCCCGCGCGACTCCAGAAGAAAACAGGAGGACACACAGGTTGCGGCTGAGGTAAGTGTCTCGACACGGTGGCACGTGGACCCCAAAACCAGATGAGTTCGCATATGAAGACCATATGGAAAGCTCCTTCTTTACAGGAGTAGAAAAAAGAATAAATAAAGACAAAAAATGGCACTGCGATGGCCGAAGGAAGGAAAACCCCATAAGGGTCGAAAATGAGAACCACATGGATAGGCTCCTCCTTTACAGGAGTGGAAAAAAAAGTATAAATGAAGACAGAAAATGACACTGCGATGGCCGAAGGGAACAAAAACACACACACGCAGAGGTGACAAGAATACACAGAATACACACAAGATTGTGTCACTTTTGTAGCACTTTTTACCAGAGGATATGTGGGGAAATGCGTAAAAGCCCACAAATTAAGATAGAGACAGCGCCTGAGTGTTAGAAAGTGTGCCAAAAAGGCAAATTTCATTACAGGGAACACCGCTTAAGAATAAAAAAACAACAATATTAGAATAAATACAAATGGCACGCGAGATAATACAGGCGCCCAAAATAATACAGTTCAAGAGTGTGAAAAAATGTCCTAAGAAACAAAGTTTACCCAAACGCCATGGTCAGCAACAACAAAATGATAATAATGCAATGAATACACGTGAGAGACGAGCGTCACATAATTCGTGCTTAACCACAACAAAAATATGTCAGTACCTCGAGTAGAAATGAAAGTGTTAAATACAGAACAAATCGTTATGCAACTGTCATCAAAGTAGATTTAGGAAACATTATTTTCGATGCAAAAGAGTTCACAAGGAAAAGAAAAACAAACAAGCAAAACATTGCAGAAAGATTTAGCAGAAAGGCAGGAGAGTTTGTCAGAGCTTTCATTAATTCCAGCAGAAAAGGTGTTAAATTTAAATATTAGATATGATTCACAGGCTTCCCTGTCTTAATGTGTCTGGAAGCCAGATTGGAGTATGGTGGCCTTGAACTTTCCAAATGAATGGCCTTTTGTCGTTACGTGTCTTGAAAGAGGCAGATCTGGCAGTGATCTTATAAGTGCTCTGTGGTTATTTATTCTCAATCGGAAAGGAGTTTCAGTTTTCCCAATATACTGAGCACGGCACACACCGCACTCGAGGAGGTAGACTACGTTGCTGGTGTCACATTTTAAATCTCCCCGAATTTTGAATGAGAAAGACGACGCTGTGCTGCGAGCTTCTGTGACCTTATTCATCATTGGACAAAGTTTACAGCGCGGTTTAATGCAAGGTGTGCACCCTGAGACTTCACCGTTGTCTAGTTTCGAGGAGGTTACGGCATCTTTGATATTTCTTGCCCTCCGATATACGACACGGGGTGGTTCAAGAAGCAAGCGCTTCATCTTGTCGCTCTGAAGGAGATTGTTGTGATGCTTTCTGAGAATAGCATTAACATTCGGTGCTGTTGGAGAGTAGGTTAATATCAGATTAGTTGGGCAGTTCGTCTGCGCAGTCTTGGTGTTATTTAGCATTGTACGGCGGTCTTGTGCTGCAGCTTTTTCCAACTCATCGTCGATGATAGGCTTCGGGTAGCGCTGTCGGACCAAATCCTTGCGGAGTGTCACACAGTTACAAGCGAAGTCCTCTTCACGGGAGCAGGTACGTTTAAATCTGAGAGCCTGGCTATATGGTATTCCTTTCTTGCAATGTTTTACGTGGCTACTTTCAAAGTGCAAGTATTGGTGCCTGTCCGTTGGCTTCCTAAACACGGAGGTGACAAGCTTGTTTTGCGAGATCTGAAATTTTACATCCAGAAAGCTGATCGTATAGATTGAGTAGGTGTGGGAAAAAGAGATGCTTCTGTGAGCATTATTAAAGTTAGCGATGAATTTGAGTAGCCCTTCTTCACCATGGCACCATATAAGAAATATGTCATCTATAAACCTCCTATAAAAAACGGGTCTGAAGAGACAGCTCTCCAGGTATCCAGTTTCCAGAATGCCCATAAATATATTGGCATAATTAGGACCTACTTTTGTCCCCATTGATGTGTCACTAATTTGCATATAGTGGTCGCCATCAAATTCAAAGTTATTCATTTCCAGCACCAAATGCAGAAGTGCTTCGAGGGTCGTGCCATCCACTGGTCTTTCCAGTTTTGAACCTCTGAAAGCTTTAGCGACCGCCCTGATCCCATCCGAGTGGGGTATGTTGGTGCCTTTATTTATTCTTTTTTTCTACTCCTGTAAAGAACGAGCTTTCCATATGGTCTTCATATGCGAACTGATCTGGTTTTGGGGTCCACGTGCCACCGTGTCGAGACACTTACCTCAGCCGCAACCTGTGTGTCCTCGTGTTTTCTTCCTGAGTCGCGCGGGGCCACACAGAGGCGGCTTGAGGCCATACTTAGGCACACAATTGGCAGGCACTTCCCTTCTTTTGTTAACCGCCCCGCGCCTTTTTTTTTCTTTTTTTTTTCCAACTGGGCGCGTGCCTGCCCGGGCCCACCTCCCTCTTTCACCTCTTACACGCGGCGCCTTTGCTGGCGCATCTTAGCCTTTGGGTTTCGTGTCTTGGCTGTGTTCCTCTTTCCCCTTTGATTTCTCTCATTTTTTATTTTTATTTTTCAAGCCCTGTGTGTGCCATGTTCACTGCTATAAGAAGACCCTTCCATGCACTGTATGATCATTCTTGAAAAAGACCACTCCCTGGTCGAAACGTTGAATAAATCTGTTAAATTTTTCAACGTGACTTCCCCAACTTCTTATATTTTTAATCAGTTGCCTTGAAGATTTTATTATCCCTAACATTATATATATATATATATATATATATATATATATATATATATATATATATATATATATATATATATATATATATATATAAGAAGGGGTGAAGATCGGATGGATCCGGTAGAACATAAACGTAATTCGGTTGACACACGGTAGAAAAACAACAACTTTATTCTAACGTTTCGACCAGGGTCTGGCCTTCGTCAGAGTGATGGGGTACAGGCAAGACACAGTTTATAAGGGAACGTACGCGGGGAGGGAACATTCTGATTGGCGCATCGCAGCGGCAAACACCTCAGTATGAATCGCCAGTGAATGATAAATGTAGTCAACGAAGCACCGTCAAAAATTACTAAATCATCGTGGAGGATAACTGCAATCACATTGTGAAAAAAAATGTAAATAATACAAAAATGTTTTGGTCCTAGCTCAAATGCACAAGAAATGGCGAACAACAACAACAACCAAAAAAAACAAACAAATAAATAAATAAATAATAAAATCATCACACACGAGAACACAGGTGAATACTGCTTTTGATTAAACAACGCCTCTTGTGAAAGGGTATGGTACTAAGATGCGGTGTTGTATTAGAGATCAACAATTTACTAAGACAGAAAATAGCGGCGCTAACAGTAAAAAGAGGACAAAATGATCAGTAGATGAAACACGGCATGATACTATGAAGTGTTGCGGTTATGACGATAGGCAAGTCAGCTTCCCAACATTTTCATTGAGACCACAAGAAACAGTATTAAATTTGTGTATAAAAAATGATTCACGAACTTCGCGTTCATGATGGGTCTTGAAGCCTGATTCCAATAACGTTACTTGGATTTTATCGAAAGGGTGCTTAGTGCTGTTCACATGTTTAGAGATAGGAAGGCTAGGCACTGTCTCGCAATGAGCTTTGTGATTATTAAAACGATATCTGAATGGTGTCTCTGTTTTGCCAATATACTGAATTTTGCAGACTGAGCATTCAAGCATGTAGATTACGTTGCTGGTATCATATGAGTAGTTTCCCCGAATTTTCACTTTAAAGTTCGATGCAGTGCTGGAAGCCGTTACTGATGTCATCATCTGCGCGCAGACTTTGCAACGTGATTTATTACATGGATGACAGCCGATCGACACACTTGTGCTGGTTTTAGAAGAAGTGAGAATGTCACTGAGGTTTTTTGCCACGGCGATAGACGACACGGGGAGCTTGTTGAAAAATGTGTTTGAGTCGATCACTTTGCATGAGAATGACATGGTGTTTTTTCAAAATGCCCGCGACGTTTGGAACCGATGCTGAGTGGGTTAGTACCAGGTTGATATGCGATTGATGGGATGGTTGGTGTTTTGCTCTGAGGAGTGCCTCACGGTCAAGAAGGCCTGCGCGTTCTACAGCGTCGTTTATTAATCGCGCAGGATATTTCCGTTAAGTCAGGGCGTTTCGCAGGTTAGTACAGTTTCTTTCGAAGTCGCGCTCGTCAGAACATATCCGTCTAAAGCGGACAGCTTGTCCATATGGGATGCTAGTCTTCCAGTGTTTAAGGTGGCTGCTTTCGAAATGTAAGTATTGTAGTCTGTCACTGGGTTTCCGGTATATATCTGTGCTAAGTTTGCCATTCTTTATTGAAACTGTTACATCTAGAAAACTAGTTGTGGTTGCCGAGTAAGAATGAGAGAAAGTAATGGCCTCATGCGCGTTATTAAAACTAGAGGTGCATGATAGAAGTTCAGCTTCACCATGCTCCCAGATAAGAAAAATGTCGTCAATGAATCTTTTGTAGTAGAAGGGTTTTAATGGGTGCGTAGCAAGAAACTGGTCTTCCAATACACCCATAAAATGTTGGCGTAGTTGGGACCAATCCGTGTGACCATCGATGTCCCGTTTATCTGGACATAATGTCTATTATCAAATTCGAAGTTGTTAAGTTGGAGTATTAATTTCAAAAGTATGGCTAGCGTGGGACCATCAACGTTGGAACCAAAGTCTTGCTTCTCAAAAGCCTGCACACCTGACCGGATGCCGTCGAAATGGGGAATGTTAGTGTAAAGCGACGCAACATCAAGGGTTACAAGCAAAGCACCATGGGGGATGCTGATGTCGGCTATCTCGGCTAGGAAGTGTGTTGTTGTCCTTTATGAAGGACTGAAATGTTGCAGGAATTTTGTTGATAAAGGTGTCAACGTAGCTTGACAGTCTTTCAGTCACGGTTCCTATTCCGGAAATGATTGGTCGGCCAGGGTTGTTGGGTTTGTGAATCTTGGGCAATAAGTACAATCTGCCTGGTGCAGGGCTCAGTGGAATTATTGAATTGACTGTACTTTTATCCAGTTTGTTACTGAGAATGAGATTGGACAAGGTTTTTTCCAAATCAGTTTTAAACTGAGCAGTTGGATCGCTGTCTAGGAGACGGTAAAATGAAGTATCTGCAAGCTGCCTTTCGGCTTCAGTGACATAATCGGTTTTGTTCATGACCACGATGGCACCACCCTTGTCAGCCGGCTTGATAACAATGTCAGTTTGAGAAGCTAGTCTTTTTATTGCTGCGGTTTCTTTTCCGGAAAGGTTGCGACGGAAATTCTTTTTAGTGTTGTATGCTTCTAGCACATCCTTTTGAACTGCCTTAATGTAGATGTCAAGGCAGTTTTCTCTCTGAGTAGGGGGGGTCCAGTGATTTTGCGACGGCAAATTTTCATCTCGTCTCGGATCTTGTGGTCGGTCATGGAAATATTCTTTAAGTCTCATATTGCGGGCAAAATTTTCTAAGTCTTTGAACAGTTGAAACTCATTAAACCCACCGGGCGCGGGGCAGAAATTAAGACCATGTGACAGGGCACTCTCGTCGTCAGGAGTCAAGGTGAAGTTTGATAGATTAATAACTGAGTTTTGCAAGAGAGATGGCAGTGGCAGCAGAGGCTGGCACTGCGTGGAGGGAAATATTTTGTCGCGAGAAAGCTTTTTTGATTTGATGGCATTTGTCTCGGCCCACTTTTTGTCTTTGTAGACTTCAAGGGCGGTTAGTTCTTCGGAAGACAGATTAGAGTGGTTGAGCAATTGCTTCTCTGTATTTGTTACTGAATTTAGGGTTGATCGGTGGTGATCCAGAACAACACGCGTAAATCCTAAAGAAGCCGTTGCTGAAATGTTTTCCCACTTTGCAGCGTTGCTGCTGGACAGTTTGGACGTTGCTGGTTTGACATTTACACGGAGACCACGCGGAGCAGTTGAGGATGCTACATAACTTTCTAAAGTGTTAACATGAAGTTGCGAACGAATACGTTTTTCAACAACTTTTCTAATGCGTAGGAATTTGTCTGAGTATATGAGACAAAAACTGGCGTCAGGAAACGAATTTCTTAGTCAACAGGCGGGTTTTCTTACGGTGTTTGGGCGTTTCTTTCGTAGGTTGTAGCTGTCCTCGGTCGAGGCATGGTCGGCTGGAGTTGGAACAGACGTAGCGTTGGTCCTGGAAGCTTTTTCTCTAGAAGTGGAGGCTCCAGAGCCCAGAGTGTTGCGATCCTGAGGGTTGGAACATGGCGTAGTTTTATCCCGAGGGCCACGATGTCGGGGTTTGGAAACACTGGCACCACAGTCCCGAGAGCCGGAGCTTTGGGCGTCGAAAACTCGAAGGTTTAAAGTATGAGGGTCGCTAGCTGATTCTGGGAGCAGTATTCTGGGAGCAGTAATGGCACAATCGGAAGGAAGCAGAGCTGAGTCAGCGGGACTAGAGGCGCTAGAAGCATGGTCATCATCAGCAGGAATGCCGGTCGCTGAAACATCAGGAGCAGGAGAGCACGAAGCAGGAGCGTCGGGAACGATGGTGTCGAGAGCGCAGTCGTCAAGGGAAAGAGCATCGGTAGCTGGGACGTCGAGGACACGAGTTTCGGGAGCAGCAGCGTCGGGAGAAGCAGCGTCGGGAGCAGGAACGCCGGGAGCAGGAACGCCGGGAGCAGGAACGCCGGCAGCAGGAACGCCGGCAGCAGGAACGACGGGAGCAACAACGCCGGGAGCAGCAACGCCGGGAGCAGCAACGCCGGAAGCAGCAACGCCGGAAGCAGCAACGCCGGGAACAGCAGTGCCATGAGCAGCAACACCGGAAGCAGTAGCGCCGGGAGCAAGGACGTCGGCAACAGAAGCCCCAGGCGCTCCGGGAAGAACGCCAGGCGGGCGGTCGTGGAGAACGGGCGTGCACGGGAATGGAGCATCACGCGCACTAGGGCTAGAAGCTGGGCCACCAGCAGCACGGTTGTCGGCAACAGCGGCGTTGACAGCACGAGCATTAATAGACGTCGCGCGTGAGGCTGAATCCGGGGAACCGGAGACGTGAGAGCCGAAAGTGGTAGCATCTGGTGCGCACTCCCTCCAGGAGGAAGCTCCTAGATCCGATGTACGTTTGGAGCAAAGTTGCTTAATTCTGCTCGCAATCAGGGCGGTGCCGTCATAGCTTGGATGGAAGCCATCTGTAGCGAGTACGCGTGCTGGTGGAAGCCACTCAAAGCCATGATCCACATAATGCACGAGCTTGGAGCGTCTGCAGAAAGTTAGCAGAAGGCTGTTGAAGATGCAAGTCTCACGGTTGCGCCAGTGAAGTCTCTCGTCTCTGCGCTTTCGACGATTTGCTGTTCTGGGAAGGATTAGGCTTGCGTATAAGCGAATAATAAAGGTCCGGGTCGTCGCAATATGGTCCAGTAATTTGCAGTACCTTTCAAACGCAGACCGACCCGAGCAGGAAGCTAGATCGTTGGTTCCGATGTGTAGCAGAATAGTTGAGGCTGTTGGTGGCACTAAGTTCAGGAGGACGAACGCATCAGCAATGAGGGCGCCGCATTTCGTAACGAATGCGGGAGTATCTAGTCGGGAAGGATCAAAGTGCTGGTAGACGTGTTTGGTTTGGGAATCGCCTAGCACGACACTCGATGCGTCAGCACGAGGGAACTTTAAGAGTACGTTTTTCGCCGTGGTCGTGCCGGAATCCATTATTCTTTACATAAGAAGGGGTGAAGATCGGATGGATCCGGTAGAACATAAGCGTTATTCGGTTGACACACGGTAGAAAAACAACAACTTTATTCTAACGTTTCGACCAGGGTCTGGCCTTCGTCAGAGTGATGGGGTACAGGCAAAAGACACAGTTTATAAGGGAACGTACGCGGGGAGGGAACATTCTCATTGGCGCATCGCAGCGGCAAACACCTCAGTATGAATCGCCAGTGAATCATAAATGTAGTCAACGAAGCACCGTCAAAAATTACTAAATCATCGTGGAGGATAACTGCAATCACATTGTGAAAAAAAATGTAAATAATACAAAAATGTCTTGGTCCTAGCTTAAATGCACAAGAAAAGGCGAACAACAACAACAACCAAAAAAATAATAAATAAATAAATAAATAAACAATAAAATCATCACACACGAGAACACAGGTGAATACTCCTTCTGATGAAACAACGCCTCTTGTGAAAGGGTATGGTACTAAGATGCGGTGTTGTATTAGAGATAAACAATTAACTAAGACAGAAAAAAGCGGCGCTAACAGTAAAAAGAGGACGAAAATGATCAGTGTAGATGAAACACGGCATGATACTATGAAGTGTTGCCGTTATGACGATAGGCAAGTCAGCTTCCCAACATTTTCATTGAGACCACAAGAAACAGTATTAAATTTGTGTATAAAAATGATTCACGAACTTCGCGTTCATGATGGGTCTTGAAGCCTGATTCCAGTAACGTTGCTTGGATTTTATCGAAAGGGTGCTTAGTGCTGTTCACATGTTTAGAGATAGGAAGGCTAGGCACTGTCTTCCAATGAACTTTGTGATTATTAAAACGATATCTGAATGGTGTCTCTGTTTGGCCAATATACTGAATTTTGCAGACTGAGCATTCAAGCATGTAGATTACGTTTTCGTCCTCTTTTTACTACTAGCGCCGCTTTTTTCTGTCTTAGTAAATGGTTTATCTCTAATACAACACCGCATCTTAGTACCATACCCTTTCACAAGAGGCGTTGTTTAATCAAAAGCAGTATTCTCCTGTGTTCTTGTGTGTGATGATTTTATTTTTATTTATTTATTAATTTTTTTTTGGTTGTTGTTGTTGCTCGCCTTTTCTTGCGCATTTGAGCTAGGACTAAAACATTTTTGTATTATTTACAATTTTTTTCACAATGTGATTGCAGTTATCCTCCACGATTATTTAGTAATTTTTGACGGCGCTTCATTGACTACATTTATCATTCACTGGCGATTCATACTGAGGTGTTTGCCGCTGCGATGCGCCAATCAGAATGTTCCCTCCCCGCGTACGTTCCCTTATAAACTGTGTCTTTTGCCTGTACCCCATCACTCTGACGAAGGCCAGACCCTGGTCGAAACGTTAGAATAAAGTTGTTGTTTTTCTATCGTGTGTCAACCGAATTACGTTTATATATATATATATATATATATATATATATATATATATATATATATATATATATATATATATATATATATATATATATATATATATATATATATATATATATATATATATATATATAAAGCTTTTAAAAAACATGGGGAGTCCTAGCCGTCTGAAACCAAACGACGGTTGTTTAGAGTCGCGTGACCTGGTCTGCAGTATTTTTTTCGTTCTTTAAGGTATACTAATTAGTTAAGCCTAATTAACTAACTTCTTAATTATTTACTTGAGGAACAAAGTGTCAATGGAAAAGTTGTAGATCGCTTTGAGAAACAGCTATCTGAGACATTTGCATCAAAGTAATATTTACGTAAAGTGGTTTTTTTACCGGCCTTTAACCGTAACCCGCACATTAAGAAAAAGCTTCCACATGGCAACTGTGCCACTTCAACGTCCCAAGACGCGCCTTAAAGAATAAAATATATTTTTTCTGAAGTTCTCTCCTCAATGAGACTTTGGGTGCACATTGGGGCAGAGAAGTGAGCGAGCAGCTGGTCACGTGACAACTTTCTTTTGAGGCCAATAAATGAAGCAATGTAGGTCGTAACTTGACGGAAACAGCACTACTAGCGGTTTTTCGAGGTGATCTGAAACTTTTGCATTGACACTTTCTTCCTGAAGTTAATAATTAAAAAGTTAGCTAATTAAACTTAACTAATTCATTAACTTTGAAGAACGAAAAAAATACTCCAGACTAGGCCACATGACTATGAACAACCCTGAGTTGGTTTCACTGGGCTAAGACACTTCGCCTTTTTTAAAAGTTTGGTTACTTTTAGCTGGGACACCCGGTATATGCGCCACCGCGGTGGCTCAGTAGTTATGGTGCTCGGCTGCTGACCCGAAAAACGCGAGTTCGATCCCGGCCGCGGCGGTTTAATTTCTTTGGAGGAGAAATTCTAGAGGCCCGTGTGCTGTGCAATGTCAGTGAACGTTAAACCCCAGGTGGTCGAAATTTCCGGAGCCCTCCACTACGTCGTCTCTCATAGCCTTAGTCGCTTTGGGAGGTTAAACCCACTAGACCAATAAACCAACCAATATATATATATATATATATATATATATATATATATATATATATATATATATATATATATATATATGCGGCGGAGCTTATGAATCCCGCGAATTTTTCCAATGGACGAGAGTAAAGCATAGTAACGTCGGCTCAAGGATACTCGAGGTATAGTTAATAAACTGAATTTCCACTAGAGAATCTCGAGAACTTCGGCTTGTTGTAGCGTTGCTCCTCCAAGGGAAAGAAATGCGTGAGCTGACGCGTTTGACACTGCCGGCGCTGATGACCCCATTGGCCCGCTTTTGGAAGAGTGTGTGACCTTTTTCGTGCCTACAAAAACAAAACAACAAATGTTCTCTAAGCGCCTTAGCATAAAGGCTAAAGTCTTCCATTTCTCTTGGCACCACGTAACTTGAAGCGGACTGCCATGAATGTGTGTTATTTCTACTATAACGGGGACCTTCCCTCGTTGTTCCTTCTGTCACCGAGTGCGCAGAAGCGCGAGATATGTGTCACCTGTCTGCCAAATAAAGAACATAGGAAGAAAGATCAGGGGCAGGAAAGTGGGAGCAACTGCCTTCCCGGCTAATTGTAGAAACCTCCGCTGAAGCCGTTTTTGTGCCCCCTTAAAAGGCAACACTGGCGATTTTTCAGCATTAGTGGCTGTTTTGCGTTCCTAAGAACCCCCTGTAATGTATACGACACAAGGTTTTCAAAAGCAACCCTAAAATAATTTTTTGACA
Organism: Amblyomma mixtum; assembly: GCF_055824585.1. Lineage (NCBI taxonomy): Eukaryota > Metazoa > Arthropoda > Arachnida > Ixodida > Ixodidae > Amblyomma > Amblyomma mixtum. The sequence continues at coordinate 80,791,639 of NC_143021.1, forward strand.
ACAAAAAAACGCAAAGCTCGAAACCGCCACCGGGGAGGTGCCTTTGTGCGATATTGACTGTGACGTCAGTGGCGTGTTCGCCGCTCTTTGAAGTCCACAAATATGTCGCAACTACCCTGAGCCGCACTGTCGACATGACTGAAAGCTCGGACAACAGCTTTTCCGAGACGACGACTCATTCGGCGATTTTGGACTGGACGAGTCGCCTTTCAGGTATGATCTACCGCTGCGCGAGCCAGCTGAGTCACACCACGGGCCGGTCAGCCTCGTCGCGCCGCCGACGATGGGCGAGCGCGTCCTTGGGGAGTTTACAGTCGAGACCGCTGTTTTCGGCGAGGGCGCCACTGTTCGGCGACAAGTCGCCCTTTTTCCCGGGAGCGGACTCCCGAAGCGCTCCTTGCTTCGTTGTGTCCGAGCGCGTTTGCCTCGTGTAAGACCGCGTTTGCCTCACGTTCCTCATGTCTGCAGTGCTTTCTTTGGATTTTCTGGTGTGCGCGGGAGTGAGCACGTTTGCCTCGCATCTGCAGTGCTGGATTTGGACTTTTTGTGTGCGCGCGAATGAGTGAGTGTTTGCCTCGCGTCTGCCGTGCACGCTTTGGGCTTTTTGTGCTCGTGTCTGTGGAGGTCAGTGACGTGTATGGGGCACGATGCCGCGCATTTGCTGTGTGCCACTGTGCATCACAAACTCCAGACCCAACTGTGAGATATCACGAGTTTCCCTCTGAACTACAGCGTCGAGAAGCGTGGCTGAAAATATCGCTCGCCAAGGACTGCCAGGGAAGGGAAGCAAGTGGGCGCCAAGCGACAGGTCTCTGGTATGTTCTTTGCATTTTACAGAGAATGGCTACAAAAAGGAAGGTCAAGGAAGGTTCATCGTCTCTGAATGGTTCCTTCCTTTTTTGTATGACTGTGCAATAAAAGTATCAAGGTGCTGGTTGAAGTACTTTCTGGTTTTCTCGGCTGCAGTTTCGCTTATAAAGTTCCACAACTTCAGCTATGCTGATTGTTTTTCTTTTTGTAAATTACAAAAAAGTATATATATATATATATATTGATACATGCATTCGAAGAAGAGACAGAAGTAGTGCATGCGCTAGAAGAGGAAGAAGTTAGTTGGCTCTCTCGCGCGCGCTCGAACCACTGGGTGACCGCCGCAGGTTTTTCGTCTCTGCGCGGGTGTCCTTTTTGGCGTTGCACGCTACAGTTTGGTGGAGGTGCGGGGTACACTTCCCGACCTGCAAACTCCGTACAGCGTCACTACGGACTTCACACCGGTTCACCAGCGACCCAGCCGCCGTCTCCGCGGAGAGTCGCCTGAATTTGGGCCCCTTCCCCCGCCAACAAGGACGACGCAGCCTCGACCGCCGAGTCCAACTGACATGGCCACTGACACCAGGACCCAGCCGCCGATCCAGCCTCTACCGTCGAGTCCAGCTGCCATGGCCGCTGACGCCAGGCCCCTGGCGCCGATCCTTTGCCACCCACCGCGAACACCGCCATCTTTTCACGGTGACGTGTTCGAAGACGCTGAGGACTGGCTGGAGACGTTCGAGCGGGTCGCACGCTACAACGGCTGGTGCGACGAGCGCAAGCTGAATAACGTCTACTTTGCCCTGGAAGAGTCTGCTCGGACGTGGTTTGAAAACCACGAGGCTACACTTCCCACCTGGGAGACGTTTTGCCGGAGTCTCCTGGCTACGTTCCCCAACGCTGACCGCCGGGAGAAGGCTGAAGCTGCGCTGCACTCCCGAAATCAGCGCACGAACGAAAGCGTGCGCATGTACACCGAAGACATGGCCCGTCTTTTCAAGCGCGCCGACCCCAACATGACAGAGGAGAAGAAGCTGCGCCATCTCATGCGTGGGGTTAAGCAGGAGCTGTTTGCGGGCCTCGTGCGCAGCCCACCCCGCACGGTGGCGGAATTTCTAACCGAGGCGACCACGATGGAGACGACGCTGCAACAACGGGCCCGCCAGTACAACCGGGACATCAACTGCATGGTGCCCGAAGGCTTTTCGTCGTGTCTCGGCGGCAGTGCAGACACCTTGCGTGAACTAATTCGCTCCGTTGTCCGGGAGGAACTGCAACGGATCCATCTGCCTCAGGTTGCACCTGCGCCGCTGGCAGCGCTGTCCAAAGTTGTCAGGGACGAGGTGCGACAGGCTGCGCAGGCACCTCCTGTCCCCGAAGCGCCATCCCGGTTCGATGACCGACCCACGTACGCATCTGTTGTACGTCGCACGACAGGCTACGGTCCCATTGCCCCAACGCTTGGCGTGAGCAACATCGGCACATGTCACGCAAGCGTGCCTGGCTACGGTGTGACCCCGTCGACCTCCGTGAGTAACATCGCCACGTATTCTGCAACCGCATCTGCTACAGCTGGGCCACGCCCTCGCAAGTCGGATTTGTGGCGTACACCGGACCGCAGGCCTCTCTGCTACCACTGTGGGGAGCCTGGTCACCTCTACCGCGCCTGTCCGTACCGCCAAGTGGGCCTTCGCGGTTTCCATCCCGACGCACCCTGCCCTCAGAACGGCGAACGACCGCATGAGATTGCACAGCATCTCTGGGCACGCCAGAACCCTGCCTACTCTGGAATGCGCGAGTCCCGTTCCCCTTCGCCTCTCCGTTATCGCTCTTCCAGCCCTGGCCGCCAGAGTAGCTCTGCTGGCCGTCGCTCGCCGAGTCCGCGTCGGGAAAACTAACACCAGCGACCTCTGGAGGCAAGGCCGCTGACGTCGGGACGTGTCAAGATCCTCCATCGCGGAACCCTCGAGCCGACGATACCCGGACAGAGATAGGCAGCGACAGTATCAGATACGCTGCATCCGATTTGCGTGTGACAATTGATGGCACTGACATTACCGCGCTGCTCGATACCGGTGCTGATTACTCTGTTATGAGCCGTGCCTTCGCTGGAGAACTTAAGAAGGTTCTGACACCGTGGACGGGGACCCCCATTCGCACCGCTGGTGGCCACCTAATTTCCCCTGTGGGCAAGTGCACGGCTAGAGTTGGGATTAGTGGTTTTACGTACGTTGGTGAATTTGTCGTACTCCCCGAGTGTTCCAGAGACTTGATTCTGGGGATCGACTTCCTGCAGTCGAACGGCGCTGTGATTGACTTTCAGGAGGCACGTGTCACGTTCTCGACCAAACAGGCCGTGGCGCGCTTTGACTCCCGCGATCCCTGCAGCAACGCTCTGCGCATTGTCGAGAACGACGTCACGGTGCCGCCGCGGTGCAGTGTTCTGGTGCTCGTGCGGAACGACCTCTTTCATGACTACGAGGGCCTAGCGGACAGCCATAGTCCACTGCTGCTTAAGCGGGGACTTGCCGTTGCAAGAGGTCTCGTCCAACTACGTGACGGCCGCACCCACGTCCTCCTGACTAACTTTGCCAACGAATATCAGCACCTGGCCAAAGGCATGGCTATTGCCTTCCTCCACGACGTTGCTGAGGTTCCAGGTTTGTGCACCGTGGGAGGATCCTCTCCGGAGTATGCTGGCCCACATCACGTTCTTCAGTCAGTCAGAATAAATCCTGCCTTGCCGTCGGTTCAGAGGGATCTTCTGTCGGCCCTCTTGGCAGAATTTGCGGACTGTTTCGCTACGTGCTCGAAGGTCGGCCGAACTCCACTCGCCAAGCATCGTATCATCACTGACGAGACTACGCGACCCGTCTGCCAGCGCCCATATCGTGTTTCCCCGGTGGAGAGAGAAGCCATTCAGAATCAGGTTGCCGAGATGCTTGCAGACGATGTCATTCAGCCGTCCACCAGTCCGTGGGCATCGCCTGTGGTTCTTGTCAAAAAGAAGGACAATACTCTGCGTTTCTGCGTGGACTACAGGAAACTTAACAGCGTGAACAAAAAGGACGTTTACCCGCTGCCCAGGATAGATGACGCGCTCGACCGATTGCGGAACGCCAGATACTTCTCGTCATTGGATCTTAAAAGCGGGTACTGGCAAATCGAAGTGGACGAGAGAGACCGGGAGAAGACGGCTTTCGTGACGCCTGACGGCCTCTATGAGTTTAAAGTGCTCCCATTTGGTCTGTGCTCAGCACCGGCCACTTTCCAACGCATGATGGACACTGTCCTCTCCGGCTTGAAATGGCAGTCCTGCCTGGTGTACCTGGACGATGTCGTTATATTTTCGCCCACCTTTGACCAACACTTGGAGCGGTTGCGCATTGTGCTACAAGCGCTCAAATCCGCGCAACTCACCATCAAAGCCGAGAAATGCCATTTTGGCTTTGAGGAACTTCGCTTTCTTGGTCACGTTGTCAGCGCACAAGGTGTTCGCCCGGACCCTGACAAGACTGCTGCCGTCTCAGGTTTTCCACGCCCAACTGACAAGAAGGCCGTTCGCCGGTTTTTAGGCCTGTGCTCCAATTATAGGCGCTTTATTCAAGATTTCTCGAAAATCGCGGAACCGCTGAACGCACTGACCCGTGACGACACGCCCTTCCTGTGGGGGACCGACGAAGAGGCTGCATTTGTCGAGCTTCGCAGCCGTCTGCAAAGCACTCCGATACTCGGCCATTTCGACGAGCATGCTGCCACGGACATCCACACTGACGCCAGCAATGTTGGCCTTGGTGCAGTACTGATCCAGTGGCAAGACGGTGCAGAACGGGTCATCAGTTATGCTAGTCGGACACTTACGCGCTCCGAGACCAATTATTCTACGACGGAGAAAGAATGTCTTGCAGTGATATGGGCCATCTGCAAGTTCCGACCGTACCTCTACGGACGACCCTTCCGTGTGGTAAGCGACCACCACTCCTTATGCTGGCTGGCGAGCCTCAAAGACCCCTCAGGACGCTTGGCTAGATGGAGCTTACGCTTGCAAGAATACGACTTGACAGTAGTTTACAAGTCTGGCCGCAAGCATCAGGATGCGGATTGTCTGTCGCGCGCGCCTATCCCAATCAATACCGAAGAAACCACCGATGATTTTCCTTTCCTGGGCTCTGTTAGTACCACCCAAATGGCGCAGCTTCAGAGGGCGGACACGCAGTTGGCGCCGCTCATCGATTACCTCGAAGGCAGTGAAGCTCCCATTCCGCGTGTTTTTCTTCGAGGGCTTCACACCTTCACTTTACGGTCTGGTGTTCTCTACAAGCGCAACTTTGCCAACAGCGAAGAAGTGTTCCTACTTGTCGTACCATCACAGCTGCGGTCTGAGATCTTGAGTGCCTGTCATGATGCACCATCCGCCGGCCACCTTGGAGTCAGCCGTACACTCGCGCGGATTAGACAAAAGTATTATTGGCCCAGGTTACGCCCATCGGTGCGGGCATACGTCAAAACATGCCGTGAATGCCAACGTCGGAAGACTCCTCCATTGAAACCGGCCGGATTTCTTCACCCCGTCGATCCACCGAAGACCCCTTTCCATCAAGTGGGCATGGACCTCCTTGGCCCATTTCCGAAGTCTTCGTCTGGAAAGCGTTGGATAGTCGTTGCGACTGACTACCTCACACGGTACGCTGAGACCACGTCTCTTGCCAAAGGCACTGCTGCTGAAGTGGCGCAGTTCTTCGTCCACAACATTGTCTTGCGTCATGGAGCACCCGCCGTTGTTGTTACTGACCGGGGAACTGCTTTCACGGCCCGCTTAACCCAGTCCGTGATGACTCTGACGTACACGAGCCACCGACGTGCTACGGCGTATCACCCGCAGACAAACGGGTTGGTAGAGCGACTCAACCGCACACTAGCCGACATGCTATCAATGTACGTTGACGTCGAGCATCGAACTTGGGACGCCATTCTGCCGTACGTAACGTTTGCGTACAACACCGCCCTGCAGGAAACAACCCGAATGACCCCCTTTCAGCTTGTCTTCGGTCGCCAGGTGACCACTCCGTTGGATGCTATGTTGCCCGTCGACCCTTACTGCGACTCTGACGCTGACATCGACGTAGATACCTTCGTTCAGCGTGCTGAGGAAGCGCGTCAACTGGCCCGCCTGCGCATCCACCGTCAACAGGAGGCTGCCGCCACTAAGTACAACTGTGGACGCCGTTTCGTCAGTTATGCTCCCGGCGACCTTGTGTGGATCTGGATACCTGTTCGTCGCCGCGGGCTCTCTGAAAAGCTGCTGCGCCGATACTTCGGCCCTTACGAAGTAGTGCGCCGCATCAGTGATGTGACTTATGCAGTTGCTCCCGCCCCGACAGCTTGTTCATCGCGCCGGTCGCACCGAACTGAAGTCGTACACGTTGTTCGCATGAAGCCTTACCACGACCGGCTACCTGACTGAACTGCGGTCCACTGCAGCTGTGTTCTACCCTTTCGCTGACTTTTCTCTCCTAGCCGCATCGTGTCGATGCTGCAGAAGAGGGGGGCAGTGATACATGCATTCGAAGAAGAGACAGAAGTAGTGCATGCGCTAGAAGAGGAAGAAGTTAGTTGGCTCTCTCGCGCGCGCTCGAACCACTGGGTGACCGCCGCAGGTTTTTCGTCTCTGCGCGGGTGTTCTTTTTGGCGTTGCACGCTACAATATATATATATATATATACACACACACAACGGAGTTGCGTGGATCTTTGCATAACACGCTTATTTTGAGAAAATCACGCGTCTGTCTCGTCTTAATACGCTCGCTGTGGCCTCGCAGCGGCACATTTCGTCTGTGGTAGCCGTCTGCGCGAGGCATCGGTTACTAAAAAATTACGAGGAACTTTAGCGGCTAAAGTGGTGAAAGGCGAAAGCCTTAGTGCTCCATTCTGCTACGCGATTGTTCACTTCACATTCTGTTAGTGCATTAATTAAATGCCAATTAATGACACTTAATCTTTGCCCTTAGGTGTGGAACGCGACAGCGTGTTGTAGCGCTGCCAGGGAGTCCACGGAGCGCCACCACCCGTTCGGCGCGATGCGTTGCCCTTTGAACGCAACGCTTTTAGGGGAAAGGAAATCGCGCTGTAATTCTCTGTCATCTCGGTGGACACCTGAACCGCACCGTAGAGTAAGGGAGGAAGTGGAGCGAAAGAAGAAAGAGAAACAGGGACCGTATTGATGAAAATAAAAATTTTATTTGAGGAAAGGAAATTACGCAGTAACTGTCTCACATATCTCAATGGACACCAGTCGAAAATTGTATTTCAGGAAAGTAAATTGCGCAGTAACTGTCTCACATATTTCGGTGGACACCTGTCAAAATTCGCGCGCAGTGACGTCTCGACCATTTCGACCAGCCTGAAATGCGGACAAATTTGCTAACACGTCTTGGTCACGACAGTATGAGCCATTAAAGGCTTTCGCCTTAAAAAACAATTTCACAACCGCTGCGGGCGTGCTCTTTCGCTTGGTGAACAGGCAACGGCCACTCCGGGTAGGGATGCTCTAACGAGCTGGGCGGTTCCGGCGCGACAGCGTAGCGGTAGGCGGAGTAGAATGTAAAAGAGAGAGGGGAAAAAATAGTCTGGCCACACCGGGTTTTAGTTCACAATCTGGAAACACCGTAGCCTGGCAACACTGGGATAGCAGACGGCGGGTACGACTCACGTAACTCTTCCTATATATATATAGGATATATAGGCCGCGGGGATTCGCGGCCACAAGAGCATATCGGTGACTTGTGCTCTCTGCTTTCTAGATACTCGTATCCTGCCGCAAGCTTACCAAGAGTGGGCACCGTGCAAGCTTCTCGCCATCGACCCATCGTATCATCGAAAGCCTTACCTGTCATCTGGTGTCTCCGTTGCGTGACACCGCGGAACGAGACTCGTCCTGTGACGTCATCGACGGAGACAATGCCACCTGGAGCAGATTCATCCCCAGGTACGCCTATAAAGCCACCTTCCGCCTTCGCATTTCTGGGATTCGCGGCCACAAGAGCATATCGGTGACTTGTGCTCTCTGCTTTCTAGATACTCGTATCCTGCCGCAAGCTTACCAAGACTGGGCACCGTGCAAGCTTCTCGCCATCGACCCATCGTATCATCGAAAGCCTTACCTGTCATCTGGTGTCTCCGTTGCGTGACACCGCGGAACGAGACTCGTCCTGTGACGTCATCGACGGAGACAACGCCACCTGGTGCAGAGTCATCGCCAGGAACGCCTATAAAGCCACCTTCCGCCTTCGCATTTCTGGGATTCGCGGCCACAAGAGCATATCGGTGACTTGTGCTCTCTGCTTTCTAGGTAGGCCTTTTTACTTACTGCTCAATTTTTAGCATATTCCTGTGGCCGCTGATCCCAATTGCTGTGTTTGAATGGGTGTGGATTTGTGCACGTATCGCGCTCGCATCGGCTCATTTTCTTCCTGTCGCGTGCATGTGTGTGAACATGACTATCGATTTATACCAGGGGCGGGACTAGTCCGTGAACTTTGCCCGAGACCCACTTCATTCCTGCTTTCTACATGCCTGTCCCTACTTTTGCTTTGTGCGGGTGATGTCGAAGCAAACCCCGGACCAAAGGTTGATGATGTGCTCGCACTACTAAAAGAATGCCATGCTGAAACGACAAACGCTAAAAGAAATCAAACAGGACCTAAACAACATCCAGGACCATGTTGCTGTAATAGAGAAAAATATGTCCGCTGTACTTGATATGAAGAACAACATCGACACCGTGTCTTTTTCTGTAGAAGACGTCAAGACAAACATACGCAAAACAAACGATGAACTTACAGGTGTAGTCGAGGATATGAACCACAGAATGAGACGGAACAACTTGATTATTAAAGGACTCGCTGAAGAAGAACGCGAAGGCTATGCAGAAACAGAAAAAATAGTTAAGGACTTCTTTAGCGAGCATCTCGAGATACAGTGCGGTGACATCGAACGTGCCCATCGCCTTGGCCAGCCGCGTTCTGATCAAGCTCGACCAATCATAGTTAAATTCCTGAACTTTAAATCTAAACTTGAAGCATTTCGAAATGCACATAAATTAAAAGATCTCATGGAACCAAAAGTTTGGCTAGACGAAGATTTCTCCCCAAAAGTCCTTCATGCACGAAAAAAGCTGCGCGACTTCGCCAAAGCAAATATCAAAGAAAACGAGCGTTATTCCGTAAGATTCGACAAACTTCACATGAAAAATGGTGTTTACCGGTATGATTCTGCAACAGACAGCGTGAATAAACTGCCTTCAAGGCATATGCAACCCGAGAATTGACAGTCTACCGCAAAGAAAATCAACCGTATCAAAACCAAACCAATCTCATTGGTCTTGGCAAACTTCCGCAGCATACACAACAAAGTAGATGCACTTATAGCTATTACACATACCTGCTCTGCTGATATCATCGTGGGTACGGAAACGTGGCTAACAGAAGACGTTTCATGTCATGACATCGCGCTTCCATCATCGTTCGTATTATTTAGGAAAGATAGGGCTGATTCTCGACGAGGAGGAGGAGTGCTGATCGCGATTAGCGAAGACTTCCATGCATCCCTTATCCCTATCGACTCTCCCTTAGAAATAGTCTGGGTTTCCGCTCAACTTGGCCATATGCTTTGCATTATAGGTGCCTGTTATAGACCACCAAGTAGCCAACCTGAATTCATTGAACTCTTAAACGACGCTATCGAGCAGATCTTTGTAAATCACCAGAACTGCTTCCTATTTTTAGCAGGTGACTTTAACTTCCCTGCGATTAACTGGACGACGCTAACCGTTGACTCCAATAATTACCGACAGGAGAACATTAACTTCCTTCACTTACTTCAATATCACCAGTTCACCCAAATTGTTCACGAGCCCACTCGCGGTAAGCATATCCTGGACCTCATCTTAACAACCCATCCTGAGCTCTCAGAGATCCACGTCTTGGAAAAATTAAGTGACCACAAAGTTGTGCACTGTTCCCTTTCTCTTCCACGGAGCGACAAAACAAAAATGAAAAAGCTTATCTACAATTACGCACGCGTGGACGTTGAAAAAATGAACCTGTTGCTGGAAACTTTCACAAATAGTTTTCAGGCCAATTTTCATAATCGCACGGTCAGTGAAAATTGGAAGTTGTTTCGTGACAAGCTAAACGAAGTTGAAGATTCCTGCGTGCCAAAACGAATGATAAGCGCACGTACTAACGATCCTTGGTTTACCACAGATGTCAACAGGGCACTAAATAGGAAGAAAAGAGCATTTAGGAAAGCCGTTCGAACAAAAGAAACTACAGACTGGGAAAACTACAAAAGCATTTCTAAAATAGCTGAAAAACAAATTTCGAAGCCAAAAACAAATATTTTAATTTTACACTTACTAGTTTGATAACAACAGACCCTAGGAAATTTTGGAACACTGTTAATCCTAAAAGCGCTAGTACGGTTCCTGTTCTTTTGGGTGTAAACGGCAGCAGTCTACCTCTAGAACAATGTGCAGAACAATTTAACAGCCACTTCTCACAAGGCCGCGGTGGCTCAGTGGCTATGGTGCTCGGCTGCTGGCCTGAAAGACGCGGGTTCGATCCCGGCCGCGGCGGTTGAATTTCTTTGGAGGAGAAATTCGAGGCCCCTGTACTGTGCGATGTCAGTGCACGTTAAAGAACCCCAGGTGGTCGAAATTTCCGGAGCCCTCCACTACGGCGTCTCTCATAGCCTCAGTCGCTTTGGGACGTTAAACCCCATAAACCAACCAACCAACCAACTTCTCACAAGTTTTTACAGATGAATTGCCCATTTGCAATCCACTGCAGCTTCCTGAGGCCGATATCCAGATTCCTTTTTCACCCATTCACATATCTGCGCTTGGCGTGGCTCGTGCAATTGAACGCCTACCCCACCACACTAGCCCAGGACCCGATGGTATCAACGCAAAGCTGTTAAAAATAACCTGCCAGCACACAGCTTTCCTGCTATCACTCATTTTCCAACAGTCACTCGATACAACATGTGTGCCAGAAGATTGGAGGTCCGCTTATGTAATCCCGGTATTTAAATCTGGAGACAGATCCATTCCTAATAGTTACAGGCCAATTTCATTAACCTCGATATGTTGCAAGGTATTCGAACACATAATATACACAAATATTATGACTCATCTTAACCAGAACAACTTGCTTCACATCAACCAGCATGGCTTCCGCAAACATTTATCGTGCCAGACACAGTTATTTGAGCTAATAACGGACCTTCATCAAGCAATCGATTCTTCCCTCTACATTGACTCCATCTTTATTGATTTCTCTAAAGCCTTCGATCGCGTGCCTCATAACCGTCTGATGATAAAAATACGCAACTTGCAGCTGGATCAACATACTACGCAGTGGATTAACGCATTTCTAACAAACCGCTTTCAGTCAGTTAAATTAGGGAGCTTCTTATCAAGACGTACAGGTGTTGCTTCAGGAGTGCCTCAGGGTTCGGTGCTGGGTCCACTGCTTTTCTTAATATATATTAATGACATCGCGTCGAACATAACATCAACAATACGATTATTTGCAGATGACTGTGTAATTTACCGAGTAATATCTAGCCATCGCGACATCGTTGCTCTCCAGACTGATCTTGATGACCTAACTAATTGGTGCGGCAGGTGGCAAATGGTAATTAACGCCGATAAAACTAAACACCTCAAGTTTACTTCCGTTGCCAACATGAGCCCTAATGCCTACTCAGTTAATAATACTACCATTGAAACTGCAGCGTCGGTAAAATACCTCGGTGTAAATTTTAACTCTAATTTATCCTGGAGCACTCATATTGAACAAATCACTAACAAAGCCTTAAAAAAACTTGGTCTTCTTAAACGCCCTCTGCACCAAGCCAACCAGGACACAAAACTACACGCATTCAACATGCTGATCAGGCCTGCGATAGAATACGCGTCTGTGATCTGGAACCCTCATCACGTCTATCTTATCAACATGTTGGAATCTATTCAAAACAAAGCTGCTCGTTTCATCCTTTCCCGTTACTCTCGGTATCAAAGTGTAACAGCACTGAAACTATCGCTCCATCTCTCGCCTCTGGTCATGCGCAGAAAATTCAGCCGTTTATCCTTTTTCCATACTATCTACCACAGCAACACACCATTTTCAAGCTCTCATCTTCTCCCGGCACCGCACACATCGGCTCGTGTAGATCACATGCAGAAGATTAAACCTATTTTCGCTCGGACAGAACGATACAAATACTCACCATTGGTCTTGTCTATCGAAGAGTGGAATTCGCTTCCTTCTAGCATTGCAACTATCGCTGAAACATCATCATTTCAAACAGCTCTTTGGTCCTATTTAGAAAATTCTAACACATGTTGATGTGAGTTCTTTTTTTTTCTTTTTTTTTTCATCACTGTGTGATTCAGTTCTTATGTGTTTTTTTTTCTCTTGGTTGCTCTAGTGTGTGTGTGTGTGTGTGCTGGCCGTAACGTGTCGCAAAATGTTAGATGCTTTGTTTAGTAACTTTCGAAGCCGGGATTTTTCTTGATTTTTTGCGGGGTTTGCTACATGGGAATTTTTTTCAAATACCTCATATTAGCCTTTTTTTTGTTTTCGTTCCTCTTAATAACTTGTACCTGCCTTCTTAACTTGTTTGCTTCTGTTTTCAGCCGTTTGTATTCTGTGTTGTATATCTGTTGTTTTCTTTGATGAATTCCCCCCTATGTAATGCCCGCATTGGGCCTTTAGGGTATTGAAATAAATAAAATAAATAAATAAATAAATATAATGGTTTGGTTTGGTTTATGGGGTTTAACGTCCCAAAGCGACTAAGGCTATGAGAGACGCCGTAGTGGAGGGCTCCGAAAATTTCGACCACCTGGGGTTCTTTAACGTGCACTGACATCGCACAGTACACGGGCCTCTAGAATTTCTCCTCCAAAGAAATTCCAGCCGCCGCGGCCGGGATCGAACCCGCGTCTTTCGGGTCAGCAGCCGAGCACCATAACCGCTGAGCCACCGCGGCGGCAGATATATACATATATATATATATATATATATATATATATATATATATATATATATATATATATATATATATATATATATATATATATATATATATATATATATATATATATATATATATATATATATATATATATATATATATATATATATATATATATATATATATATATATATATATATATACACACAGGGTGTTTCACCTCAGACTTTCTGCAATTTTTAAAAATAAGCTATTTGAATTAGATGCGCGCTTTTTCTGGCATAGCATTGTCAGTGGTGTAGTACATCATAATGCAGCTAAGATGTGCTAACTAGCAGGCTTGTTAGCCAATATTTAATAGTTAACTTTTAAACTATTACCGTTGGGCTCTTTAATCATTGAGAGGCATGTAGCCCACCGTAAGTGATGTCCATATCCGTTTTTAGAATTTCGAGAACGCGATTATCCTCGGCGCTGTGGCCCAACAAATTTTGGCTATTTCGACGAGTTACGTGCCCTGGAGAGGTTGCTTTGCCTGCAAGCTTCTCAAACCGCATGTATTTTGGCGCGATGTTGGCTAAATTTGTTGGCCCGAAGCGCCGAGGATAATCGCGTTTTCGAAATTCTACAAACGGATATGGACATTACTTACGGTGGGCTGCATGCCTCTCAATAATTAAGGAGCCCAACGGTAATAGTTTAAAAGTTAACTATTAAATATTGGTTAACAAGCCTGCTAGTTAGCACGTCTTAGCTGAATTATGATGTACTACACCACTGACAATGCTATGCCAGAAAAAGTGCGCATCTAATTCAAATAGCTTATTTTTAAAAATTGCATAAAGTCTTAGGTGAAACACCCTGTATTGTTGGGACTGGGGCATCCCACCGCTGCCACCACTGTTGGGTCTGGGTGTCCGAGCCAGGAAACGGTCGAGGCGACGGTGAGTAAAAGGACGTTTATGTACAGTATGTACAAGGGCTTTTACATGATACAAGGGTCAAGAGCACCACGGGCTAGCACAGAGAAGAAGGGCGGCCCCGGCGGCGAGCGTAGCTCCGGCGTGATGGTTCTTCTGCTGCCCGTCTGCTGCTCGGGTTCAGCGCGGCTCCGCTTTTAAAGCCGCTGGAAACGGTTACGGCAGCCAGCCGTTCAAATCCTCAAATCACTGGCCACCGTTCAAATTAGACCAATGGTCGAGAACCGGCGAGCGTCGGAGGAGTGCGCACCGACGGAGAGGAGGACAGGAGGAAGGGTCCGTGTCGGCGCCGCGCCGGCGGGATGAGTCACGCTGCATGTCGCGACTTGTCCGAGAAAGTCTGGGCCTGCTTTGAGCGTCGGCGAGCGCGCAGCGCTTGTTTCCAGGGGGGCCAGCCAGCGAAATGGGAGCTCCGGCACTACAGCACCACCGCCGCCAGACAATGCGCCACGAAGACGAGCTACTTCCGCGTGGCTCGGATGCGGGGCGCGCTCGTACGCCAGGCTCCTCCATGTTCTCGTCCGGTGTTCAGCCGCAGGAAGCTCCAGGCTCCTTTCCGAGAACGGGTCCCGCTCGTCAGGACAGGATCACTGCTCCGCAGCTTTGTCGCCCAGGTGACTGGATCAGCTTCGCTCGATCCTTCGGAAGAGCTTGCTTCTCAGCATCGGTCGTTGATCGTTCTGCATGTTGCCAAGAACCGACCGACAACAGGCAACACCCAACACGAGCAAGTGCCCTCCGTCACCCGTCAAAACACCAGACTTAAAGGTCACAAAACTCCGCTAGCAATAGTTCTGTCCCCTTTTCGTTCCCTCCTCTACAAGAGACACATGTGGGATACAAGAACTCCAAAGTAATTAACTCAGACAAAGTGTCAAACACATGAAACACTCGGAATGAAATGAACGCAAAATAAATTCGCTCTCTTGAGATCACTCGGCCAGAACACACAGCTGAGGCCACAAATGAGGACATTAATTTTTCCCCGATCTACGAGCGAACTTAAAACAGCTGTTCGCGAAGAGACAAAATGTAGGTCACGAGGAGGCGAAGCCAGCCTTGCTTAGAACACACGGCTTAGTGCGTCTACGTTCGCGTTTTCCTCGCTTCTAACGGACGGTAAACGACACCCGCTACAGCGGAAACTAGTGACTGCCTCTTTCGCTGTGCTGCGCTTTTCTCTCTCTCTCTCTACTACCGTGGTAGCTAACGTCTCTGCCTCTTTCGCGGTAGACGCGCTTTTCTTTCTCTCTCTACTACCGCGGTAGCTGATGTCTCTGCCTCTTTCGCGGTAGACGCGCTTTTCTTTCTCTCTGTACTTGTCTTTCCAGTTTCTACGGGAGCTACAGTACGAGAGCGATTCGCTTTCATAGACTGGCAACTTGTCCCTTTCTTTGCGCTTCGCGCGCCAGTCGCGACGTCCCATAGCGAGTGCGCAACGCTTCCGATGGGACCGTTCTTTCTTTCTCACTGTTCGTGGGGGCAAGTCAGACCTTGCACGAGTCTTGACTTTCTCGCGCATCCGTTTGCCTTTCCGCTCGGTGTGTAGTTCGCCTCTACACGGCCTTTTGATTTTATGCCTACTAAGTGGCGTCATTTCGAATCGCGGCTTTCTATCGCGATAACTGTGCTTGGCTGAGCGCTTAGACGGTTTCTTCTTGGCAATTTTCTTGCCCCTGTCACTGCGGCCTCGTACAATCTTTCGCTCTTTGAGCCGTACACGCGCTTTCCTTCCGCGCGCGTGCCGCTCTCTGTGGGAGCGCGGTTTCTCCCGTGAATGCAGCGGAAAGCGAGAGCCCCCATGAGAGCACGTGCCTTTGCGCGTCTCGCTCTCTCTGTGCTGGCGGCAAGATTCACACTTGTCCCGCTCCTTAATTTTTCGCCTCCCGGGCAGCGCTCTCTTGAATCTCGGTTTGGTGCCTTGGTGCACTTTTCCGCGCGAATGTTTGCACGATTTCTTTTTGCAGTTTATTCTACTGACCAGACCTATGTGCCCCGACACACTTATGCGCTTCGCTTTGCGCGATAGTAATGCCTCGCACATTTCTTTAGCTCTGGTTCTGACGCTAATTTCAGGGCTGACAACGTGACTGACTTTACTGAAGTCATTTTGCCGGCGACGCTGGCGCTTCCGATGGTGGAAACCCGTTTTCGCGCGTTCGCCCTTTCTCTCTTTTCGGCGGCGCCTGTCTTTCTTATGCCTGCCTTTCATCTTTCGGCGGCACCACTCTTTCTTTTGCCTGCCTTCCATCGTCTTTCCGTGACAGCTCTCTCTCTTGAGCTTGCCTTTCCTCTCCTTTCGACGGCAGCACTGTTTCTCTTGTTTCGCTATCACCTTGTGGCGATAGCTCACATTCCTGAACTGGCGGTGCCTTTTCTTCCGCGGTTGCAGCTTTTTATCGTGAGCTTTCCTTTCACTTTCGCCTGTGAAAGCACATTCTGCTTCCGTCGCCTAAGTTTCTGCTCTCTGACAACGTCGCTTTGATTGTCAGCTGATTCATATGTGCTACCTAGATCAGGCCTGTCTTTGGCGCCTTTACTAGCCTCCTCCAAACTGCGTTCTTCCTTGTCAGCGTCACTGAGTGCGCATTCGTCCTCATCTTTCTCGGACGGGCTGACGTCTACCGCCCCTATGTCGTCTGGAACGTTCCGTTCTCCACTGTCGTCCAGCGCCTTAGCAGCTTCTTCAGGCGCAGACGAACCAGTGTTTTCTCCTGACATTAGTGTTGACACGCAGCTCGCGTCGTGCTCCTGGCGCGTTTCAGCTGATAGCGGATGAGAGTCGGCTCTGCACTCAGTCGCGGTGTTCCCGCTACTGCAGCTGCTTTCTGGAAAGTCGCAAAGCTCAGAGCAGTGCGAAAGCACGGGACTCGTTTCGCATCGCTCGCTGCAAACACTAGCGCACAACTCAGCGTCCGCAAACTCTATATGCGTCCGCATCCGTTGATCGGAAGTCTCAGGTCTCTGCATTTCTGTTGAATGCGCTGCACAACACGGTGTGCCGTCCTCATCTACTTCGCTTGCGTCGGCGCAAGTGTTTTCACTAATGTCCAGACGGACGTCCTCTCTGCCCTGTTCGGCAACTTCTCCTGCTTTCGACACGCTAGGAGATTCGCTTTCCGGTAACTCCGCCACAATTTCAATGGGCGAGACCTCTGTAACTGCATCGTCCGATGCTGTGACTACCTTATCCGATGGTATAGAGGCTTTCTCAGTTGGCGAATGCGGGGCAATTCCCACTGTTACAGCAGCAGTTACATCTGCCAAGTACGGACTACGTTCCTCTGTGCCGCACTGGCAGCTCTGCCCTACAGCTACGCCCTCTACCTCTGTGTCACGATCTTCCGAACCTTCCGCATTTTCGAGCCATTCTAAAATGTCGGCTTTAAACTGGTAGGGAAAGTCGTTAAACGATGGAGTGCTATTCTCTCGCAGGTACCTTTGGCGAAGGTCTAGCGGTGACACGTTATATCTCGCCAGTAAGAAGCTTTTCAGCTCATCGTAGTCCGCCAAGCCGTCGTCCAACAGGCACTTGACAACGTCATACGCTTCGCTGGAAAGCAGGGCTACCAACTTCTGTGCCCAACCATTCCGCTCAACGCGCTTTCTCTCGCAGACGCGCTCGAACTCCGCAAGATATTTCGCCATATCCTCGGCGATCACGAAGGGCTGCGGCCTGTCTCTCAGCTGCTGACCGTTGGTTTCATGCAGAGCGAACAATGTTCTATCTCTCTCATAGAAGATCTCGTGTGCTTCAAGCTCCAGGTCCATCAGTTTCTTAGCGCGAGCATGCTGTTTTATTTCAAGCTGCCTCCGTTTTTCTGCCTGTTCGAGCTCAAGCTGCTTCTGTTTTTCTGCCTCCTCGCGCTCACGCTGCTTCTGTTTTTCTGCCTCCTCGCGCTCACGTTCTGCCTGTTCGCACTCAAGCTGCTTCTGTTTTTCAGCCTCTTCGTGCTCACGGCGTTCTGTGATCTCTTCCCAGGCCTCATTGGCTTCCTCAGCCGTTACATTCTCTTTCCGCATGATCTCAAGAATCGCATGCTTTCGTTTAGCGGGGCCCAAATCAATGCCCAACTCTTCACAAATTTCGATGAGTTCCTTCACTTTGAAGTTCTCCATCGCTCACAATAGCCTCTTGTAGTTTGCCCTTTTCTTAGAATTCCCTTGCCGTTCACTACTATAGCGCTACTAGTATGACATGCGCAAGTAATTCTTTCCAACAACGCCTCGTTTACTCCCTCTGCACCAGCTTTCGTTTCAAAGCGCTCCGACTTGGCTCGAAACAGCAAAGCTCTCTACAGTGCTACACACACAGCCCTACTCTAGACTACAATCACGTGTGCTAGAGCACTCTGGTGAATTGAGGGGAAAACATCAGGCACTCACCGCGCCGAGGTAGCTGACGCCGGTCGATCCCGCAGCTGCCATCCACTGTTGGGACTGAGGCATCCCACCGCTGCCACCACTGTTGGGGCTGGGAGTCAGAGCCAGGAAACGGTCGAGGCGACGGTGAGTAATAGGACGTTTATGTACAGTATGTACAAGGGCTTTTACATGATACAAGGGCAAGAGCACCACGGGCAGGCACACAGAAGAAGGGCGGCCCCGGCGGCGAGCGTAGCTCCGGCGTGATGGCTCTTCTGCTGCCCGTCTGCTGCTCGGGTTCAGCGCGGCTCCGTTTTTAAAGCCGCTGGAAACGGTTACGGCAGCCAGCCGTTCAAATCCTCCAATCACTGGCCACCGTTCAAATTAGACCAATGGTCGAGAACCGGCGAGCGTCGGAGGAGTGCGCACCGACGCAGAGGAGGACAGGAGGAAGGGTCCGTGTCGGCGCCGCGCCGGAGGGATGAATCACGCTGCATGTCGCGACTTGTCCGAGAAAGTCTGGGCCTGCTTTGAGCGTCGGCGAGCGCTTGTTTCCAGGGAGGCCAGCCAGCGAAATGGGAGCTCCGGCACTACAGTATGTGTATATATATATATATATATATATATATATATATATATATAAGAGCCAATATTCGACGTGACGGACGGACGTGACACGAAGCAGAAATTTGTGTATGACCAGCTGTGTGTGTCCGTCTCGTTCACCGCCTACATGTGGTCGCGAGAAGTGAATAAAAATTCAGGGGAGCACTTTGACGATCTAAAGTGCGCAGAGGCAAAAGCCTTTAACCGCCTCTGTTGCTGTCCTCTGCTTGGCAAGTGTTGAAGATCGTTTGACGACTCCTGGACGCTTCCGTTCGGCATCTCGAGCGCGTTTCGTAGCTGGCGACATTGGAGCGCGTACGGCATAATTCCTCGACCAACGTTCAGAGAGCAGCTGAGAGAGCTGTGGGTGATACAACCATTACGCAGTCTTGTGACGTCACTGCGCATGCGCCGTTGTTATACCACCTGAGGATTGCGCATGGGGGCACTCGCAGTGTGCGCGCTTACTGGGTATCTTTAACTAATTGTAATTACTGTTCGTACATGTACTACTACACCATTAACTACCATTACTGACTTTTCAAGTAACCATTCTTACTATCATACTGGTGATTGACAGGTGCTGCGGACGCGCGGACGGACGGACACGCTGGCGAGTCATGAGCCATAAAAGGTTTTCGCCTTAAAAGTAGATCGAAAGCTTCAGGCGCATTAACGCAACATCCTGAGGTATGGACAGCGTTCAGGCCTACACTGGAAGGGGGATTCCCACCTGCTGCGGTGATTGTGGCATAATCGGCGGTTTCAGTGACTACTTAAAAATGCAGTCTTTAATTAGCAACTAGAAAGCGTACTGTTTACGCCCTCAATCAGTGAGCACCGGGCCTACCGACGCAGTTGTCACGGCGTTTCCCTGCGAGCACTTGTGCCCGAGCAGTGGCGCCGCGGCGAGCGCACGCAGAACTAGGCCCAAGACGTTTCTGTGCGACGTGGCGGGCCGCACCTCGCTTTGCGCTTTGCATCAACCGGCCGTGCCACAGGCCGCGTCACCTGCAGCATGGAGACGGTCTGAACTTGGAGAAGTAAGTACTTGAGTCATTTCTCGTGCATGCATTTGTGACACAGTCGTAAGATCAAAAGTTAATGTGATGCTCCCGCTTACAAGCTGTTCGTGTGGCGAATGCCGGCCGACCCAACCTGATGAAAGAATCTGCTGCCGGAACGTTGCCGCGGTGTTCAGCGTCCTTACAGGGCCATGCATCACCAACAGTCCTTCCTTTGCGAAGCTTTGTCTCGACGACGAGCTTTTGGAAGTTACTTCACGCCAGTTACAGTTCTACAATCCAACATACTTAGAGCACGCTTACCGTGTTCCGCTTCCTCTTGACGACCGCGCCTCGTTCAGCTGGCCGCTGCGATGGGCGGTTGTACTCGAATAACGTTGGCACAGAATCTGCCTTCAAGCGCCGGTTGAACGAAGCCTTAGCGAGTCCAAAGCTCTCTCTGAGGTACATGCTGTCTTTATAGCAATCTGGCGCGAAATGTTCCGAGCACAAGCGGGAGTGCTTCCTCGGAGGCCAGTTGACACGGCGGACAGCTCTCACCCACTTGTCGCGAAGGTTCTTATCGCTAGAAAACCTATGGTAGATCACGCCCGTTGTCGCAGATGAAGAACTTGTGCACCCCACAGCACAACAGAAGTTGCCGTGACCCATCACTCTGGCGTACACATGACATCAGGCACTTTGAGATGGCGCGAAATTGCACAGGTGGTCGAAATAATTCCGGAGACCTCCACTACGGCACCTCTTTCTTCCTTTATTATTTCACTCCTTCCATTTTCACTCCTCGCTTACGTCGCGGTTCGGGTTTCCGTTACTGCGTCACTCTCCAAAAACCAATTTTCAGTGTTGCCCTGCACTGCCAGCGCCAGTGAGCGCCCGCCCAGCTTGACACGCCGACACGACAGTCACGTCAAAGCACAGGGTGGCCTGTAGAAGTTGCTCGATCAATGGGTGCCGCTCGCGTCAGCTCGCGTCGAGGAGCGCTTGTCTTCAAAATTCGCTTGCGAAAATCTACGCCGCTTTCAGGTGCGAAATTTTAGATGAGACATCAGACTACCATAAAGAATACAGACTTAAAATTTCATTTCGATCGAGGAACATCGAATAATTGCCGGATTTGCCCTTTAAGATTAGAAAGCTGGGCTGGTTGGTTGATAGTAAAATTGTGAGACATTCCAGCGGCTAAAAAATACACTGACGAAGGTAGAGGAAGAGAGGCAGAGAAGGTATAGAGGTAGAGAAGGTAGATGATGGCGTTCGTCCTGTCTCCTCTACCTTCGTCCGTGACTTTTTTAGCCGATGGAATGTATCACATTTGTACCCCCGCCCGCTATGAACGTAAATGAAGGAGTAATTGGCGCTAGCCCCTTTGATGATGAAGAAAAATGTCTAGCAAAAGGAGGTTATGAAAAGAGCGAACATCTCTCTCTGTCATCCTTTTTTTTAAATTCCGAACTGCGCGGCTGTTGCAACCGCTTTCGAACTGCGTCGTTCGTCCAGTCCGTCATTCGCGTAATGTGGGGCGCTATAGCCTGCTTTGAGGCGCCGATCATAACCACATTTGCGTCCTGTTTCTTCACGTGTCAGTGATGCCTGTGCGCCGATAGCTGCGGTGTCGTTTGGTTTTCTGCTCCCGACCCTCGAAATTGCAAAGAGTGCAGCGAGACCAGCACGGATACGACGAGTGCTGCTATCTGCATGCACTTACTCGGGAGATGCCGGTCATTTCGGTGGCGTGGATCACAAACTATGATTTATTCACTGACGTGGACTACAGTTATGTTTGTTCGGCAGATGAGTCGACAAATCTGTGAACTGATTATTCAACTGTACGTTAACTAAATTCCATTGATGTCGCATATATTAGCTTGGCCAGTGAAGGCTACTGCGTGATACTAGTTTGTTTTCAATTGTTTACATAAATATTAAACAATTTTTCTATTTATCTACGATCGTAAGGTGCATTGTGCACGCTCTAAATTGCGTACACGCACAGCGCACGAAGTGATCCTTCTGTATTGCGTGAACTCAATACGCACTGAATGATCGTGCATGTATTGCTTGAATTATTCACGAAATAATGTGCTGAAAATGTCACCTCTGCCATTTGAGATAAACTTACCCCTCTGGTGCCTTTACCCATATTATCTTTATTGTACGGAATGCTTTAACATAGAGATATACTCTGAGCAGCAATAACTCGTTTCGATTCAAAGTAAAGGGAATTATTTGTCAATATAAGAATTAGTTGAGCTAATCGTACCAGCTGAACACATTAGTCAGCAAAATCTTTTTGTAATTAGCGCCGTTTCCGGCAGGTAAGGTCGGTCTGACGCACGCATGCAGTGAAGACGGCAGCGCTGGCACAAGCATATTTAGATACATTTTATGCACGCGACGCTGCGCGAATAGCTGTTTGACTTTTCTTTTCTATGTCTCGGAAGTTTAGCAACTTGGCTTCGTCTTTCTTTTCAAACATGTTTAGGTACTTGGCTTAGCCTGTCTGTTTGAAACTCGTTTGGCCACTGAGCTTCACTCCTTTGTAAGCCAGCATCGCCACTAGCCGTGCGGTATAATAGCACGTTCGGCTCGGATATCAACACGGTTTCGACTTGCCCGTCGGAATATAGAGTATTCACTTCCGCCGGCATGGCGGATATACGAGCATCTCACGGCGCTGCGCGAACATCCGTCGCGGTCTCCTCATCGCACCTCGTTAACGCGGCGCTGAACTCCCCAGCTGACTCGGAAAGCCTCCATAACGCCGGACATAATTTCGTCAAGTGTACCCACGGCCCGACTGACAGGGTAACCAGAACAGGCACCGCCGCCGCCCCCTCTTCCTCCCCCTCTGAGGCGGAGCAACGTTCCCAGGAGCGGCCGTCGCCTCTTAAAACCGGGTAAATTGCAAGTAGCGCACGCTACTATTCACGAACAGCTCCCGAAATTCGCTCTAAGCTCCTATTCAGGTTTACTGCAGTACTATGCAGCAGGGCATGTGACTCATTTCAGTAAAAAATGCGATATCGCGCGTATTTCCAGAAAGGGCGCCCTAACTGCCTCGTGAGATACGCGTAAATTTCTTTAATTCGTGAAATAAACACCTTACTTAAACTTCCAGACGTCTTCGGTGCCTAGCAAACGAAACGTACAGCGCAACGAATTATAAACAGCGTAGCGCTCGTGTGCGTATCATAGACGTAATTACAACACAAGGTGGATCGCGTACCACGTAACAAATTTATTCGTACGCGGTTAGTGCTCGTTCACGCTCAATGATCTACCGTACGACCATGTATGTGGCTTATTTCTGTAAAAATTGCACGAAAAATGTGGACGATGACAGCGCCTGCTTAGGCTCACTGCTTGACGCACTATAAGCGGCCTGCGATTGAGCGAGATTTTCAGGTTTAGCAGTTCATCTTGCATCGCAGTCTCTTCGAGCCTTTATTTTTCAACTTTAAGAAGAAAACCGGACTTTCTTTTCAATCTTGCTGGTGTTGTGGCCCAGGTTGCGTGTTGTGCCCTGGCTTGCCTGCCTCAGGTTGCGTAAGAGGAAGTTAGGACGCGCTTACAACAAAAACGCTCGATATAGCCTTTTTTAGAGAAATAAGACACACTCCCGAAAGTATAGTACAGCTCTTAACTTCAATAATCAAGACAGGTGTTTATTTAGAGAGCATATTGAGAGCTGCGTGTGAATAGTACCGTGCGCTACTTGCAATTTCGCCTGTTGTACGAGGCGACGACGGATCCGGGTAACTTAGCTCTGACGCGCTGCGTCCCCTTGATAGAGAGAGAGGGGGACAGTGGGCTGGTGGAGAAAAATTAAGAAAGGAGGAGAGAGACACAGTACTGTCTGGCGACACTCAAAAGGAGCGGAGTGGGCCACGCCTGGTCTATCAAGAGATAGGTTTCAGTCTGGCAACTGTGGCAGTCGGGCCGTCGGTATCCCTGATAAAATTTTGTCCCCCTTCGAGTGCTGTTATGTGATACACTCCACTGCCGTGTCTAGCGATCCTCCTGTTCACCTCATAAAACCGCCGCGCAGGCCTAACTCAGCCTGGCCGATGGACATAGACGTTAATTATGGCACGAAAACATCACATACTCTTGTTAACATCTCCGCTGTTTTGCCTACCCTTCCACCTCAAGGAAGTCTAGCAGCACTTCAGCTCCTTCTGCACCTTGTATTTCGTGGCTGCTCAAGACGCCATCCTTACTTGTAGGGGACGTATCACCGCACCCCTGCCCCCTTGCCTACTCCTATGCCTAGTCCTACGCCACTCCTGCTCACACTTATGGGGCCTCTTCCTGAAGTCAGCACAGAACCGGCTGCAAAAAAATGTAAGGACCCCTCCAACCAATCCTACTCCTTCAAAGACTCCACCGTCGAAATACGCACTCCCTGAAATTAACCGCTCGGTCCGAGTGCGCATTAAGCTTGCCTTGCAATACAACATCACCTCCGTTCCTTCAAGATCGGTGCAGCAGCTCATTGACCATGCAGTGGGCACCTCACAGCCCCGTAGTTTTATTTACCATCGTATCTACAGTTCCATCACTGTGCGAGTAGTGTCACCTAGCGATATTAAAAAAGATCTGTCATATTGACAAATTGTACATCACCGAGACCTCTCTAGCCTCTAGGCTTGACTTGCAAAGGTGTTTCATTTATAACCTGGATCCTAATGCGCCTCCGAAGGAAGGGTTGACGGACCTCTTCTCCGACGCGCACTCAGAGCTAATGCCCGCCGTCTAAGCAACCAAGGTCCAAGGCACGTTTCTGCAGGTTCTGGAAACCCTTGCTCGATTCTTCTACAGTGGACGTATCGTTCATCGGAATTCTTTCCGTCCTGTGCCACTTAATCTTCTGCTATCGGTGCATATGACAAGGTCACATTAAAATGTTGCGCCCGGCATCCCAAACATTCCGTCCAAATCACCAACAGACGGTCTTCCCTCCTTCAGGTGTCCGTTTCATAAGTCAAACGACCACGACATCCCTTATTGCAAGTGATTTCGAAAGAAACACCGTACAGTCGCGGCGCTGGATTCAAGATCACGTACCATTTTGATGCTTTGTCGAAAGGCACAGATGAGGATGAAACTGAAAAGCCAAGCACTCACGGTGGCTCAGTGGTTTTGGCGCTCGGGTGCTGACAGGGAAGATGTGGGTTAGACCCCGGCCGCGGTGGTAGAGATGAAAGCTAAATTCTATAGGCCTGTGTACTGAGCGATCACAGCGCATGTTAAAGAACGCCAGGTCGCTGAAGTTTCTGGAACCCTTCACCTCGGCGTTCCTCATAGCCTGAGTCGCTTTCAGACGCTAAACCCCCCATAAACCATATGAAACCGTACTGAAAATCCGCCAGCATTCTTGCCTTCCCCCTCTTGTATCCACCCTTCTTATGCGTGTGTTGCGAAGGCAAGTTGCAGTGCCCACCGTCGACAAGAAAACGAATTTCTTCCGATGATTTCCCCTAAGCCTGATGAGATCTCTGGCATTCACAATGCGATCGCCATAGTTCACCAACAACTTGAACAGCTTTGCGACGTCGCTTTGACTTGGTACCACGTTCGCGTCGATCGCCTGGTAAGCCTGTTTGTCACGTGCCTCCTTTTCCTAAGGTGCACAGCCATTTAGACTCAAAATATAGACAACCCGAGCAATCTGTAGCTTCATATTAAATCGCATCTCTAATTATCGTGTTGCAGGAACCGCCTCAGATTATTGCATCTGTTCTTTAAGCCAAAGGCCACTAACGCTACCTCTCATATAATGGAATGGAACTTTCGAGATCTTAATTAGCTCTCTGAAATGTAGCTGCGTATTCAAGAAGGCAAATTCTCCGCCTGGACTTTCCTTCTACTGGAACATAACACCATCCCTTCTCTCTCTTGCTATCAATACCTATCAATACACGACCGCCGCAGTGGTGTTGCTCCTGGTAAAGCGGCTTTGTATGTTCGTTGTTCAACTTCTCATTCCCCCGGCAACCTGCCTCTTTGGTGCAGTACCCGTCAAGAAGTAGCTACCAACACGCTTCAGTTCTCCAGACTCACTTTATGATTGGGCCCGAATAACTGGGCTCAACTTTAGATGGCTCACACATCTGTACACCTATTACCGAAATGTACCCATATTAACTGTAGAAAATTTCAATGGGCCACAAACTGCCTGGGGATACACTCAAGACTCTAAATGTGATCATCAAATTTTCGACGCGTTTTATTCCCGTCTTTTAGACTTCTGGAACATTTTTCTAATTATACCCGCCTGCGTGCTCCTACATTAACTCCATAACTTCAGTGGTGGCTTGCTGCCGGGAATCATCGCTGGTCTTGCGAAGCAGATACCTTGGGGCAGTGATGACTGTCCTATTCTAATTGAAGTTGCCACTAGTACGTTACGTAAATTTGGCCGCAAGATTCATGTAACTTCTGGCGACACTGTCGACCCGAATGACCGCCTCATCTCAATAACTCCTGCCTCGGCCCTTTTCTATCTTCGCGCTAGCCCTAAATCGTAACGCAGTGCTCCAATCATTAATGCAGACCAACCAAATCCATACGTTCACCCCCTTAATCTGGGTACGGCGCAAGCAGATGGACGTATACGTCACTCATCATCCGTCCGATCACAATGCGCAAGCGGAACTTCATACAGTAACCGATAAAGCCCGTCGGCCTTCTAAGCACCCTCTGCACAAGCGCGGTACAGAGTGGTAGTTAAAAATGTCCCCTCTTCGGCTGCGCCAGTTGAAATCCTCTCTTAAGATCTCGTAGAGGGGATTTGCTGTTGAAGATGATTGTTGTAGGATTCTTGACGTCTTGCAGATTCGAATTGCTCAATCACATTGCAAGAGGACACTTCTGGAGAGGTTAACTTTTTATAACAATTAAAAGCACAAAGGAACATACAAGCAAGTAGAAAACATATTTACACTTGGCTGGCTCGTACTTCTACGCGGCGAAACCAGCCCTCGGTCCTGCCGAAGCAGCGGGTTTTAAATCCTATGTCCCCGCCCTCGGTGGGAGGAATAACCAGTCAGGTACTGTACAAACATCCACCCAATAACATATTGGGGAAAGGAAAACACAACCAATCAATGATTGGGGAAAGAAGGTAGCTCATCGCGACACCGTACACATATGCACACTTTCCACCATCACGATTTCGGATAATTGTGTTTTCCTGCTGCGAGCTTCGCAAACACTCGCTTTCCCAACGTCCGGATGACCCAAGTTCCAGGAAAGCCACTTCAACTCATCTCTTAAGCATCGTCTCTCCTCATGCCTGCAGCTAGCGTGACAACATGTCAAAGCACGCCGCTGCAGACTTGGCACAAAAGCCAGGTCCAGCGCGCCGTAAACACGTGCACATAAGATGCGACCTAACGACTCCGTCCATGAGGGGAGTTTGACGTCTCCCGTAATCCCCCGCCATCCGGCGCCTCCCTTCTCCCGCTGGGTTGACTGACCCCTTTCTGTGCGGTTGTGCGGAGGGCCCAAGAAAAGGAAAGTAATGGGCATTCCAATAACGCGACCGGATGCGGCAAACAAAATACAGCACCGCGAACTTCACTCCTCCCAACCAAGAATGTCACACAGACACTTGTCAGTGGGACATTAAAGTTCAGCCACGGTGTCCGACAACAAAAGTACATACACACGCACGCACATGTACGTCGGCTGTCCGGTCAGTCCACACTACGCACACGTGCGCCGGCTGTCCAGTCAGTCCACCAACACGCACACATGCGCGCACACAGCGGATATTTCAACCCGCACACACAAGGCCGGAAACCAGTCTGCACATTCCAGAATTCACCATGTCAGATCGGTGCCCAAAATTGGCAGAAATTACTTCTAGCCGCCTACATCTCGAAACAGAACGTCAAGTTTCTGTTGACCTTTGTCCATAAAATTGGACCAGAATTCAGAATGATCCGGCATAGCGCCGGTTGCAAAGGCTGCCGCCGCTATCAGATAGATCATGTCGCTTTCCTCAAAATCGACAGCGGTCACCTGCTCCATGTGCTCTACGAAAACTGCTGCCACCGCGTTTGCGATCGTCCCTTTGGAATTCACGTTAGGGTTACGCCGGTCATCAGCTACCTCGCGTGCAGCTCTGCATAGCGCTAGCTCTTTGTAAGGCTGCTCGCCGATGTTCTCTTCAAAGAAAAGCATGCCCTCGTTCATTCCCTTCTCAATAGTTCCTTCAGCAGCTCGCTTCCGCACTGCTGATAACGAAGCATGTTGATCCATGTCGAAACATAAAGAGATGGGTGCATTATTCAAATCCTGCTGTTTCCTATCTGCTTCGAACACCGTTACAGCGATCAAATGCGCATTTCTTACACCCTCGGCATCAAATGCAGGCTCATCTTTCCTGGTTAGCCTATGGTCATCTGCAATAGCATTGGCAGCTTCCGTATCTGCCTCAAGCTCCACCGGAGCCTCAGGTTTGTCTCGAACGGACTCATGCGCAGTTTTGAAATCGTCTTCAAAACATGCTCTCTCATTTGCTACATAGAGCTGCTCTCTGTCTGGCTGCTCTCGCAGCGAGTGTGTCTCAGGTGTTGCCAACTTCCCTACAACTTCAGCTATAGTATCTGCTGTCACTGCGCAGAGTGTCCGCTCCGGCTGGCTACCCACCTCATCTTTGGCAGCTAGCTTACACTTGCCTGCGAAGAGTGTTCCCGCTATTGGCGCCTGCTCTGCCGCTTCTTCGAGCGTCACTGCTGTCTCAGAGTTAAAGGGTCAGTCTACTGAATTTTATCGACCATATTTTCTTTGCTGCAACCGATAGCTCTTTACTCAAATTACCGTTTAGCCAGCTGTGGTGCCAAGGAGTGCGGTAGAACACTTTAAAATAGAATTTATTAATGTGGGAACACATCTCTATGAGATGGTAGTCTCATCTGGCAACCATTTGGATTTCCGCCGCGCGGCGACAAACATGGCGGCGCCCGTCGAAGCCGGACATGGAGGAAAGCCGGACCTCTCGCTTCGGACTGAATTCTCGTTGTTGCTGCCTTTTTCAGTGCGTTCACTGGCCATAAATGGGGCGCCTGTCTTTCGCTTCGTCTCATCTCGCCTATAAGAAAACATAGAAGAGATAAATTTGCTTTATTTTAATAATTAGAGTGACGATTCTGCCGCTCCTAGGCTTAAGTGGAGAGTCAGTTTGTTTACAGCAATGGTTCCCGTCCTGACGACCAGATGGCGCCACTATAGGCTGAGTTTATTTTTGCGTCTCTGCTAGCATACGCTGAACTAAAAGTGGGAATGTGCCTGCGTTTTGCGTACGTGTAACTATAAATATTCATGTGACAGAAAAAGCGAGCGGTACGCCTTCTACAGTTTACTAGAACAAAACGTGCGTTTCTCTGACATTGGGGCATACAAATGGTACGTAGTATATTCACTTATGCTTCTACAAAAAAAGACTACCACTTTCTTGAACAAAATGAACGTTTGGGGTCGCCACCATGCATTTTTACGCAACTTTTAACGCCGAAATAAAATATAAATTCCTGCCTAAACCGGGCGCAGATCCCTCGTTATTGATGTTATAGGGTGCCAACTACCAGAATATGCCATTATTTATACACTCATCTCGGTGAGTAGACTGACCCTTTAACGCCAACCTGCCCTGGCACAATGCTGAATTCCTGTTCACAAACAAAACACTCATGTGCCTCCTGGGTCTCCTCTATCTCAGCTTGCTCTGACAAGCAGCGCTTCAAAGGCGTGACTAACGCCCCTATGCCCTCCACCATCTCTCCTGGCACGGCACACGCGGTTGGGCCCTGCTGCCTAAACGCTGCAGCTTTCACACCTATAGCCATTGGCCCACAGGTCATTCTCAATACAGGAACATGCTGTTCTCGCTTCGATTTCGGACAGTCAATCATTAGATGCCCAAATTCCATGCAGTGAAAACATTGAACTGCAGCGATTAACACCTCGCTACCAGCTTTCGTTCCCTGTCCTACTTTCAACTGCATCTGTGCGAGCTTTATCTTTTCTCGCTCAATTGTGAGTTTCAAATTCTCAATTTCAAGCAGCTGTTCTGCCTTCTGCTCAGTCTCCAAACATCGCATCATGCCCTCCACATCGTACCGCACGGCTGCCATCTCCCTTTTCCGTGCTATCGTTTATAGCACGGAAACACTACACCGACATGGTGAATTCGGAGAAAGCAGAAAGGCTCCTACCTCGCTGCTTGCTTTCCTCTGCCACGGTAAACTAGTCGCCCTCAGTGACGAAAGCGGGCTCCTCGATGCGGATGAGTTGAGCCTCGGCTCTCACGGCAGCTCGCTGACTTGAACCTTCTGCCTCGTTTGACTCGCTGGTCGCCTGGTTCTTCTCTTGAACCTCAACGCGGATGCCTGGTTCGCAGCTAACGGACTTGGCACCTCCACGACACGTCGGTCGCCTGGCTCCTTCAGCTCCTCGCTGACTTTAGCCTCCTACGTCCCGTTGACATTAACCAGCAGCCTCCGAAGCTTCCAACGTCAATCTATGACGCTGACTCACGTTCCTTCTTCAGGACGTACCGCTCTGCAGCTTGTCCACCGACTTGATCTTCCGCCCCTCCGTCAGATACCTCGAGCAGAAAGACGTAGCAAATCCTATCGACTGCGCCAGTTAAAATGTCCCCTCTACGGCTGCGCCAGTTGAAATCCTCTTTTAAGATCTCTTAGAGGGAAATTGCTGTTGAAGATGATTGTTGTAGGATTCTTGACATCTTGCAGATTCGAATTGCTCAATCACATTGCAAGAGGACACTTCAGGAGAGGTTAACTTTTTATAATTAAAAGCACAAAGGAAGATACAAGCAAGGAGAAAACATATTTACACTTGACTGGCTGGTTTCGTTACATAGACGAGAAAGCTCGAGAAAGCGTGCGGAGAAAAAAGTGGGAATCACAGGTCACGTGAGGCGGTTGTAAACCCTTTATTGTAGAACTCGCAAGAAATAAAATAAAATAAAAAAATGTGAGAGGAAGCTCGCACTCAGCCAGAGGTTATCGCAGGCGAACCAATTGAAAATAAAAGAAAAGGGGCGAACGCCCAAGAGAGAATTGAAGAAAAAGCAATTACAAGAGTAAAAAAGGCACAAATAATGGCCGGGAAAAAGTGATTTTTAGGGCAAGAGGCACCTGAAGGATTAAGAATTAAGAAGTACAAAATGAAAATGAAACATGGATGGGTCCAACGTGCCCAGGTTCTTCAGACAAGCTTGCAGGCGGCCAGGAGGAGGGAAGACGCGTGAATCTGTAGGGAGGAAGAAGAGACAAGAAAACAAAGCAAGGAGACAAAAAAACTGCAGATAATGTGCTTAAGAAAGCAGAAGGGGTACAAAAAGAAAGGGTACATAGAAAAGTGACTCAAAATATAAGACAAAAAGGCAGGGAATGAAGCAAAGAAAAAGAACGAGCGATATTAAAAAACAAACAAAGGAGTAAAAAATGAAAAATATAACAGCCTGAAGAAAGAAAAGAAAAAAAGAAGGAATGAAAACAAACAAAAATAATACAAGCAAACATGAATAGCAAACAAAAAGCAAACAAAGCAAAACAAAGACTGCGTGTGCACGCAAGTTGCGCACGCAAGACAGAATGAAAATGTTAGACCTCCGTACTAAACTAAGTGGCAAACAACTTTCTGTGTCTGAAGATTTTTCCCCCGCCACTCGTTTTGCCCGCAAAAGACTAACAGAATCCGCGAAAAAACTACCGCGATCTCCCAAGTACCGCCTGCGATATAATAAGTGTGTTGTTAATCGCAAGTGCTATATCTTTAACGCTGATACTGATACCATTGAGGAGCTGCAAGTCCAATCTTTTGTCGAAAGCGAGCAGAGCCGTCCCGCTCCCCTTGAGGTAAGCAATATTTCGGAAAGCGAAGAAGATAACCCATAGCATGGAACGAGGGGAAGTGGTCTGGCTTTATCACCTCCTCGCACATCCGTTCTACTGGCTAACGCTAGAAGCATTCTTAATAAACGCGAATCGTTTCACTCCGCTGTCGACACGTGCGAGGCTGATATCATCGCAATAACAGAAAACTGGGTTCATCCTAACGTACACGATAGTGAGATATTTGAAGATTCATCCCGCTTCTCAGTTTACAGACACGATCGCACTCAGCGACCAGGCGGTGGTGTCTTGC
The DNA here is from genome assembly GCF_055824585.1 of Amblyomma mixtum. NCBI lineage: Eukaryota > Metazoa > Arthropoda > Arachnida > Ixodida > Ixodidae > Amblyomma > Amblyomma mixtum. Next base: position 80,823,655 of record NC_143021.1, read on the forward strand.
TTGCTATATCGAAAACAATGCAGTCCTATCACTTTCCTGTACAAACTAACCTAGAATCCATTTGGGCCTGCGTAGAACTAAACCATCAAAAATACGTTTTGGTGTATGTTATCGACCTACCAGTTATCCTTCCATGTTCACATCAGAATTGCTTGATGTGCTTGACTTTGTTGTTACGCGGCACCCTGCCGCACCCATTACTTTGTTAGGCTATTTTAACTTTCCTGAGCTGACATGGTCTTCGGAAATAACTCCTAAATCATCCCCATCGTCGCAAGGCAATGAGTTCTTGAACCTTTGTTCACTCTTTTCTCTTTCTCAGCTAGCATCCCAACCAACCCGTCTATCAGACACCACTACTAACATATTAGACTTAGTGTTGACATCCCATTGTGATCTCGTTTCAGACTTGACCTGCATGCCCGGCATAAGTGACCACTTCCTAGTCTCGTTTAATTTCTGCATTCCTTTCAATAACGCTGACAAGAAAGTCAAGCGTATCCGTGATTATAGCAGAGCTGACTTTCAGGCTGTCAACGAAGAACTATCTTCATTTCTCGATGCATTTTTAACAGATTTTGATAGCCGGGAGGCGCAGGTGAACTGGAACATTTTCGTTGCCAAGGTTAACGAACTAACGGAAAGGTATATCCCCCTACGCACCATTACAACTCATAAAAATGCACTGTGGTACAACGCTCACATAAGAAGGCTTTGTAACAGAAAAAAAATGCTTTTACCGAAACGCAAAAAAATGTAACTCCGTTTCTAAATGGGAAGCTTATCAAGCGGCAAATAGCGTGTAAGTATTGGCAATGAAAAACGCAAAAGCTCATTTCCTACAGCACACACTGCCCAACATGCTCACAATTGATCCCAAAAAATTTTGGCGTGCCATTAATCCCAATAGAAATCATTCAATTAAATTGTTAGATGAAAACGGTTCAACTATCGCTGATACTGATTGTCCTAAAATTCTAAATGAAACATTTTGTAGCAATTTTGTTCTTTCTTCCAACGTCACGTTTCCTACAGTGGAGGACTGCCAATTCTCAATGATGGATGCAATATCTATCGAGTCCCTAGGAATAGAAAAATTAATAGAAAATCTTAAGACCTATACAAGCCCTGGAACAGATTTAATTAACGCGAAGTTCTTGAAGAGTACTAAACTTTATTCCTCAATCATCCTTTCCAAAATTTTCCAGCAGTCACTTGAGACGTCAGTGCTACCAGCGGACTGGACGATCGGGAAGGTGGTTCCGTTGCACAAGTCAGGTAGTACTAATTCCCCTCTTAATTACCGCCCAGTGTCACTAACCAGCATACCATGCAAAATTTTTGAGCACATTCTATACACTAACTTAGTTACCTTTCTCGAATCTAACTCCTTCTTCACTGACGCTCAACACGGCTTTCGCAAATCATTCTCGTGCGAGACGCAGTTACTTACCTTCACGCACAAACTTCACGCTATTCTGGATCGTCGTTCACGCGCGTACTGTATCTTTCTAGACTTCTCCAAGGCATTCGAGAAGGTTAGTCACAAGCTACTTCTTTTTAAACTTAGCAAGCGAAATCTTCTCCCAAATGTTTTAGCATGGTTAGAATATTTCCTTTGTAATAGAACACAGTTTGTAATGGCTAATAACATTTGTTCTCCATTCACTTCCGTGCATTCTGGGGTCCCACAGGGGTCCGTCCTTGTGCCCGTTTTGTTCCTGATATATATTAATGACCTTCCTATTTCCGCTACCTCCCACATGCATTTATTTGCAGATGACTGCGTAATATTTCGTGAAATTAACGACTCTAACGACACTCTTCTTTTGCAAAAAGACATTAATGGAATTCTTGAGTGGTGTAAAACGTGGTCAATGGAACTAAACAAAACCAAATGTAAAGTACTACGTGTGTCAGGCATTTCTACACACCCCACCTCTTATCATGTCGATAACATCGAACTAGAACAAGTGTCTTCATACCGCTATTTAGGCGTTCACATAACAAGTGATCTAACTTGGGCTTTTCACATCAATTCAATGATTAACAACGCCAACCGTGCCCTCGGCAACCTTCGCCGTAACTTTTTCTCTGCCCCCACTTCCTTGAAACTTCTCCTCTATAAATCTGTCGTTCGTAGTAAGTTGGAATATGGTGCGTCCATTTGGGATCCCTTCACGAAAAACTTGATCAGTTCCCACGAATTAATTCAGAATAACTCGGCACGTTTCATCCTTCAGAACTATAACCGTACCGCTAGCGTAACCTCTATGAAGACTAAATTACAGTTACCATCTCTTGCTAGCCGTCGAAAGCACGCTCGCCTTTGCTTAATCATAAAATAATGTATCATAACCCCAGACTGCATCGCGATCTTATACTTTCTCCGTCATATGTTTCATCACGAGTTGATCATGCTCATAAAATCGGCATTCCTTTCTTTAAAACAAAATGCGCAGCTGAGTCTTTCCTTCCACGAACAGCAAAGGACTGGAACCACCTTCCCGGAAGTACAGCCTCCATCATCAACCATCAGCGCTTTTGTTCCGCCTTAGCTATCATAGTATAATTAGAAATCAAACGCCTTGTACTAAACCTCTGTATACAACCACTCCGCTCTTCAATGCCCTCGGGTCTTGAGGGTAGAATAAATGAAATGAAATGAAATGAAATAGCATGATCCACATGCCATCCACATGCCCGTGAGGCAAGGGCAGGGCCACGGCCTCCCAAAATTGGCCTTATGGTGACTCCGGCCACTTGAGACATGGGGAGGCGCAGAAATGGCAGGGAGGTCTACGAGCCATCCGGGAGGGAATAAACACGAGAGACAGGTGAAAGAAGGGAAGAAACGCGAACAGCAACGCGATTAAGCAAAGCAATTAAGCAAAGCATGAGACCGAGGGTAACCGAACAAAGACGGGAAGTCATGAGGGGAAAGAAAGTGCTGACAGCCGGGAAGCCATGAGACTATGTTCGCGGAGAGAGGGCACGCACGCCGGTAATGGAAAACAGCCCCCACAGCTGCCCCGCATGGACAGGAAGGCGAACTGCAAATTTCAGACGGAGGCTCAAAGAGCATCAGAATGACGTCATTAACGGCCGCTCTACATCTAATGCTTTGGCGGAACACAACGCATCAACAGGACACCCCATTGATTGGGACGAAGCATCTATGATTGCCACAGAGAAAAACTTGTCATCGCGCCTCATTTGGAATCATTCCATATACATAGCACAAAGCATGCTCTTAACAGGACACTTGGTAATCTGCCCGAAATCTATAATCGCTCACTAGGAAATTTTAACCGCATATAAGCCACTGTCGTTCCATGCAGCGCTCTTGTGATCAAGGGGACCCGTCTGGGCCCCGAAACGTCGTTTCCTTTTTTGAAAGATTTGGCGAGTGTGGTTTGTTATTTACGCTATGTTCGCTCCTCGCCAGACGGTATACCGTCAAAATCTGGACTATAGGGTATCATAATGTTCCGCGGTGCAGGTGTCTGACCAAAGCCTGAGTACTGTGGTACGCATGCGGGTGCACACTGACAAGGGTGACAGCCACGATGGCCGCAGGAGGCCGCGCGCCGACGCCAGTGAGGCGACCCAGTCAGCGAGCTTGTTGCCCCAGACACCAGAATGTGCTGGGACATGATTCAGGAAGACAGGACGCTGAAGAAAAATGGGGCCAAGGGAGCGCTTGATGTCTTGGACGCGTAAGTCGTTCATAGAAATAGAGTGAAGAGCCTGAAGAGAGAAAAGCAATCAGAGGAGACATGCAAGGGTAAAGGAGAGGGGGCACGCCGGGCATAACAAAAAGCCTCGTGAAACGCAACAGCCTCTGCGCAGAAGGCACTAGATGCTGTCTCGAGAAGAAACCGGCCAATGTTCCGCAGCGCGCCAGAAGACGAGAATGCGACATAAGCAGCACCCGCAGAGTGGGACGTATAAGAACCGTCCGTGAATATATGTAGGCTGACGGGGGAATGAATAGTTGAGGACTGAGAGGGAAAGTAAGAAAGGAGAAGGCGGGTGAAGGAGAACGAGGAAGCCAGAGAGGGATGGTCGCACCAGGGATCAAAGCGAAGCAAGATATCAGAAGGTAGATAAGTGTGACCTCCAAAGGTGACGGGATCTACACCGGTTAAAAGGTTGTATTCCGCACAGAGGCGATCCAGTTCCAAGGGAAGACGGGGTACTCGGAGTAGTACCTGAAGCGCAGCCGTGCGCGTTGTGCGGAATGCCCCTGTGGTAGAGAGAAGAGGGACGCGCTGAACAGAAACAACCTTCTCCCGAAGGCAGGAATTGAGCTGCGAGACAATCCAGCGGGTGCGGCGAATGTAAGAGCGGGTTGTATTAAGTGGAAAGAAAGCCTACGTAGAGAATAGGGAGGGAGGCAACGGTGGAACGATAGAAATGAGACAAGACTCGAAGTGATGATCTCTGCCTTCTCGCGGAGGAAGTGAGCATGAGGTAGAAAAGTAAGGTGGCGGTCGAAGAGAAAGCCTAAAATTTTTGGTTCTTGTTTAAAATTTAAGCGGCGGCCCGAAAAGCGCATAGCGAGATTACGCTTTTTCCTTCCACTTACGCCCCGGGAAAACAGCATACAAAATGTATTTGTCCACGAGATCGACACCCGCGAATGAGAGGCCCAACAGGCTATTCTGTCAACGACGTCAGCACACAACTGCTCCATCTTGTGGCACGTGCGGACCGGAACCAGCACAACGGTATCGTCGGCATGCGTCTGTATTGTTACGCCCGGAGGCATTGGACACTCGAGAAGGTCTGCGATTATTATGTTCCACAAAAAGGGTGAAAAAGAGTATACCTCGAAGCTTTCGAGAGTAGGGTTGGCCGACACCTCCTCACCAGTGAGCATACGGTAGACTACCGTGCGCTGGGAAAGAAAGGAGCGCAAGAGGTGATACAGGTTGGAAGGGAGACCGCGGCAGCGAAAGAAGCGAAGGACGAGGGTGGGGGAGGGTTCCAAACGCTGTAAAACGCACCCTGAAAATCAAGTGATATGAGATATACGGCTGTGCGGGATTTGCGGAAATTTTCCAGAGCCGTTCGCAACGAGGCCGGGGCTTGCACTGGGCTGCTCGAATGGGCAAACCCAAACTGGTTGGGGTGGAGATGGCCCCTGGCATGAAAGAAATAGTAAAGACGACCGTGAAGTAGGCATTCTAATAGTTTACCGAGGACTGAGTTCATCACTATTGGCCGGTAGGAAGCAGGGAGGGAAGAGGGACGGTTTGGCTTAGGAAGGAAGATGATTCGCCCCCTGCGCCACGCGGAGGGAAAGTGGCTGAGACGGAGGGCACGGTTGAAAAGGAAGAGAAAGAAGGACTGGTGGGCACGCCAGAGGCCCGTAACCAAGGGCGCAGTCAACCCATCCAGGCCGGGAGCCGTGCCAGTACCGAGTGCGTTCACGAGCAACTGAAGCTCATTACGCGAGAACGGGACGTCCGGCGGTACAGAAGGATGGTAAGGCGACTCGACCGATGCACAGATAGACGCGTGCAATGGTGAATTTTTCAAATAATTGTCAAACGTGACCTGTGTCTGGAGCAAACGTGCCACTGACACGACGACAGCAGTCAGAATGCCGCCTCCTGTGTCCAGAGGTGGTAGGAATACGGGGATGCGCAGTTTGGCGAATGCCTTCTAAAAGGGTGCGCCGAAAAGATTTTTCCGAGTCGCATCGTGACATGCCTGGCGCAACACCGAGTCCTTCGCCTCCCTATTGTTGCGGCGCTAACAGGCTAGTGCCGCCTGAAACGCAGTGCGATAGATGTGGCGCATCGATGGTTCTGAGCATCTGAGCAACGCTGGAAGCGCCGGCGCAAAGCTCGAACCCGAGGCCGCTCGATGGCGAGCGCAGGGCACCACCATGGCTTCGGTGCCGGAGCACTCACAACCGTGCGCTTGTGGTGCTCAGTCAGCGTGGTAGTAGTAGTAGTGAAAACATTTATTTTTTTTTTTCAAAATGAGTTAGGGAGTAGCGGGATGGGGATAGATAGATGTGGAGCTTCAGTGGTCGGTCTTCCGTAGTCCAGGATCCCGTTGGCCTCCGCCGCTGCCTTGGCCCTCGTCACCAGCATAAGCTGTGTGCTCGGGTCGGAGTCAGCCAGGAGGGCCACCCACTGCTCTAGACTAGGGCTATTTACCTTTGGTAGTAAAGGGCTTTTTTCGCAGCCCCAGGTGGCGTGGTACGTAGTGGCGTAGCCTCCACACCACACGCACTCTTTCGCGTATCTGTTCGGCCACATTTTGTGATACATGGCTCTGCTTGCGTAGGTGTCTGTTTGTAGCCGTCTGAGCGTGGTGGCCTGCTCTCTGTCGAGGATATCCGCCGGAGCCGAGTACTTCTTGCGCGCAGCGTGGTAACTCGGTCGTGGAACCGGTTGACGACGGTCTCCAGTGCGTCGGAGGAGCGCAGGTGTATGCCAGCAACCCAGGGAAAGCATGTGTCCCTTGCGAGGCACTGAAGCAGACGAGCCCGGGATGCAACCGTTAGGCGATGCTGCTTCGGAGGAGGACCAATCGACACCTCAATATAAGAGTGCTCGTACAGAGATTCGGCGTACGAGACGGTTCATGCGCATCCGGAGCTGAGCAGGGACGGGGAAGCGAGGGTGACATCAATCCACGACTCCGCGTAATAGTTATCATATATAGGGACGGAAGTAGGATCATTTGGCAAATGACAATAAACACGAAAAAATCCGTTTGTATGACAGTAACAAGAAAAAAATTCCCGTCTTGCTTCTCTTACTCTGTAAACGGCGTTCCATTAACGAAGGCTAAAGACCATAAATACCTACGTATTTATACCTTGGTATTTATGGTATCGATTTATGGTATTTGTGGTATTTATTTAAATACCCAGGTATTACGTAATACCTAGGTATTACCTTGTTTTGCGAAACCTGTTCGTGCAAAGTCGGCATTTTATCGAGCCTTAAAAATAATAATGGCGGTTATGAGAAACGAAAGACGCAGTAACTGCCGCTCTCTTTTACGACACACCAAATGAATAGTAGTACTACACTCTAAGAAAAAAAAGTGTGATCTTAGTCCTTTAAGGGGGTAAATCCACTGACGCTGTGGCGAGCCCCTTTTGGTGCAAATTTGCACCCTCGTCGGGGGACTAAGTCCGTACGGTGTGATGTTTAGACTGCAATAGGACTAATGTTATTCCGTTTCGTCAAGTGTAAGTATAAGCCCTTGATGACTAACGTTACCCTTCCTAAGAAAGACTAACGCTTAGGCCATGAAAGTGCAAACATATGCTTTACTTTCTGGTGCATGTTTGCACCCACTCGGAATAAGCTTATGCTCTATCCCAAAGCGTAAACTTATCCTCGCAAGGGCTACAATTAAGCCTATCAAATGAGCTTACTACAACGCTCCTGAAGTGCAACTTTACACTTTATCAATGGGCGTAACATTGCTCTGCAAGAGCATATGGTTTTGATCTTTTCAGGTGCACATTTACACCGTGTTAGAAAGGGTAATGTTAAGCGTAAACTTACCCTCACAAGGGTTATAGTTAAACCTACCTAATGAGTTCATAACAATGCTCCCGAAGCGCAACTTTGCACCGTATCAGTGGGCATACCATTGCCCTGCAAGTGTGTATGTCCTGCTCGTTGAGGTGCATCCTTACGCCTCTTTTGGTAGGGTAACGTTGCCGTCCAGAGGACTGTATCCCGTATTGCAGTGTATTGATGCACCTCCTCGAAGGTAAGGCGCAGGCACGTTCGCTGTGATACGAGGCATCCGTTGTTATTAAAGTAAGGCTGTTCTTGGGCCTGGAAACTAATTCCCTATGTAAGTGTGTGGTAACGGCGCATCAATTGTAATGTGTAACTCACATTGCAGCTAAACGCAGCATTATCATACACCTACAGAGCAAAGCTGCTTGCTGAAAAGACATGATAACTACCTCATGTACGTGCAGTTCACAGACGTTTTTCTCTTCCACAATCCTGGTTATGTTTGTGTTAGTGCGATAAGTTTGTGGCGTGCCGTGCAGCACATCACGGGGCAGTTTTGCACTCCAGTGACAGTACACCAGTACGCACGACAGGTTTTATTTCGTATTGAGTTTAAAATAACAACATAATTCTCAGCAGTCTTCTGTCAACGTCGTGATGGCACCAATTCTCCAAGCGAACCTGTGTGAGAAAAAAAAAAGATCGTTGAAATATGCCGGTAAGTACACATATTTAAAGGTGCAGTGAAGAGGAATCTGAACTCGTCTTTTTGCCACGGGAACTCAATCTACACGTTCCGAGCATTCTTAGAAACTTCGATTTATGGCCCTTTGTGGCCGATTTCACTAATTAAATCGAATTAACATCCGGCTCCCGCCTTTTTTTTTTTAATTCTCCCCCGTACTGTGGGCGGAGTCGACCAACGCGCGGAGTGCCTTGCAGCCAGCTCCGTGGAGGCTTGCCGCTTGCCATCGGCGGAGTAATACGTAGTAATCCGTAGAAGCAAACATTCCGCCCGTATTTTTATTTCTGTGGGCTTGTTTTGCGGCCATATTATCTGCTAATGAAACTATTTATTCACGGAAACCCCGGATCAGGGCGAATTTTTCTTTAACTACGAAGTTTCTGTGAAAGCTGTATAGCTTTCCTTCGTGGCCGTATGGCTGCGCTCGGGTGGACGTCAATGAGTAATTACTCCCTTATTAGAAATCTACTCCACCTTGGGGGATTCCCCTAAATATTTGGTCAAACCTAAAAAACAAAATAAAGCGAAAGCAAAGCCTCCACACAGGTTGCTGAAAGGCACTGCACGCGTTGGTCGACTCCGCCCACCATACGGGGAAAATTCAAAAATTAAAGGCGGGAGCCGGACGTTAATTTGATTTAATTAGGGAAATCGGCCACACAGGGCCATAAGTCGACGTTTCTAAGAATGCTCGCAACGTGTAGGTCGAGTTCTCGCGGCAAAAAGACGAGTTCAGATTCCTCTTGAGTGCACCTTTAACGCATAAATTTTAATTGAACATTTGCGGAAACCTGTAAGTCGTCTTCTCTGCAAAGATTGTTTTCCAAAAAAAAAGGTCTCGAACCCATTGGGTGCACAACAGTTTTCAAGCGTATGAAACCTGCGGATGGTAACACTCTGGCTGCAGCAGACTAGGCAGGAAAAGGAGGGAGATCATGCTTTGTCAAGGAGGGGGTCTGAAGGGAGGAAGTTAGAGGGATGATGTTGTTCAGCAGAAAAAATTTTAAAAAGCCTCGTATGAGTTAGCTCACTACTGGGCACAGGGACAAAGGCCCATTTCCTTCCACTTCCTGCCTATAGCCTCTACTGCAGTGCTACAGTAGGTTGACTGCAACCCCCTTTTCTATACTGTACCACTGTACACTCTTTTGACGGCCCTCTCGGTGCCATCTTTACAAGCCAGTTTTCTCAGAAGGGGGAACTTGACTTCGTATCCACGAATAATGCAAGAGTGTCGTCTGGGAACGAGACCTTTTGGTTGGAAAATAATGCTGGCGGAGCAGCTGATTTATAGATTGCAGGTCAAGAAATAAACAAAAGAATGAACGACACAAGCTCTGGACACCAAATCATTGTAGAATCGTTCATGCTACTTGACAGAAGAACATGCATGCCCCTACAAGTAGACCAAACTAGAAGGCTTACATTTGATGCACATATCAAACATGCACTGGAAGTAGCGCGCAGCTCCCATTTCGAAAATGGCCTAGTTTTTGTATTCCTTTTTTATTTACAGCGTTCTTCCGGCGTTGGTTCAAAGGGGCAGGATTATGCTGCTGCAATCAGGAAGACATATGAAACCGAACCGCACTATAATTGACGGTTCTAAAAGGACAGGCAGGGTGTCTTTATTCATCTGTCATGCATGCAGTAGTGCTACCAATTATTCAGTAATATTATGAGCCTGGAACATTTTTCACAAACAAAAATAAACTGAAGGGAACTCTTGTTCACCTGTCGTCCAGTTATGCGTTCGGCGCTAGAAAAATTCCGGCTGAATTGAGAAAGTTTAGCTCCTCATCTCAGCTCCTACTTGCAACAAAAGCGCATGCGCACTGAGATCTTGCGTTTGTCTCTGCAACAACTTCCAAAATTATATAAGTCAGCTCCTCACGAAGGATGGTTTCCGACCAAAAGCACTCGTTTACAGAGAACAGACTCGCATTCTTCTAGAAAAGGAAGGTGGGAGAAGCCCCTAATCTATTTCGGGATCGACTGACGCATTTCCCCTTTTGTGGGCCGAGCAGGAAGTGATAATGCAGTCTGGGGAAAAAATCTTCTGTGTTAAAAAATATCTTCTAAGTCAGCGGAAATGTTGCAAGTTGTGAACTGTTGTGAGGGTTTATTGACGTGAAATAGCGACAGAAAAATGTTTGCGGGTGAAGCTTGAGCACGGCTATAGCGACTTGGAGAAGGAACTGAAAATTGGTTTTGAGGAAAGGAAATGAATGACGCAGTAAGTGTCTCACATATCTCGGTGACCACCCGAACCGCGTGCGTCTGGAACAAAGATTGCCAAATGGCTTTGGGCCGCATAATAAAAAATGGTTGGTCTCCAGTTCAATTATTTTTTTTTAATTTCAACCATTCAGAGAAATCATCAAGGTTCATAAATGAAAGCAGGACTCAACCTCTGAAGCTTAAATGGCCTAATAGCTTCACTCATGTTGGAAGTTGCATGCATTTTACAACGTACTATCTGCAAGAAATGAAACGCGAACAAGGCTACTGAACCACGCACTGCAAAATAAGCAGCTGTTAGCCAGGGGAAGCTAAATACTAGCTCCTGCTATATGCACTTTGAAGGCACGAAGACTCTTCTTCAGAAGTGTTATCAATCGCGCTTGTATTTCCAATACAGGAGCTAATACGTTGGTGTTTTTGTGTTGCCACCTACGTTTTCTTGTTCGCGTTTCATTCGTTGCTGATAGTACATCCGCCATCAAGAGCTCATGAAAGGCGACTGCGTCGAAAACGTGTAAAAGCGGCGCGTCCAAAACTTATTGCTGGAGATATAAGGGTGCTCTGCGCAATTTGCACCATGACGATTAGTCTGCATATATTTGTTCTAAGATGCATGGAAAGACGGTGACGAAATTGAATTATTTTAGTGAATGTGTACATGAGCATAAGTAATTCCTCATCCCTCTACAAAATACAAACAGATAAACATTCGATAGTACTTACCAGGATTGATGCCGTCGCCGCGAAGTAAGCCTGTTGGCAGGCTACCGAAACGCGTTATTCCCTCGGCGACTGCACACCACAGAGTCGCATAGCAGACAACATGAGAAGCACGGTCCAGAGGCGCGAAGTGCAAACTACATCCGGCAGCAGCTGCCAGTAACACGCAGTACAATGACGGGTCGCGCTCTATTCGCGGAAGGACGAATGAGCGAACCCATGTGTCCCTTGCAACCTTTCTTCATGCCCTTCACCCTTTCCTCCTTGGTTGGTTGGTTGGCCTCAAGTAGAATGGCACATACCCACTACGGGGGAGTGGCCAAGACACAGGCGGTGAACTGTTGGAATGATTAGCAGTCTTAGAGGAACAGGAGTAGTAATAGGGTATAGGCTGACAGATTGGACGACGCAATGACAGGGGTCCTGTTAGCTGGGAGATCGAAGATGGGACGACGGCTTTATGTGCAAATTTGAATGCAACATATGGAATGGTTCAATTTTGTATTGACTGAAAGAGAGACAGAAAAAAAATAATAATAAATGAACTGTTTGATAATTAGAAAAATGAAAAGAAATAGAAAAATAAATAAATAAAATAAATATTAGCATGGGAGTCGCTGTGTTTCTAGAAGAAATTTTTGAACTGCACAGCGCGCACTCCTGTTGCTTCGTCCAAGCGAAGTAGCGCCAAAGGAATGAACAACCTCAGTGGACACAGGCAGACCCAGCTGGTGAAACGGAATTTCTAATAGGCGCCTCCTCAAAGAAGAGAATCGGCGGCAGAACAGCAGGTAGTGATCCTCTCTCTCAGGCTCGACACAAAATGGGCACAGTGGAGAAACCGCCAGACCAGATCTGTGAAGGTAGAAATTTAGCAGAGGAACTCGGCATCGCAAACGCGTGAAAGAGACCTCCAGTCTGCGCGAGCTCCAGTCTTCGCTACTCCAAGGGTGGAGAAGGTGCTGATATTCAGGAGATTAAGTAAGCGCCGAGGCTGAGAATTCCTGAAATATTGTGTAACTGCGAAACCAAACCTCACCGCAGCTGTATATGAGCAGGTTGGCAGGACAGCAATTATTGGGCCACAGAGAGAGGCCCTTGCTAATGAATCAGTAACCTCATTTAACTTAATGCCCACGTGACCCGGTACCCAAAGCAACCTCACCGAATTTAGATGGCGCGGGATCAGCTGCTTAAAGAGGCGTAATGCCCGAGACTCAGAGGGTGATGATAATTAAAAGCAAATAGATAGAGAGTCCGTCACAACCATGACTTGGGAAACGGCAGGATCTAATTTACGTAAGGCTAGACTTACAGCTAATAATTCGGCCAGATAAATTGGAGTGAAGCCAGGGAGACGGAGAGAAAAGGACCATCCCAATGCAGGTGAAAAAATGCCCACACCTGCCTTTTCTTGATCCTGCGAGGCATAGGCAGCAATGAGAATATGAAAAGGAAAGGACCTTAGGTGGTCCTGTAACAAACCGTGAAGGAGAGGAAAGGGCTGGAGCTTGGCATTCGATGGGAAAATGTTATCAAATGCATTCTCGACTGAAGGTGAGATGTTATACAGTGGATGGAAATCTGTGAGCTTAATGTTTAAGGGATCGAGGAGAGGCTGCACGAAACATATCTGCGGAGTATGCAAACGAGACCAGGTGGCAGACCAGGTGACTGCGGGTTGACTAAGAAATATTACATTGGATGTGTGAAGAGGAGAGTGGCACAAATTTAAAAAGGTTTGTACTGTTAAAAGGCGAAATATGGCTAATAAAGATGGAATTCGCGCCTGAAGGTGCAGGACAGCATTAGCTACATACTTTGGAAGTCCCAAACAGAGGCGCAACGCCTCACGCTCCAAGAGCACAAGCGAGCGAAGTTTATAGGCAGGAGCTCCTGAGAACAAAACACATCCGAACTCCAAAATTGGGCGGACATACAGTTTGTAGATCAGCAGAAGTGTGTGCCTTCTCATCCCTGACCTAGCGCTGCAAAGCCGACGCAGGATGCCAATGGCCCGAACCCCTTTTACAGAAACTTGCTCAATGTGAGCCCGCCAGGAAAGAGTAGAGTCATATATCACTCCAAGATACATCACTGTTTGAACCTGAGGAATTATATGATTTCTATAAGCAACGCAGATATTTACAGGATGAGAAACCGGGAAGACCAACAAGGCGCATTTGCTCACATTGAGGGATAGATGAATACTTCCTAATCAGTTGTCAAGAATATTGAGGTAATCCTGCAAGATCTGATACAGAGAGTGAATATCTTTTGTAGAAGCAAAAAATGCGATGTCGTCAGCGTACACGTAAGTTGTCACATTATGGATGCATGGAATGGAGCTTAGAAAGATGTTAAAAAGAACAGGGGAAAGAACTGAGCCTTGCGGTACACCTCTTGTCTGTCGAAATTTCCTTGAAGAAACACCATTTCGGCAGCAATAAAATTCTCTGTTTTCCAGGAAAGCAAAGATGCAGGCTACGAAATAGTTTGGGAAATTAAGGTCCTGTAATCTGTGTAACAGCATCGAGTACTCGACGCTGTCGTAGGCTTTACTGATATCCAGAGTGACAAGCGCGGCAAGCTGTTTAGAGCTGCGAGCTAATTTAATACGGCTCTCAAGGTCAGTATGAGCACACCAAATCGAACAGCCCGGCCTGAAACCAATTTGTCAAGGATTCAAGATATCATTTGCAGAAATGAAATACATGATACGATGAAGCAGGACCCGTTCCACCAATTTCACTAAATTCGATGTTAATGAAATCGGGCGTATGTTGTCAGAAGTGAAACCCTCCCCTTGTTTTTTAAGTAGTGGAACTATTTCCGCAAGGCGCCACTCATGGGGTATCCATGGACCTTTAAGGGAATGGTTAACCAGAGCCAATAGATCTTCAGGAGATTCGGTAAACAAAATTTTAATCATAGATGTAGTGACCTTATCGGGGCCAGGAGCCGCTGGTGATAAGCGCAGAACGATTTGCGAAAGCTCAGGCATAGTGATCTCAATGAAATCACTTGAGATGCATGAGAATGTAGGTGGATAATGAAGTGCAGATGTGACTCGACGTTCTAGGCCACCCGCAATTCTCTCTAAGGCCTTAGCGATGTCAGCAGGGGATTGAACGAGAGATTCAATATTGACAGCCGGTGGAATCACTTTCCTTCTCCTCATAAAATTAAACAAGGCCCGTTTATTTGCTGACTGAGAAAGAAAATCATAATGACTTGTAATATACTCCTCCTTCGCGCGGGAGATAGTGCGCTTAAATGTTGCTGCGACATACTTATAATCCAACCAATTTTTTGGGCATTGATTTAGGAGGACTTTCTTCCAGGCTGCTTTCCGCCGTCTATAGGCACGCGTGCACTCTGCATTCCACCAATTATTGGTGATTGCATCCTTGGATCCTGTGACAATGAATTGAGACTTTTGCCTTGCGCGTTCCAACATTGTGCATATATGTGTAGCTTTGCATTCGGAACTTATAGTGGTGTTTCGGTCCGAATCGATTGTGAGAGCTGATTTGAGAGTGTCTTTAAAGCGACCGTAATTTATGAAGGTGCGCTGTTGTCGTTCGGGAAGAGTTAATTTACACGCAACCCTGAAACTAATCGGTAGATGATCACTGTTTGCCGCGCAGTCAACAGGCGCCCAAGACGTGACAGAGACTCCTGGGGAGGAAAAAGTTAAGTCTAACACAGAGCGTCATAGACCACGTACAAATGTAGGCATTCCTGAATTGTTGCAGACTATGTTGTTGTCGCAAACCCAATCAAATAGTCTAGAGCCGAAACAATCTGTTTTAAAGCTCCCCGTCACGTGGTGCGAATTAAAATCCCCAACTAATAAAACCTGAGATCTGCTGCTAGACATCAATGAGTCAAGGGACCGAGTGTCATGCACACCTGAAGGGAAATATGCGTTAGCTACAGTAAAGGGCTGTTGACCTGGGATATTGAGATCAACCGCAAGTATTTCGCACGGATTGTCCGCATACTGAAAAGAAATGAAGGCCCTGTGACAAAACTTTAAAGAAATCAGCAACAACAACCCTCCCCCTCGTGAAGACCTGTCTAGCCGGAACGAACGGTAATGTTTGAGATGATAATTAATATCTGTAGTAAGCCATGTTTCCTGTAACGCAATTACATCCGGTTGACGTTGATTGCATAGGCATATTAAATCTGTTGAAGCTGAGAATATAGATCGGCAATTCCACTAGAGAACACTTAACGACCCTATCTTGGCGAGAGTGCTGCAGCGGCAACTGCCGCTTCGAGAATCCTGGTCTTAGGATTTTGATTTGCATGACTTTTCTTGGACTTGGACTGGTGACAAGATGGACCCGCAATACTCAAAGGAGACCCACTTCGTTTTTGGGCACGGGTATCAAATTCCATCTCAACACATTCATCAGAGGATGCGTCCATAACGCTGTTCGGGAGAGATTTTTCAGGAGTCGTTTGTCGCTCGTGCTGACTTTGGCCCTGTGGAGCGCTATTGATGTCCACAGATGGTGGAGGAGCAGCCGAAACCATAGAGGACAAGAGCGGAGCGGCGTGCGCTTGCAGCAGATTAGTCATCTGGGTAGCTACTACCTGTGAAATGCACGTGGATACAGTTTCCATAATACGTTCCATTGCATTCGCCACTGCTTTTTCAACCGCAGCGGTAATTGCTTGTGTCCAAGAGGTGTCCATTGCAGGTGGGCATTTGGCAGCCGCACTAGAATAACATGAGGATCTTTCTTTGACTGCGGCAAAGGCCTCTCGCCGCGTGCATCGACGTTTATCTATTATTTCTAGAAATTGCACTTCTTGAGCTAGTGCAGGACAATCAGGACAGTTGGCAGAATGGGCACCACCACACAGGCAACATTTTTCTTGCTGTTCAGGGCATTCTTCTCTAGCATGGCTTTTGCCGCATGCACAGCACCGTGAGCCCGATTTGCAGGCTTTGGCGCTGTGGCCAAATCTCCAACAGTTCTGACACTGAAGGGGACGAGAGTTAAATGCGTCAACTCGAAACACTAGTGGCCCCATTTTGATCTCTGAAGGGCACACTACTCCTGCGAATGTAGCTATGACGGACTCTGTAGGTATTTTCACCCCCTCTACCATTCTGCTGCAACGATGGACCGCAATGACGCCCGCAGACGAGAGGTTCTCCAGCGTTTCCGAAGGGCTCAATCGAGAGTCAACACCTCGGACTAAGCCCTTGGAACATGCTAGATGAGGCGGAATAAATGCGCTCACCGAGTGGTTGGTGAAGGAGGTACACTTCAAAAGGTCGGCGACACAATCCTTGTCTGGTGACCTGCACAATATCCCACCCCTGCCGAACTGCCGCACATCTGTGATTCGCATGTAGTGAGGCGATGTAGTCTGAAGGGCCACCTGCACTGCTTCCGGGTTGTTCAAACGAATCGCGCCTCCATCAGCAGGAACTAAAGCCACAGGAATGCTGGTTACTCCACTGCGAAAAAAGACATCGATTGGGAGCTGGTCCTGTGGAAGAGAGGCCCACCAAGGGGAAAACCCTTGGCCGGGAGAAGAGGTAGATATTAAGCCGTCGTCCCGCGCCCAGTCACCCTATAACAGGAGCAGGCATAGAAAACAAGAAGGAGAAATTGGGCAAGCTAGCAAAACACCGCCAGGTACTCAGCCGCTATCCCGCAGCGGAGACAAGAACCCTCGGATGCGCTCGTGTTGTTGCGGTGCAAGGAGCGAGGTGCAGGCAGATTCTTGCTTCTTCTCTTCTTTTCCTTCTCTGAAGCGGTTTCCGCGTGTCCTCGGTGTCTGCTTTCTTGGTATTTCACCTCTACCGTTTCCGTTTCCCCCCAGAACAGCCGAGGAAAGACAGATGAATACAAAAAATATTTTTTTTTACCCTTTTCCCCCCACCTCTTTTGTACATAGGAAAACAATGAACAGTGGTACAAACCGCATTCATTACTCAGAAAATGAGGACACAGCTGACACAGCTCGGCTATACATCAGTCTTGTACACCTTACAGAAAATAGCAAACCGATTACAATTAAAATGGCTCCATCTGAAATGTAATTGATTATCGTGGTGAATTTTACCTGTGCTACACGGATACGTTAGAATGAGATCTTAGTCGAATGGCATTCGTGACTTAGAATGACAATCGGACTCGACGGGCCCCCACTGTGCTGCATGACACTTTCCAAACGCATTCGAATAAGCCTCAGCTTGTTTTAAGAGCACAACGAAGACGATGGCGGCAGTCACACTAGTCGGACAACGACACTGTCACGGTCAACAGCAGCGTATGATTATAGTGAACTATCTAATGCACTATAATATGATTGTGGTGGGAAAAGTTCCTTAGGCCAATGACACCGAGGAATTTGATCGGCGGACAGTCAGCCTTCGTGTTCTAGGCAGGTCGGCGGCTGAGCGAAAACACCCTGATGAGGCGAGGGTGTGAAATATATTCGTGCTTCTACATTATCCGTGTTAGAAATGAGCGAAATGAACGGCTATATTTCAAATTTGCACAAGTGAACACTCACCAACGATAAGCGCTGGCGAAATGTCAGTCGACGACTCTCTTGCCTTTCGCTACCACTAGGCCTAGCTAGTCCGCAGGGTTTGAGTTGAGTTAGAGTTTATTAACATTTTAGTTCTCAGTACAGAAAACTAAGGGCCGGGGACAAAAGGTACAATACCTGTACCTGGCTGGGTCCCCTGACCCTACAACAAAGTTGGTAGCGATGCACTCCGAATAAACAAATCATAAACTAACGAAGAAAAACGAACAAAGCACTTTGAGCGAGAACAATTTAGCATGATATTTGAAATTGTGCACAACACTCGTGCCAACATTCAAACAAAATAAAAACTGTTTTAGCAAAACCTTGTGCAGAAACCATCAGAAAAATACAGAATCCATCAGGAGAGACACTTACAATCAATAATGTACAACAAATAAGTATGATAAACATAAATCAAATACAGTCCATTCCACTCAAAAGCAGTCACTCGAAAAGAAAGTACACATTATAGAAATTCACAAAAACCGTGAAACCAACTACAACCACACAATGAAAATTTCGCGCAAAAATCTTTTCAATGTATTAATAGAAGGATAATTGATAGCTTCAGCTAACACCGCGTTCTCGTTTAAAGCGTTGGGAATAAGGTATTTCATACTTTGTAATCCATAATTTGTTCGTAAACGTGGTAATATGTAATTTATTTTCCTGAAACAAAAGCTGTCATTTTTCATCAGATATGTATTATCAAAGCTGTGGGAATTTTGTTTCCTTTGGGTGTATATGTAGAGTGCAAGTTTGTATAAATAGAGCTGTTCAAGATAAAAAATCCCATATTTCTTGAAAAAAGGCCTTGTGCTCTCATTATAATTTAAGCTTTCCAGAGCCCTAATGGCTTTCTTTTGCATGATTGTTAACGTTTGCAAGTTACCTCTAGTTGTTTTCCCCCAAATCAAAAGACAGTAAGTTAAGTGGGATTGGATGATTGCATAATATGTATTTAATCTGTACCTAGTTGGAATCAGGTTCTTCACCCTCCATAATGCTCCAACTACTTTCGACATTTTTAATTTCAAATGATTTACATGTTCATTCCAGCTCAGAAACTCTTCAAAGTGGACACCGAGGAATTTAATGGTTTTTGTTTGCTGCAAACTTTCAGTGTGGAAGGTGAGATTAATTTCGTAGTCAATAGGTGTGTTTCTTGCTCTGAATGGGATATATTTTGTTTTCTTGTTGTTTAACTGCAAATCACTGCTAATAAGCCAGTTCGATAAGTTACATAGCCAAGTGTTGGCTGCTTCTTCTATTTCTTTCAATTTTGATCCGGAAAAAAAAGCATTTGTATCATCTGCATACAAGAGTATGTCTTGAGTGAAAGGAATATTTTCAATATCATTAATATAGAACAAAAAAAGAAGCGGACCTAAGATTGACCCTTGTGGTACACCCTTATTTATAGTTCTCAATTCGGACACATAATCACCCAGTTTAACGAACTGTTTTCGATTACTTAAGTAACTTTGAATTAAGTTATTGGCATGTCCCCGAATTCCATAAGCATTTAGTTTTTCGATTAGTATGCGATGGTTTACGGAATCAAACGCTTTCCTTAAGTCGAGGAAGATACCAACTGTAAAAAGCTTTTGTTCGATATTCTCGATTATCTTCTCTTTAATCTGAATTAGTGCTGTTTCAGTCGACTTATTTTTGCAAAAGCCAAACTGTTTGGGAGAGATTAAATGAAAAGCAGTTGCATATGCAGCAAGTCGTTTATGTATAAGGCATTCCAATATTTTCGCAAAAACACTTAATAGCGATATGGGGCGGTAGTTGTTAAGATCGTCTTTTGAGCCGCTTTTATGTATCACTGTTACCCGTGCGATTTGAAGCTCATCTGGAAAAAGTCCACTGCGCAGGATACTATTGTATATATGTGCAAGCGGGGAGGCTAGAATTGAGGCTACTGACTTGATTGGCAGTGCCTTAATATCGTCAGGACCTGGAGCACTATTGCTCTTTAAAGAATCAATAACTCGTTTGATCTCGCCTTCATCAGTAGGGTGTAAAAAAAGCGTGCCTTGTGTACAAGTATTAATGTAAGTGACTGGATCTAAATCTGATCTATCCCGCATCTGGTCAATCGCAACTGTCAAAAAATGTCTATTAAATCTTTCACAAAGTTCAACACCACACAGTGTTTCACCTTGCGTGTTTAACTCCGAGAGACAAGTGAATTCAGGTGTCATATTGGTGACTTCTTTGTAGACCTTCCAAAATTTTTGAAGTTGATCCGCGCTGTGAAATTTACGGTTGTAATACTCACGTTTAGCTTTCCTTAGTTCTGCATTAACTTTGTTGCGATATATTTTAAACTCCTTAAATTTTAACTCATCTTTGTGTTTCAGCCAGTCCTCAAACAATTTATTTCTTTGTTTTATCTTACCATACAGCGCGGGGCACATCCATGGCTTTCTAGCCCTTTTATGTTTTTTCCAAAAATACACTGGGAATGCCTTTGAGTAGAGCTCTTTGATCTTAGAGTAGAATAGATTGAAACTAATATTTGAATCTTGCTCGTTAATAATCTGAGACCAGTCGACCTCCTGAACTAATTCTCTAAAAGCTTGCAAGGTATCATCATTAATCTTTCTCGTTTTAAACTGTGTTTCATTAACTTTCTTAGAGGAAAGGTCTTCTACAATACAAAAAATAGCCAGGTGATCACTAATATCTGCCGCAAGGACCCCAGAAACAATTCGGCCCGAAACAAGATTAGTGAAGCAGATATCAATCAGAGTTTCCGATGTTGCAGTAACACGTGTGGCACTGCCTATACGATTTTCATAACCATAACAAAGCATCATAGTATAGAATTCATTTTGTACACTACTAACGCTTTGCAGATCAATGTTAATATCCCCAACAACTATTCCAAATCGACCAGAAACTGACAACTGCGTTAATACTCCATCAAAGTATTCAAGGAAATCCTTTGTTTTGCCCGAAGGAGGTCTATATACCACAATAATAACGGTATCTCTGCATGCTGCTGTCAGTATTTCAAAATCATTGGTCATAACACAAAAGTCATCTAGTAAACTACAATTTAAACCAACTTTTGTGTATAAAGAAACCCCACCACCTCTTTTTCCAGAGCGAAATAAACCCATGTGGTGGTATCCGTCAAAATGATAAACATCAGATTGATTCATATACCAAGTTTCCGTGAAGCAAAGTACATCGAATTCCCAAGAGAGCTCTTCTAGATACAATGCTAATTGGTCTCCCTTCTTTCGGAGACTGCGAGTGTTCAAGTGAAACAAAGATAGTGATCTGTGACTGCGGCGGTCTGTTCGGTCTGTGACTGCGGCGGTTGTGAATAGCGAATTCACAACCAAATGCAAATAGTCCTCGAGTGTAGTTACGACAGCAGTGACCTGAAGTCAACCGTTGCTTACATCGCAGGGCGCACATATGATGAACGGGAAGCTCCGATGTGACCTAGACGGCCGAGCAGTTCCTTACGGCCAGGAGCAGTCGTCGCCGACGCTAGCTTGTGGATAACTATTCAGGCCGTTTCAGTTAAAGCGAACGGTCACCAAACATACTTCTGGATAAAGTAGTTTAAAACAGAGTACTGCTCACTTCGGAAGAAGCAGGGCCAATTAGCGAGAAGTGCCGATCCTACGCGATGGCAATAACCCGGCTTTCAAGTGTTTTTCAGGCGAGCGATCACATCGGCGCTCCCACAGATTCTTGCACTCCCTAAACAAGCACGGGTACAACCGGTACAAAAAAGAAGAGATTGTTTAATAGAACTAAAGCGCAGATTGCGTTTTATTTCATGAAAACGAGCACTAGCTGTTCGTACGCAGCGATGTAGACAAGAGTGTAAGTGCAGTCGTCCTCATCGGCGCACTCCTGGGGAAATTTCATGGTTTCAAATTTCATAAAGCATCTGAAATTCATGAAATTTGAAATTTCATGAATTTCAGATGTTCATTGGTGTACTTCCTCCAAGTGCCATTATTAAATAACGGCCAAGAGGATGTTCCAGTTATCAAAACAATGCAAATGTCACATTGTACTTATCGCAGGAGAGCAAATCAAGCCAATCTGCTTTAAACATGTAGGTACTATTTTGTGAAGCTTTTGGTAAACATACATACATAATCGAAAAAAGGTGCATGAAGAGATGGTACACAGGATGATCCACAGGTTATGGGACAAACATGGATATGTGCGCTTATCTGAACGTATTGAAATTTTTTATTAAGAACATACTTAATAAAGATAAGTTTTACAACGTTTATTTATTGCAGCTTTTAAACATCTATCTAGCATTCGCACTCACTTGCGCTTGCAGTATCAAGTCAGTCGGAAAGGTCGTAATGCGGGATAACTTCAAACGATTGACTGTACTCGTGCGAACAGGGAGTCAGCATTTTGCACACACAGCAAGGCAATCGCACGGAGAATGGAGAGCACGGAGTTATTTTCCAAGCCGTTATCAGGGCTGCGAAACTCAAAAAGCTCTAGAAAGCTGAGCGTCCGCGTCTCTTTCGCTCCTGTACTATTCTCTAGAGACAGCGTGCTTTGAAATATTTGTTCGTTCCTCATTGGGGTCACAGAAAAATTACAATAAAACTGTACACAGAAAATTGGAAGGTCGGTCTTCGCGTTTAGACGTCCGGCAAGGCATTGGCCTCTGGAGTGGCGCCGCTAAGCCTTCGTTTCCATGTTTTTGGGGAGAGCTCATCCTATGTTTCACAGTTAGGGTCATTAAGATGTCGCAGTTTTCTGCCGGGGCAGCAGAAAGCTACGCCGTCGGCTCAGGGTAGATATCCTTCGTTGCTGGGGTCTTTTTTTCTTTTCGCTTCCCGCTTCATTTCATGCTTTTTTTCTATTCCCGACACATTTCTTTGGAAGCGTGGCGGACGCCATGGTGCCGGCAGCGCTGGTCGACACCTGGCCGCGCCTGACTGATCTTTTGTGCAAGCGCTTCCGCGTCGGGGAACGCAAGAGAACCCTGACGGGAATATCCAGGGGGCTTGGAGAGGGGAGGAAGAGTAGGGGGCGAGGGTGGACAGGATGCAGCATTTCAAACCACCAGGACACTACCTGAGTAAAAAAAAAACAAAAACGAGCCCAAAGAAGCAAGCAGCCTATTCGATAGTGGTTTAGGCAATGGGAGATGGATGAAATGATCTTAAAAGAGCTTGTGGTTGAGACTTTTTGTTCGTAATTAAGTTGGAGAGAACGCCAACCAAAAAAATTTAAAAAAAAAACACGTTTCGGAACCTACTCGGTTTTTCCATCACGTGCGACTGCGGGCGAATTGTAGCTTGCATTTTTAAGCATTCTGCTAGTCATCCGCCGGGTCACTGAACCTAAACCGTGGATGTAACAGGGGGGAAGAGTTTCTGGGGAGTGGTTTACATTGCGCCGCGTGTGGCTGATGACTCAAGTAAGAGCCTTCCGCGGCGGCGCGATCAGCATCGTACATCGGCGAGATTACAGTCATGGCGAGACCAAAAACTTCGCTCAACAAAAGGATGTCAACCAAATGAACAGGGAACGAAGCGCAGTGGCGGACACTGTGAGTGAGGCTTGTGACCACAACATTGACTTCGAGGGAACTATTGCACTGGACAGCGAGCCACGCCCATGCAGAAGGCTCTTATCATGATATATTCAGCAGACACGGAAACCAGGTTAAGTTACGAATGCGCGCCCTTCCGCGAGCTTTATCGGTTTCCGAGCGAAGCGCTCTTGACCCTTTGGTCGTTTATAAATGCGGAGTAGTGGAGTCGCGACAAAAAACTATTCGGACTACTTGCTGCAGTCATACGTGGCCGAAGGCGCCTTCCTTTCCCTCTTTCGTACACAGCCCTTTCTAAAGAAGTTTGTTTGCGAGTGTGCTATGAGAAATATGAGATGGAACAAAGTTTGAGCATTCATTCATTGATATCACAATAATTAATGACAAGCAGTGTTTCTGCTCTCTGTTCTTCTCCTGGCGCATAGTATCCAAAAGTACTTTTCAGATTTAGTGGAGAAATAAACAAAAAAATGGCTGAGGCTTAGCTTGGTTAAGCCTGGATATGCGAAGCATCATCGTGTCGCGTAATTTGGAGGCGCACAACCACAGCGACGGCGCGAGGTGGGCCCCCGTTTCTCCACTGTCGTGGCGTCATCGTGTAACGTAGTGTGACGTCATGTATCACGTGATTTGGAGGCGCACAACCACAGCGACGGCGCGAGGTGGGCCCCCGTTTCTCTACTGTCGTGACGTCATCGTGTCACGTGGTGTGACGTCATGTATCACGTGATTTTGAGGCGCATAACCACGGTGAAGGGCTGAAGTGGTGTCTAAAGTAGTATGCTTCGCATAAAAAACTTGCAGTGCTAGGGAGGAGGATAAAGTGGCCGAGAACTCAACTTGCTTCCCAAAAATCATTAGTTTTTCTCCTGTTCCTATGTAAAATATTACCGTAGGCTCACCCCCGCCCCCGTCCTAATAACAGCAAAGTTGTCAAGTGCAAACCGCGTTTAGGTTATTTAAGCACTCGCAGCATCGACTGATGCAATACGTAAACCACGAATGTCCTACAGACAAACGTAAGCTTATGACGTAAGTGTCATTATCACACTAAATCGAGGCCCGCCGATCTTGTTGTTACGTGCAGCTGAGCGCAAGGTGTAAATATTCCATTTTCTTGATAATGGACACAGATTAAATGCGCATAGAACGTGAGCGTGGGAGTTTATCGTCGCATCATGTCATATTAAAGCATCTAATATTTTTGTCGTGCTAGAGATAGCCTATAAGAAAAATGGCTCTAAGAATTTGCATTCCGTTTTCAGCATAGACTGCTCAGCTTAATCTTTTTACTTGATGTATTTGCCACACAATAAAAATCTACCATTATATACGTTCTTCGCCGTTCCTCTATGAAGTAGAACGTTCTTGTGGCCTAGTTGGTTCATTGCAGAAAAGCACGAATGGGACAAGACACGAGAACGAGGAACACAAACGACAACTCTATGAAGACGGCGCGCATTAAGGCACTCCACACAAAATGCTGCACGAGCGCCCTGTCGTGGCACACGAGCAAACTGTAGTCTTCCCGCTGTTTTAGGGGCAGGAACGGACGCGTAGTTTCCAACACTGGTAGAGAGTGTAAGTAGGGTGGAAGTTTTCTAAAAGGGGATAAGTGATCGGGAGCGTGTTTTTAACGGGTGTAAAGTTATTCCTAGGGCCCTCTAAAGGGTGTAAAGGTCTATGCTATGCCCTTTTTACCCCTTTCTCACACCCTTTTTTCTAAGAGTGTAGGAATCGAGTATTCACTGCGGTAAGAACTATATTCCCCCCCCCCCCTTCAGTCAGGCTTCAAATCGACTAGGGACAGAAAATACAGAGAAGCATTCCTAATCCACAAATTTAAAACACTGCAACCAACAGGGATTAACATGTCTAGAGGAAACCTGGAATCTCTCAGGTACATTCCAGGGTTAGCATAATTTTAAATTAACAAATGTCTTGCACGTGCTCAGACCATTTCCTAGAACCTCGCTTAAGTATTGAAGAGTGGTTTATTGGCACGTTGAAGCGCCGGCAACGAAGACCCGGGCGCAAGTCGTCTAGGAACCAGCGAGGCGAGAGACCGGCACACAAGCGGCAGTTCTCCAGCACGAGCCTTTGATGGGCGGCGCTAGCGCTTCGTCGTCGTTGGTGGCGGTGCTGGATCTTCTTCTTCATTCCAACTGCCCCGGCGGAAAGAGGGAGCCATCCTGGCGACTCAAGGCGAGGAGACGACGAGAGGGCTGTAATAAGGCTTCAAGCGGCTGACATGAACGACGTCGCGACCACGGCGGCGATGGTCCAAAGAAGGTGTCACCGGTTCGATGATATAGTTCACTGGTGACGTACGCTCTAAGATGCGGTAAGGACCAATGTGCTTGGCCGAAAATTTGGACGCAGCCGGAACAGAGAGCCAGACCAATGATCCAGTGGAGAAGTGTGTAGCGGGCGTGTCTTGGTCCGACTCATGTGTCCGGAGCCCTTGACGTTCGGCGGTGAAGGAGCGAGCCAACTGGCGGCACTGCTCAGCATGGCGGGTAATGTCAGAAATGGAAGTATATTCTGAGCTGTCGGGGTTGTAGGGAAGGATTGTGTCCAGCAGACAGGAAGGCTCGCGCCCAAATAAAAGAAAGAATGGGGAAAAGCCGGTGGTTGCCTGGGATGCGGTGTTATATGCATAGGTCACGAACGGAAGGACTTGATCCCAATTAGAGCTGTCGGAGCTAATGTACATGACGATCATGTCCCCAAGAGTACGGTTGAATCGTTCGGTGAGGCCGTTGGTTTGGGGGTGGTAAGCGGTAGTGGTACGGTGGACTGAGTGGCACGCATCGAGAAGCTCGCGAACAACTTCAGACAAGAAAACACGGCCGCGGTCACTGAGAAGTTCTCGCGGAGCGCCGTGACGCAGGACGAAGTGATGAAGAAGGAAGAAGGCGACGTCGCGAGCAGTAGCCGCAGGTAGGGCAGCGGTCTCAGCATACCGAGTGAGGTGGTCCACGGCGACTATAATCCATCGATTCCCGGCAGTCGTGAAGGGGAGCGGCCCATATAGGTCGATGCCCACACGATCGAAAGGGCGAGCCGGGCACGGTAATGGCTGTAACGGGGCAGTCGAGGGCCGAGGTGACGACTTCCGCTGCTGACAGGCTGTGCAGGAGCGAACGAATCGACGAACAAAGTTGTACATGCCCCGCCAGTAGTACCTCTGGCGTAGCCGCTCGTAGGTTTTTAGCGATCCAGCGTGAGCGCTTTGAGGGTCGGCGTGGTAATGCGCACAGATCTCAGACCGAAGATGGCGGGGAATCACGAGGAGCCACTTTCGGCCGTCCGGACGATAGTTGCGGCGGTATAGGAGATCGTCGCGGATGGCGAAATGGGAAGCTTGGCGACGAAGGGCCCGAGGGAAGGAGGACGTAGAGTGCGCACGAAGGGTATCCAGCAAGGAAGAAATCGATGGATACTGGCGTTGTTGATTGGGCATGTCGATAGCAGTGAGCGCTGCGAGTGAGGAATCAGATACGAGGGAAGAGGGCGCAGGAGAGGGCAGTGGCGAGCGTGACAAGGCGTCGGCGTCGGAGTGCTTGCGGCCCGGCGCTGTGGCGGGATAGAAAATCCCAGCCAAGGATGACGTCATGGGAGCTTGCACGGAGAACTAAAAATTCGACAACATATAAAACATCGGCGATGACTACACGTGCTGTGCAAGCGGCAGACGGATGAACGGGCTCGGCGCTAGCTGTACGGAGGGAGAGTCCAGAAGATGGGGTGGTAACTTTTCGAAGTGAACGGCAGAAGTTTTCGTTAATGACAGAAACGGAGGCCCCAGTGTCCACAAGCGCAAGTGTCTTGACGCCGTCTACAAACACGTCAAGAAGATTCGGCGGTGAAAGGCGAGGACTTAAGCAGGGTGATGATAGCGCAGTTCGTGCCCCAGGAACTGCGGCTGCTAGTTTTCCGAATCGGCGGGGACGGGGCGACGCCTCATGGGCGACAAGGAGCGGCGGCGAGGGGAGGGCGAGCGGTGGGAAACGTAGGGCTGGCGACCAAGCGCGCGGTCAGGTGAGGTCCCCTGATGCGGTGGTTCGAAAGGTGCGCGAAAGGTGCGATCTGTATCGCGGTAGTCCGGCAGAGGGTGGAGAGGCGCAGGCAGAGTACGTCGACATAGGCGAGCGATGTGGCCTGGAAAACCGCAGGCGTAGCAGATCGGTCGGTTGTCAGCCGTGCGCCAAGGATTGTAGGCAGCGGGCGCGAAACGCTGTCGGGAAACAACAGGCGCAGGCACCGCAGGAGGAGCATAGGCATAGGCCTGCGGCCGCGGTGGTCTTCTGACAGCCTCGGCATACGTGAGAGGCACGGGTGCGGGCGCAGGCGGCACGCTTACTGGAGGGTCGTAGCTTAACGGGGCGGCAACTGGGGTGGGCTGGATCGGGAGTAGACCGGCCTGGGGTGCCAAGGGTGCCGGTTGCCGAAGACTAGGAAGTGCATCGGCGACCTCCTGCGCGATGGCATTCCGGATCTCAGGACTGAGGACGGGCGATGACGGGTGTGGGTTAGATATGAGCGATAGCTGCCGGGCGACCTCTTCCCGCACGAAGTCTTTGATTGTGGCTAGCAAGTCGTGGTTGATGCCCAGGCCAGAGATGGAGTCGGCAGGCGGATAAAGGCGACGAGCGCAAAGACGTTGCTTGCGCAACTCGTCAAAACTTTGGCACAGTGTATAAACCGAGGCGACGGTGGTGGGGCTCTTCGCCAGCAACATCTGAAAAGCGTCGTCGTCGATGCCTTTCAGGACGTGCTTAATCTTGTCAGCTTCGGACATAGCTGGATCAACACGCTTGCATAGGTCAACTACATCTTCAATGTAGCTCGTGAAAGACTCGTCCTTGTGCTGAGCTCGGACACGCAAGCTTTGCTCAGCGCGCAGTTTCCGGACGGCGGGACGGCCGAAAACCTCCGCAAGTGTGCTCTTGAAAACGGCCCAGGTGGGGATGTCGGCCTCGTGGTTTCGGAACCACAGGTTCGCTACGTCGCTCAGGTAGAATATAACGTTGGTCAGTTTGACGCTGTCATCCCAATTGTTATGGCGGCTCACCCGTTCGTATGATTCCAGCCAATCTTCTACATCCTGGTCGCTGTGGCCGCTGAAAACAGCGGGGTCGCGCTTCCGGACGGCACCGGAGCAGATGACGGGCTGCGGCGGGGGTGCGGGCTGTTGACTGGTCTTGGACATCGGGATGGTGCGGCTGCGAAGGTCCACGGTGATGGGGAACGGTGAACGCAGCAACCTCCACCAAATGAAGAGTGGTTTATTGGCACGTTGAAGCGCCGGCAACGAAGACCCGGGCGCAAGTCGT
The DNA here is from genome assembly GCF_055824585.1 of Amblyomma mixtum. NCBI lineage: Eukaryota > Metazoa > Arthropoda > Arachnida > Ixodida > Ixodidae > Amblyomma > Amblyomma mixtum. The sequence continues at coordinate 80,852,347 of NC_143021.1, forward strand.
CTAGGAACCAGCGAGGCGAGAGACCGGCACACAAGCGGCAGTTCTCCAGCACGAGCCTTTCGCGGGCGGCGCTAGCGCTTCGTCGTCGTTGGTGGCGGTGCTGGATCTTCTTCTTCATTCCAGTATATTATCTTTTCAGGAGGACACAGGGGCGGGATGGTGGGCACGGGCGTGGAATTAGACAGGGACAAGGGCTTGTCCCTATGTCCGGGGCTTCTATGTCCGGGTCTTTTGTTGCGCCCCTGTGTCCTCCTGAAAAGTTATGAACCAACACGCCCAAATGCAAGTACTTCTGAGTATACTATCGCTCTTTGCACCCTTCCGACGTCATATCTTCCACCACATTTCCGGCCTTCTCACCCTCTCCCTTTGTTCACTTTTTTTTTCTTCTAATCCCCTACTACCAGTTCTCGGAAACCATGACATTCCTGTTACCCCCTCCGCCCCCACCTTTTGGCTTTCTCTGAACTCGAGCCATTCCCCCCGCCCCCCCCCCCCCCCCCCTGCCTTTTCCTTCCTTGGAAATGCCCCCCCCCCCTTTTCTTTCTCCTTCCAGGGTCAGCTTATTTTGTTGGCCTTGTTCTCATTTCCCTGTACCACGCTGACTAATCCTCTTATCTGAGTTTTTCAGGTCCATCCAGCGCCAACCCCCCGTCGCAGCCCCTTCAAAGCCTTTGTTCATTACACACCCCCTGGATATAAGTTTTTCCACTATTGCAGCTTAAGGAATCAAGATTCACCTCCCTCCCCTTCCTGACACATATCCCCTCTCACACCACTTTCCTTCCCCACCCCCGGGGCCTTCCTCTTCGGAGCGAAGGCCCTATTTAATCCCTGCCAATGATGAACGCTTTGCCCAGACGAAGACAAGTCCCCTTGTCGAAACGTTGGCTCAAGCAACCTGAGGTTTTCCCCTCCCTTGTTCATTTTTGTGATCGTAGTTTTTAATGCATGTGATGGAAGCGGCAAGATGGTTCCATTCCTTAGCTTTCTTTGGGATGAATGAGGCGAAATGGAAGCTGGTGCGACTGCTTGGCACTTGAACCTTAAACTGATGGTCGCTGCTGGAAGAAATATATGAAGGCGGCAGAAGTAGCGAGTCTCTGAGATGAGGGTTATAATGGTAGATATTGCAGTCCGCACTGCAAGAATTAGAGCTAGGGCCGTTAGCAGTTACAAATTGTGTGCGGTTAGACAAGAGGCATGCAATCCACGTTGAAACGTGAGGATAAAGATTAAGCTTAGTTTCAGAAGTGGTAGTCAGTGGCAAACCGCACCAAAGGCCTTTGCGAAATCAATGAAAATGGAGTGAACAATGAGTGAAGAGTCAAGGCCGGAAGACAAGTCGTTTGTGAAGGCTAAGAGCTCAGTTACAGAAAGATAGTGATTTCGGCAACCGTGCTGTTGAACACTGAAAAACTAGTTAGTTTCAAGGAAAGTTATAATATGGCTCTAAATAACATGCTCCAGTAGTTTGCAAGAAATGCTTGTTAATGAGATGGGTCTGTAATTGGTAAGGTAATTGACATCACATGACTTGAAAATAAGAACCAGCTTCCCCACTTTTCAGTCGTCCGGAAGCTCGCTACATTCTAAGGAATAGGAAAAAAGTTTTCACAACAGTATCGAAGAATAAGCTTCAGTGTTTTTCACATATTCTGGGCTGATATCTTCTTCACCTGGTGAAGAGGAGAGCTGAATTTCACGTATTAATTTGCTTATTCTAGTCCAATCAACGCGCCTAACGCGCCGCGCGGCCTCCGCGCTGAGTCGAAGACGACGAAGCGGCGGTGGGCTCTCGTGGCGCGCTGTTCTGTTCTGTGTCGTGGAAGCTGGCTCGATAATTAAAAAGAAGGCTCCCGGTCTTGGGTTCTCCCCGACGTCTACCTTCACGGCTCCTCTGGTCGTGACAATATGATCCATGGTCTGGTAATCAAAATAGGAAACGATAGGAAGGGCGAAAGGAGCATTTCTCAAGAAGGATGATGCAAATATCTCGTTCAATAAAGTGCAACAATTTTCTTTGGGAGCAACAGTTTTGTCAGAAGCGAGTAATTCGATCTCTGACTTGTCATCGCCGCGAACAACATGCCAAAATTTGCGCGGGTTTGAGGAAAGCATCGACGGCAGCCTTCGTTCAAAAAATGTGCGTTTCGCAATTCCAAGCGTGTTAGTATACTCTGCTGCTGCGTGATGATAAGCCTCCCACCTTTCTTCACACACAGATAACTTGGTTCTACGGGAAAATTCGTTTTTTTTTGTTCAGTAATCGCTAGAATGATGTTGTAAATCAAAGGGCATTATAGAAGTTTTTTATCCTGCATAAGGGAATAAATTGGTTAGCTAGTTCGAAGATTTCAATTTGAAAGAGAGCCAATTTTCAAGCACTGAACGCTCTGAAAACTTCGTGAAGAATTCGCTTGAAAATTCTGCTAGTCCTGTGTTGACAGAAGTATAGTCGGCTTTCCCGTAGTCGCAATAAACTTTTTACTTAATTTCTTGCGAGGCGAAACATTCGTAATATTAAAATGAGTAATGGAATTATCACTCAAGCTAGGCACAAGTGAAAGTGAATGAACAAGGTCTGGATGTGTGGTAAGTACTAGATCAAAATACTGGCGCTAGATTGAGTAACACGCGATGGACAGTAAACTAATTTACAAAGAATAAAGTCGGAGAATGTGTCAAGAGAACAAATGCATTCGGAGGAGCTGCAGTTTGCAAGCGGAAGATGCATGGCCCATTTAATGTTGGGAAAGTTAATATCGCCCAGAACGAAGGTGGGTGATGAGGGAAACCTGGTGTGCAATTCGCATAGAACACCGTGCAAATCCGACGCGAAACCATTAGATGAATTGGGACGACGATAACATGCGACGAAAATAATATATTTGCAAATGAGGCGCATGTTCACACAAGCCATTTCAAGCGGGGAAATAATAGATACATTGAAGGAAACAAATTTCTCAGCGACTGCTATCAAAACGCCACCGCCAAATCGCGTTCCCGATCACATCTGTAGAATTTATATTTTCGTACGCAATTCAAGATTTCTTCATCGTCGATTTTTGCGGACCGCCTAGTTTCTGCAACAGTCACCACGACAGCTGAACATGTGTCGCTCAATGTCGTCAGGGCATCACGTTTATTGCTAAGGCTCCTAATGTTACAAAAAAGAAAAGAGAAGCTACATTCGAACGACCAACGTGTGCTAACATCTAGCTGCGGTGACGGCGGAGGGGCAGATGCGCTAGAAGTTACTAAGCTACTCTTGTCTGTGGAAAGTGCGCCGTCAATATAGACCTCACATACGCTGTCAGTAACGGGCCAGTAAATGCAACTTTTAAGGCGCAAGCCTTTAATGCCTCATGCTGTCGTGACCAAGACCTGTTAGCAAATGTGTGCGCGTTTCGGATGCATGCCTTATATGGCCATATTTCATTTTCATTTCATTTTTTCTCTCTTTATTTCCTTTCCTTTCGAAAAGGTAGGAGCCGGGACTAAAAGCTGTAAAAACAGCTTGACAGGGGCCCCGGCCCCCTACATGGTGGCACTGCAGCGTGTCGGAAACATCATCAACATAACAAAGGAAAAATAAATACAGATACATATTACAGAGGCAATATAGTTCAAGAGCAACAAATAAATACAAATTCAAACATTGCAAGGCAAACAACAGTTTGTAACGCTTCAAACACAGAAAAAAAAGAAAACAAAGAAAAAAAATAGATGAAGTACAATGTGTTGGACATTCTGGACACAGTATGTAACGAATTGAAGCGACAGTAAATTTCTACAAGGGACATGGGTACAATAATTACAGCGCAGAAAACTTCTCACATTACAAGATCTAAGACAACTATAGTAATTTCTGCCGACAGAACAGGCTAATGGTATGTTTAGGTTCGTATGCTGGATCGAAATTCGACGACTCTAAACTATTGAGTAATGTGGGAGTAATATATTTCAAAGATTGCGTATGGTATGAGGTGCGAGGTGTAGGTACAAGCCATTTTTCCTTGTGCCTCGTAAGGCGAGGTCTGGCGTTTTCTTGTAGTTGGGCTAAAGATATTAAAAAATTACTTTTTTCTTTCACAAAAGATTTATATATTAGCATTAACCTATAGTTATATAGGCAAAACACTGGGAGAACATTATATTTCTCAAAAAGGGGGGCCGAGTGGTGCAAAAAAGACACATTAGCGATATACCGAACTGCTTTTTTTTGAAGTAAGTGCAGTTTTTTTAAGTCAGTCATACCAGTCGTGCCCCAGACAATAATACAGTACTGAAGAAGAGATAATACTTAGTAGGGAATTATAGAGAATAATTTTAACCTTGGTAGGCAAAATTTCTCTCAGTCTCGCAATAACACCAACAGCACTGGATATTTTCGATTGAAGGTACTCAACGTGTTTGTTCCAAGTTAAATGCTTTGAGAAATGAACACCAAGTATTTTCACTGTATCGACTATTTGGATGCGATCTGTACCTAGACGTAGATTCAATGAAGTCAGCTGATGTTTTCCTTTTGGTGAATATAAAATTGCTTGTGTTTTAGGAGGGTTTATCCTTAAACAGTTTGCGTTAACCCATTGGTGTAAATCGCCAAGCGCTTTATTCGACAGCAATTCAATGTCTGGTTCTGTCTTGCCCTTAACAAAAAGCGTCGTATCATCTGCGTACGAGACAAACTGAGCGCTGTCTGTGCATCGAACAATGTCATTGACATAGATAATGAATAACAGTGGCCCAAGTATGCTTCCTTGCGGGACTCCAGTTGATACAGCCAGCACGGAAGATTTACTGCCATTTATGTCAACGTACTGAGTTCTATTTCCAAGGTATGACTTAAGCAGTGTGTGAGCAATGCCGCGGACTCCGTATCTATGTAGCTTGGAAAGAAGGATGAAATGATTTACAAGATCAAACGCTTTCGTAAAGTCGATATAGATGCCTGCTATAATCTCTCTTTTGCTAAAAGCTTCTAAAATGATCTCTTTTTGTGCTACAAGGGCCGTCTCTGTTGATCGGTGCCGTCTGAAACCATGCTGAAAGTCAGAATACAAACTGTGTTGCGAAAAAAATGAAGAAATTCTTATGTGTAATATTTTTTCGATTCCCTTTGAGAAAATAGGTAATATGGAAATTGGACGGTAATTGCTTAGTGTACCTTTATCCCCATGTTTAAATATGGGTATTACACGAGCGACCTGCATTTCTTCAGGAAATATGCCTGTAGATAAAATTAGGTTATAAATATGAGTGATAACTGGACAGATTAGGTCAAGAACGTATTTTACCGGGATCACCTGCATGCCATTTGAGTCTTGAGCTTTACTGTTTTTTATAGCATTCATGGAAGAATAAACTTCTGAGCAGTTTGTGGGTGCAAGAAATAGTGACTGACTGCTGTACATTTCCGGCAGATAGCGGTCAAAGTTGTCCATACTATTATTATTACAAACCTTAATCTGATTAGATTGTTGAATGAAAAGAGTATTGAAAGCGTCGGCTAGTTCCTTGCCAGAAATGCACACTCCATGGTGCTGGAAATTATCAGGAAAAGCCTCTGAGCCATCACCTGAGAGCAGGGGTTTCAGTTTTCGCCAGACTACATCTGACCGCAGAGTAGTCTCGTTCCAGAAAATGTTAAGAAAATAGAAATTCTTCGCTGCCTTTAACTTTGAGTTTAGGCTATTTCTATATGCCTTAAAAACAGAAAAATCATCGCCACTTTTGTTCTTTATGAATCGAGCATATAATGCATTCTTGCGTTTAATCATGCTCAACAATTCATGCGTTAGCCACGGCTTGCGCGCTTTCGATGGTTTTTTTACACGACACAAAGGAAAGTGGGCATCATATATGAATCTGAACACAGCTATGAAATTAGAGTATGCAACATCGCTACTTGTTGCTTTGTAAACGGTGTTCCAGTTTTCTTGACTAATCGCAAAACGGAAAGATTCAAGATTGGTGGGAGTGATGATTTGAACAAGATTGTTTTCTTTACATTTTTTCTTTTTATTTGACGAGCCTTGTCAGCTAGCATAAATATTCCTGAATGGTCGCTGATACCAGTGTATACTGTATCCGCGGTTATTGTCTCAGTATTAATGTTTGTGATGAACACATCCAGCAAAGAACTGCTATCTTGAGTGACACGCGTGGGTTCAGTTATAACATTTGTGAAACCATATGACTGTATTAAAAGCTGAAATTCTTTCTGGCAGTGCGTAGGTGTAAGCATGTTAACATTCAGGTCTCCTCCCAGATAAAGGTCCAGACTGTTAACTAAAGTGTGTTCTAGAATTCTGCTAAAGAAAGCCAGAAACTTAGTAAAATCACCAGAAGGTGGTCGGTACATGACCACAAAAATGCTTTTTTGGTTGCTCAGGGTCAGCGCCTCATAATCAGAATTCATCTGGCAGAAATCTTCCAAACTTTCAACAACAAGATCATTTCTTATCAAAAGGCTGATGCCACCGCCACGTTTGCTCTTACGATAGCGCGAAAAGCAGTGATAGCCAGGCAAGCTAAACACGCGTGATTCTTCGGTGTACCAGGTTTCGGTCAGCATGATTGCTGTGAGCGATATACCAAAGCTCTCCACCAAAAGTGCTAGTTCGTCTTCTTTATTTGCGGCTGAACGGACGTTTTGATGAAAAAGTGATATGGCAGAACTTTTCTTTTCTACCACGGATTTAATCTCAGAAGGATGAAGTCCCATGGTGTGGAAAAAAAGCAAGCAAGTTTAAGCGCATGTGTACTCAGACAATTTTGGACAAGTCATCAACATGGTTGATAGGGATTACTGGTGTACCATCTAGCTTCCGGACGAAGATTTTCCCGTTCTTAATCCATGTATACTTATATTTGAGTTCTTTTGTCTTAGATTTGGTCGCACCGAACAACCGTTTCATTGACGGGCAAAGGTGTTCGTTCACAAAGACTGGAACCACAGGTTCCATCTGCACGTCCTCTGTTGTTAGTCTTTGCTTTCTTGCCTTCTCAAGGAACGAGTCGCGCTTGTCCCTGCGGGTGAACTGGATGACAATGTTCGGCGCAGTGTCATTATTGGCTGTGCGAACACGGTGGCAGGCCTGAATGTCCGTGTTTTCAAGAGGTACGCCAATAGCTGTTCCCAGTGTCTTTGTAAGCTCAAGAATGTTCTCATTTGCTGCCAATGGCAGCCCCTTCACTTCTACATTCGTGCATCGTGAGTGTTGCTCAGTTTGTAGTATTCTGGAGTCATAATCCTTCAGCTGTTTTAGAAAGGACTTGCGCTCTTCTTGCAGAGTCTCTACAGTCTCTTGAAGTGTTTTGTTTTCCTCTTTTATGCGATTGACAGACTCTTTCATGTCTTCATAGTCCTGATTGATGTAGGCTAGGCTGTTTTTGATATCTCTAATTTCTTTCCTCAGGTCACGGTCAAAGGTTTCTCTGAGATCCTTGAGCTCCTGTTTCAGCTCACGCTTAAGATCCTCGAACATCTTTGCAAGTTCCTTCGTCATGATTGGCGGGCGGCAATAGTAAAGAGACAGTCGCTAACAACAACAATAGATACTGTCAGAGATGCGCGAGACAAATGAAGGCACTACATGTCAGAAAAAAACAAGCACAGGTGTTCAATAACAGTTGGCAGCAGCCGGGTAGCGGCTTCAGACAAGTAAAAAAAAAAATAAAAAAATCAGATCAGATCAGTAAGCTCGTACTGACTAACCTGGAAAATGCAGGCGACGAATTTTAGCCGTCTGTCGTTCCCGCTACCGCTGCTGCCAATGAGCCGAGGTGCCGATGGTCCGGGAATATGTAGCCGCTGTGTCGCTGACGTCACTTGTTAATCTTCCTGGGAAGAGGTGACGTAGACGTGCTTCCGAGATCGTTGTAAAAGCGCGGAACCGTCAGCGTGGCTTCTTCAATATGGGTGGAGGGCGGTACCTGGAAAATGCAGGCGACGAATTTTAGCCAATCAATAGCCAATCGATGCTTAATCGGGTGCAATTGAAAGACATCGGAACATGATATAAAGGGATTTCATGATTATATCGTACTTAATGACTAAATGACTAATTGGTAATTAGTAGTAGTTAAGAAGTTGCATCTGGGATTATGCACTGCACCTGTACCTTAACTAGCACTAATTAATCAGTGTACTAGTTAAGGACTCGTTAACACTCACTAACCATACATTAACTAGTGTCACGAAATGTGCAGGTCATGCTTAACGATCATTAACTATCATCAATAGTTAGAGATTTCTAGACGTTCCGTAGACATTGTTTCGAACATTCTAGAAAATTCCATCACTTGACAGGTGAGTGACCGGACATGATGGATGACATTAGAACAATGGTAAAGACCAATCAGCCTAATTAACCTTTATAGTCAGACCACATAAATAAATAAAACCGAGTGGAAATTGGTCGAGTTGGGGAATCGAACCGTGGTCGAACCACTCCGCCATTCCAGCTCGGTGGTTTGGAATGAACAAAGACGCGTCTAGCTAATAGGGCGTCCTCGTTCACTCCCATCTTGCTCCCTTCCCTTACGGCGAGGTTGAGGTGTTCACCGAGATATGCGAGAGAGAGAGAGAGAGAGAGAGAGAGAGAGAGAGAGAGAGAGAGAGAGAGGGTACATTTCCTTTCCTCAAAAACCAATTTACTGTCGAGCGAGGCGTAGAGCCGAATGGGCGATGACGTTCTGTGGACTCCTGGGCAGCGTTGCAAGACGCTCTCACGTTCCGCGTAGAGCCGAATAGGCGATGGCGTTCTGTAGACTTCCTGGCAGCGTTGCAAGACGCTTCCGCATAGAGCCGAATGGGCGATGGCATTCTGTGGACTCCCTGGCAGCGTTGCAAGACGCTGTCACGTTCCACTCTTAGAGGCGAATCTTTACATCTTAACCACACATCAGTGACACAAGCAGCAACACTGCGCTTAAGGCTGTCGCCTCTCTGCACTTTAGGCCAACAAAGTGCCCCCCTGAATTTTTATTGCCGATAATTAATTTGTTGTATTTCAGTGAATATGTCTGCGCAGTAGCTTTTGTAAAATCCACCAGCCTTCCGCGACTAATGCGCGTGGCTTTCCAGAAGTCTTCGCATATGCTAATACCGGACCCTTTTACTTAGAATTTTGGCCAAATATCGTATCTTTAGTCTTAAATGATATGAAGCGAGCTACGATGGGTCTGCATTTGTCCTAGGCGAAAGGGCCTCGCACAGAAGATTCCTTCTGGTAACTGTAGCTTAACATTCCTTAAGACAGCTTCCCGAACTTTTTCTTCTGATTGCGCCCATCTGTCGCCAGGAGAGTCAGCAATCCCATAAAAAAATAAATTACCTCTGCGTGACCGCGATTTTAGTATTCGTCTAGCCGTGAATCTAGAGCAACAATTTAGGTGCGAACCACCGTAGACATCAATTCTTGTAATGAACTACATCTTCTCAATTTTCGAGGCCGTGGAGCTTTTCTTCGAGAGTTTTAACCTTGAGGTCAAATCAGATACTTTAGAGTCGATCTGTATGTGTTTTTTTAACCTCAACTATCGATTTCAAAAGTTTGTCATGCCGCTCGTTCAGACGCAGGGTGAACCGTTCGATAGCAGTCAAAATATCACCGTGTAACTTTTCGCAGTCTTCGTTAGAAGGGCCAAGGTTTTGCTCGACATCTCCACTCATAAGAAGAATTTTTTAATGAGAACACATTCAGTAGTAAGAACCAAAGTGTGTGGGTATAGAAATAGCAGCAGACAGTCGTTATTGAAAGATTCTCGAAAATAGGTGGAGCTGCACCAATCAGGATGACAAAGCAGAAGTGATTTTGAGTGACGAACATTGCTGCTGCCATTCCATGCCCACTGAAGAGCGCCGACCACGAGAAGCCACCCGACAATAGCCCTGTAGAGAGTTTTGCTCTCCATTTAATAACTGAACATGAAATTTACACCACATTTATGAATCTAAAGAGCAGCAAAGCCCTGGATATAGATAACTTACAGATTACGCCCGTAAAACACGTTTTGCAGCATATCGTCCCGGTACTCGCATACATATTCAACCTTGTTATAGAAAAAGGTGTATTTCCTACTGCCATGAAGAGGTCTAGGGTATCCATCATATATAAAAGCGGGGATAAAAAAGATGCGAGAGACTACAGACCAATATCTGTAATACCTGTTTTTTCAAAGGGTTTGGAAAAAATAATATCTGTACGATTAACCAAGATTTTGGACACGCGTAACTTGCTCTCAGATAACCAGTTTGGATTTCGAAGGGGACGATCAACCGAATCTGCACTTCTATCACTTAAAGAATTTGTGTTGCAAAATATTGATCAAAAACTCTTTACACTTGGTCTCTTTATTGACTACAGTTCGATTCTCGATTCTCTTCGATTCTTTCGATTCTCTTGATCACAACATTTTAATATTTAAGCTCACACATTATGGCATTCGTGGCAAATCTCTTGAATTACTTCGGTCATACTTAAAAAATAGGACTCAGTGTGTTCACCTTGGCAATCATAAATCTTCACCTCTACCAATATTAACTGGTGTACCACAAGGTAGCATCTTGGGCCCATTACTTTTCATCATCTATAAAACGATATTGCCCATATTGACGGGGGGGCTAAATTTATCGTGTACGCAGATGACAGCAGTATTTTGCTATCAGGCAGTGATGTTAATACTCTTATATCAAAGGGTAATAACATTCTTGAAAAATTAATCTTTTGGTCACGATCAAATAAGCTGAAGATCAACCCCTCAAAAACCAAAGCAGTTATTTTTCGCGCTAGAAATAAGTTAGTTAAAATTGAGCAAGATATCCGCTGCGAAGGCCAAATTATTGAGATTGTTGAAGAAATCAAGATACTTGGCATAACATTTAGTTCTCATCTTATGTGGGACTCTCACATAGATAACCTCTGCAAAACGCTTTCAACAGTTACAGGGGCATTATCACGTTGCCGTTCTTTTCTACCAACAAAAATAAAACTAGAAGTCTACAATGCCTTGTTTGCCTCCTACACTAACTAATGCAATTTAGTTTGGTTGACTACATCACAAAGAAATGTCCAGAGAATATACGTACTCCAGAAAAAAAAATATTCGTAACATCGCCAATATTGACTTCCTGTCGTCAACAGCAGAATATTTTCAGTCCTACAATATAATTAGCATGAAACGTGCTTACGAGTTTCGAATCCTGCGATCATTTTATTTAGCAATAGATTCTTTCAGGCATTTCCTTAAGTCATTAGCCTCTTTAGAGCTCAATAAAAACACTCATACACGGAACACTGATCTATGGTTCATACCTCGTTTCCGCACAAATTATAAAGTGCAAACACTTCAGCATAATCTTCCAGTCATTCTAAATAAATACAAACACATAACTAGGCCTACACAAAAACAGTTACTTGACCAATTCTTGTCCACATAGCTGTACCTTTATTTACAAATTATACCAGATGTGCACAAGTGTACTCATTTTAGCTATAATTGTATAATGTAGGTTTCGAGATTGTGTGTATTATGTGCTGCCTTTTCCTAGATATATTACCGGTTAACTATTTGATGGATAGTTTGTTCATGCTATTATTTGCTTAGCCTTAATGTCTTTTACTTTTTTGTATGCCACATAATTGTATTTCTAAAACAATATGTGTAAATTTCCTTTGAAGTTATAATCGATACTTCGTTAATACTGTTTTCTGTAAAACTGGTGCCAAGCTCTAAAATGTCATTCTTGTTAATGTATGTTCTTGTTAATGTATATTTTTCTACTCAGCTATTATCCATGTTTGTAGTCATATATTGTGTGTTAAACATATTTTATTCTTCTTTCAATATTCTGCATCATAAGGTCATCACCTACTGCCTCGTTGGTGGTTTTATAGGCCTTTGTCAAGCTGTCAGCTTTTTGCCTATGAATCCGCCAGAATCTTTCTGGAAAATAAAATGAATTGAATTCAATGTAGGCCAGGTACGGTGCTGTCGGTGCCACAGCGGATGTCCTGTGCGGTTACAGCGCCGCACCATGAAGTAGACGATATGAATCCAGGCGTTTGTTTAGGGCAGGATTCGTGTCCAGGAATGGACACACATTGCTTGCTGGCGCTCCTTCGGATGCTCTCGCACAGGCGGGAAGGCTAGTGCCGGCGGCAATAGCCAACTGAATGAAAAAATTGGCAGCGGCTTAGCTCAGCTATGCCAGGGTATACGCAGCGAGAGGTACGGTATATCCTTGGTTACGTCTAGTTGTTTTGCTTATCGTCATGGTCCGACGACTCGAGTTTCTCCCGTCTCCTACGCCGCACAGCGTCGGCCTCGCTCTCATTCATTCATTCATTCATTCATTCATTCATTCAGTTTCAGTTTTTACATGCAAACTGGGAATAGTGAGAAAAAAAGCAGTAAATGATACACCGCTTGACGGGCCTCACCCTCCTTAGAAGTCAGCAGTTGGCACGAGCTGCCAACTGCCGCCTTGGCCGCCATGACAGTGTTTTTTCCACCGCCGTATCACCTTCAGCTATACACCGCGACCCTCCTGCTCCCCTTGCCGTGGATGCGCAGCAGAGCATGGCGCGCCAGCTGTGCGTCGCGCATGCGCAGTCTCTCTCTCGGTTGGAGGCGAGCGGCGTCTGCACGTGGAGCTGGCAGCTTTGACGTCACTCGGTGTCCCCTCTCGGTCGGAGGTGCGCGGCTCGGCGCGCGGCGCACCAGCTGCGCTGCTGTGACGTCACTCGGCTCCTCGCGCATGCGCACAAGTGGCGCCGAAGGGCCACAGCGAACCGGCGAGACTGCGGGTAATGTAGCTCTCACTACAAAAATCAGAAGTGGTTTCTAGTGACGAACATTGCTGCTGCCATTCCATGCCCACTCCACTCCAGTATCATGTGCGAAATACAAATGCCTACAGTAAGTCATACGTCTTTTTTAGCGTACACATTGAGCATTAATTTAAAGACATACGTGTAACTATGTGGCAAGCAGCAAGGAAACCATATTGGCGTGAAGTGTTGGCCGGCAGCGAATTGTCACGTTTCGCCTTTAGAGAACACAGGAGCCTTCTTTCCCGATCTCTCGGAAATGCAAACATTCTCCAGCCATTTCGGGAGTGGTATGTATGTGCACGCAGACACATCACACCCCGGCATGTCTTCCCGTCCTGCGGCGAAGAAAAATTTAAATGGACGGGAAACAGGCCGCCGCGCATGTAACGGACGCAGGCGGCCGGGACAGGGAGTAGGCACAAATATATGGCGCGTGCCCTGGCTGAGGCGGCTCTGACCCTTTCAAAGGATTTCTCCACCCTTCACGGAACGGCGGAGGGGCAGGCTGCGTAGACTCAAGGCGTTCTGCGCACGCGAAGAACGCGTACCCCTTACCGCGCCCCGCCACGTTCCCGTCAATAGATGGCGTCACCTTCCCGTCAAGAGCGCGTCGGGGCCAATCAATGCGTGTGCAGTGGTGGGGCACGGCACGCGGAAAGCGGCAGTGGTACACGCTTCGCTAAAAGTAACTTGTTGAAGCAACAGCTCACGCATCCATACGGATACTGGAGAGAAGCCGAGAGAGTTTGGAAGCCCGTTACTCCATGGAAGGTCCGTGAAATTCCTGGTGTGGGCTGTGTTGTCAACTTTGGGCCATGCCGGCCCCATTTCTTCTGTCTGGCGGCGCGGTGAAAAACGCGGTACTCTAGTTTTTAGTTTCTCCCGTCGACGGCAGAGAATAAATGTGTTACTTGTAGCGTGTAATGCGTTACGGCTACGCATGTGCCCCCTAAATGGCAGGAACACAGCCATTACAGCTTTCGCTTTAAAACACACAAAATACGTTACCTGTTCTCTCAAAACTGTCCCAGCGTAGTGGTTGCCAATGTCGAGTAGCAGCGCGACGAATTAATTTTAAAACGTCAAACAGCAAAGAAGGGTAGAAGGGTTGTGTGAAAACCGGAGTAAAGCGCGACCAGCCCCCCCCCCCCCCCCCCCCCCGGCCCCGCGCAGAGCAGGTGGACAACGATACATCCGCCCACCTCCTCCTAGCGGGCCCTATTTTGGAGCAGTCCGCGCGTGAAGCAGATGCCATGCGAACCAGTCCGTGCCCGCATGTTTCGGTCGTCCGTTTTTATAAAGGCGAATACGGCGTTACGATGCTTCCGCCCGCTATGAACGTAACTGAAGGAGGAATTGGCGCTAGCCTCTGTGATAAGTGGCCAACGGGAGGTATAGTAGCTTTCATAGCCGTGTAATGTGCCTGACGCGGCCAACGGCATTGACATCCTCTTTTCTTAATTTTCTCTTTGTTCAGTGTGCTACGAGCTCAGCGAGCGCCGTCGACCCATAGTCTGACTCGCAGCTGCCTCAAAATCTGCGACAGACTCCTTTTTTGACTACCGAGTATTGTTCGAATACACGATACACTAAAAATATATTTTCGATGCCAATATACTCATATTCTTTCATTTTTGACAAGAGATACCTAATACCGATACACAAAATCTACCAAAAATTCAGGGGGCACTTTGACTGTCTAAAGTGCGTAGAGGCGAAAGCGTTTTCCGCACCACGGCACTGGTCGCGTCACATGTAATTGAGTACTAATTACTAAGTGATGGCAAATCACTAATTAATGGTTAATTACTGATTAATGCCTGAATACTAATTAACTGCTAATTAAGCTTAAGCTTAAGCTTCGCCTTTAGGAGTGGAACGCGACAGCGTGTTGTAGCGCTGCCAGGCAGTCCACGGAACGCCACCACCCGTTCGGAGCGATGCCTTGCCGTTTCAACGCAACGGTTTTTGAGTAAAGGAAATGGCGCAGTAAATCTCTGTCATCTCGGTGGACACCTGAACCGCACCGTAGAGGAACGGAGGAATTGGGAGTGAAAGAAGAAAGACGAAGATGGCCCGTAATGAAGAAAATGAAAATTGTATTTGAGGAAAGAAAATTACGCAGTAACTGTCTCACATATCTCGGTGGACACCCGTCAAAATTTAGGGGGGGGGGGGTGCACTTTTTTGACCTAAAGTGTGGTCACTGATGTGTGGTTAAGATGTTAAGCTTCGCCTCTAAGAGTGGAACGCGAGAGCGTCTTGCAACGCTGCCAGGGAGTCCATAGAACGCCATCGCCCATTCGGTTCTACGCCTCGCTCGTCGGTAAATTGTTTTTTGAGGAAAGGAAACGTATTTCTCTCTCATATCTCGGTGGACACCTAAACCTCGCCGGAAGGGAAGGGAGGAGGATGGCAGTGAGCGAAGACACCGTATTCACTAGACGTGCATTTGTTCATTCCAAACCATCGAGCTGGCATTGCGGAGTGGATAGCATGCTCGTCTCGCACTCCGAAGACCGGGGTTCGATTCCCGAGCTCGACCAATTTCTTACTAGGTTTTATTTATTTATATGGCCTGACTAGAGAAGTTAATTACACTAATTGGGTAATTAAGCGATTAACTAAGCTCAGTCCCACTTGGAGCATCACTATATGGTCCCTTCAATTGGTTGCATGGTTACTAGCCAAAGTACAATTGGCCCCGTTTGA
Organism: Amblyomma mixtum; assembly: GCF_055824585.1. Lineage (NCBI taxonomy): Eukaryota > Metazoa > Arthropoda > Arachnida > Ixodida > Ixodidae > Amblyomma > Amblyomma mixtum. The sequence continues at coordinate 80,867,907 of NC_143021.1, forward strand.
AATTGGCGCACTGTGACGTCACGACCGTTTCGACCAACTGAAAAGCGTGACATTCTCTGTCGACAACTGCTGCTTACAACGATGAGACATTAAAGGCTTCCGCCTTAAAAGATGATATCGAAGATGGATGTGTCTTCGATACTGCCCATGCCTGGCACAGTGGCATCGAGTTTGGCTCCTGTGCCCAAAGTCACGAGTTCGATACCGACGACGGCCGCTGCATTTTGATGCAGGCGAAACGTAAAAATGCACGCGTCGTGTGAGATATCGGTGCGCTTAAAATAACGTGCGCGAGAAAGGCGATGAAGTAATCACAAAGCCAGTACACTGCGAATGTGAAGGTTAGCGCGAATCGCTGTGCTCGTGGTTCTGTACACCTGTGCGTGTTCACTGTTCATCGCTATTTCTGAGTTCTCTTTAGCTGTTACTTCAGCGAAGTTGAGTGACTAAATTAAATGTTTATTATCTTCGTATTATTTATTTCAGAAATGCCTGGTGTCATGATTTGATGCCACTCAGGAAGTTGAACTCACTACAATGTATATCCACATAACTGTTTCTAAACCTTGCAAATCCCTTGGGTAGAGCTTTGAGTCGTCTTTTTTTTTTAAAAAGCACCACTTTTGTGCTTTTATGTCGCTCCTTTGACGTCTTTCCGACTCCTGATTCTCCTCATAGTTTTGCAATGTACGTTGGCGATGGGAGGCTATACCAGCCGTGAACAAAGTGGAGCTTTCCCCAAAGAGAGTCATATGATGCAGGTTCCGGAATACCGGAATGCCTGTTCGCCAAATGCAGCCGGTACAGCCAGCGATGACAGCGCCGCCCACCGGCAGGTAGCAGCCACATTAAGGCTGGTTATAAATGTTCATTCAGAATGACGGCTTGACATCGGCGCTATGGCGCAGTGGATTAGAGGCACGTGTTGCGTGTGAAAGATCGGCCGTTCGACTCCGCTCGCTGTAATGTAATTTTATTGTTTTTTTAATTTATTTTTATTTCAATTCAATTCCCTTTTAGGTAGCACATCGTGATGCTTACTGCCATATAACGCCGTTTAATATTTTCAAAACATTTTCAGCAAACTTTTTCACAGATTATTCAGAGCGCTGGAATATCAGTATTGATTTTAAACAAAATATTACATGGTTAGTAACAATACGTTGGTATAGACTTTTAAGCATTATTTAGGGATTATTTATCCCTTTTAGGTAAGGCGTAGTGACAATCTTCAGTCACCGTGATCGATTCACCGTGCTTTCAAGCCTTGTGGCTGTACAGGCTGCAGTTGGCGAATACGCTTCCGGAATATGCAGCAAGGAAGGTCAGAGGTCACGGCACGCTCTGCGTTTTTTCCCGGTGAAGAAGAAAGCGCCATTTTTTTTTGCTTCCTTTCGTACACCAGATTTGGCTTTCTCCTGCGCTGGAAACAGAAGGGTCTCGCATCTGCGCGCCGAAAGAAAACGAAGAAACCATGCCGCGGCGGGCAGGTCGTGCCTAACGTAGCGGCGTTTATTACCCTGAAAGGAGTAACGTCTCGTCGCGGGGCAAAGGGTGGCCCGTGGAGAGGGTCTTCACGGCGCGTGCCTGGCTGCGACGTCGTTGTTTCGAGTCTCGCCGGCCAAACGTGAGGAATCCTCCGGGAATGAGGGAGGCGGTGTTGTGCAACGCGCGCCGGGTTCTTCCTGTCGCATCGGCTATTTCGGCGCTCACTTCCTGGCCGCCGCCATAAGCGCCCCCGCGGCGTCCAAAGCACCGCTGCGTCGGGGCCGGCGTGTAGCGGCGCAAATCGACGCGCAACTGTGTCAATGACAGGCGGGACGTCTTCTGCCTGCCGAAAAAGGCAAGCGTCGCCCCCAAAGCGCTTCCCCGCTCTCTCGCGACCATCCTATGCGTCGCGACGGCGCCTCTCTAGCAGGGATGCCTTGAGACGTCCGCGGTCGCTGTCTGCTCCACGCGGCATTATAGAGTGCACGTCACGCGCACGTGCGGCATAACAAGCCTGACGGCCGTTGGTAATAGCAGCGTGCTTTGTGGTCAAGGAGTCCCGGTCGACTGCTCTCGCTCCCACCCTCCGCGGCGGTGCTTGAATGCAAACGGTCGAACACGTGTTTGCATTAGCATACTGATCACACAAAGAGGCGCAGTGCAGCGCATAGCCAGCCGATGACGCTCAAGAACAGGTTGCGAGGTGTTATTCTCGGCTGCTGCGTCGAGCGGCCTGGCTTCTGCGAGGGTACCGTTGGCAAGCTATACAACTGGTCCGTCTCTTCTGGCCTTGCGATGAACAGTACGCGTACTAAAACTAGGGGGAAAGAAGCTAATCGATAGGCTCGCACAGGTGAAACTTTGAACCACGTTCTTCGATTTTGCGCTGAAATTTGATATTACGACAGGTTCATATCAGCTTGTCGTAACCATGACAGTGCATCGTAGCAATCATCAGAACACGGGACCGGATCCCAGCGAGCGATTTTTATTTGTCCGAATACCTACAACCGCAGCGGACCATCCCGAAAAACTGTTCACAAATTTTCTTCGCTGTTGCCATGGCGTTGAACCATTCTGAAAGCATGACTGCAGTCCTCAAAACGACGCCTATTCTTCGCCTATGTCAAGAATGCATGCTGCGAGAATATTTGCCGTGGTCTGCAGGTGATGTGTACTTGCGGTAGCTGGCATGCCTCCCGTTACAGTGCAACAAGTCGTTTGGGAAAAGGCGATCAAGGTCACGTGTTAGTTTCTGCCCTGGCTGATTGCTGGAGCGCTGTTCTGAGTATAAATTCGCGGAGGTCAATTCCGGCAGCCGCGAGCGCATTTTGACTGAGTTAGACTCTTGGTCACCCCCCCCCCCCCCCCCTGCTGATGAAAATCAGTCCTGAGCTCTCCGCTGCGGGTATTTACTATCCTCCTGAGGAACTGGTGCGTAAATATACTTAAACTATTCGGTTGGTTGTGTATCTTGCGGAGGAACCACCGATCCCACAAGGTAACAGAACTGATCCTCATCATCATCATCATCATCATCAGCCTGACTACACCCACTGCAGGGCAAAGGCCTCTCCCATGTCTCTCCAATTAACCCTGTCCTTTGTCAGTTGCCGCCACTGTATCCCTGCAAACTTCTTAATCTCATCCGCCCACCTAACTTTCTGCCGTCCCCTGCTACGTTTGCTTTCTCTTGGAATCCACTCCGTTACCCTTAAGGACCAGCGGTTATCTTGCCTTCGCATTACATGCCCTGCCCAAGCCCATTTCTTCCTCTTGATTTCAACTAAGATGTCATTAACCCGCGTTTGTTCCCTCACCCACTCCGCCCTCTTCCGATCTCTTAACGTTACACCTATCATTTTCCTTTCCATAGCTCGCTGCGTTGTTCTTAACTTAAGCTGAACCCTCTTTGTTAGCCTCCACGTTTCTGCCCCATAGGTGAGTACCGGTAGGATACAGCTGTTGTATACTTTTCTCTTCAGGGATATTGGTAAGCTACCATTCATGATCCGAGAGAACCTACCATATGCGCTCCACCCCATTCGTATTCTTCTAGTTATTTCCCTCTCATGATCCGGATCTGCGGTCACTACCTGCCCTAAGTAGACATATTCTCTTACTACTTCCAGCACCTCGCTACCAATTGCGAACTGCTGTTCCCTTGCTAGGCTGTTGAACATTACTTTGGTTTTCTGCATGTTAATTCTTAGCCCCACCGTTCTGCTCTGCCTGTCTAACTGACTGATCATGCTTTGCAGTTCTTGTCCTGAGTGGCTTAGCAAGGCAATGTCATCAGCGAATCGCAAATTACTCAGGTATTCTTCATTAACTCTTATCCCCAACTGTTCCCATTCCAGTCCCCGGAATACCTCCTGTAAGCAGGCAGTGAAGAGCATTGGCGAGATCGTGTCTCCCTGCCTGACCCCTTTCCGTATTGGAATTTTATTGCTGACTTTATGGAGAACTATAGTAGCTGTGCAGTCGTTATAAATATCTTCCAATATTTTCACATAACACTCTTCTACACCCTGATTCCGCCATGCCTGCATGACAGCTGAGGTTTCCACCGAGTCAAATGCTTTCTCGTAATCAATGAAGGCTATATATAAGGGTTGGTTATATTCTGAGCATTTCTCTATCACCTGATTGATAGTGTGAATGTGGTCTATTGTCGAGTATCCTTTACGAAAGCCTGCCTGATCATTTGGTTGACTAAAGTCCAAGGTTGTCCTGACTCTATTAGCGATTACCTTAGTAAATACCTTGTAGGCAACGGACAATAAGCTGATTGGTCTGTAATTCTTCAAGTCCTTCACATCTCCTTTCTTATGAATTAAGATAATGTTAGCGTTCTTCCAAGCTTCTGGTACTCTCGAGGTCACAAGGCATTGCGTATAGAGGGTGGCTAGTTTTTGTAGCACAATCTCTCCTCCGTCCTTCAACAAATCTGCTGTTACCTGATCCTCACCAGCTGCTTTCCCTCTTTGCATTGCTCCTAAGGCTTTCTTTACTTCCTCCTTCGTTACTGGCAGGATGTCCCATGGCTGTGCTTGACTGCCTCCCTCAGTAACTTGATGATTACATTCGCTACTGTATAGATTTGTGTAGAACTCTTCGGCTAATTCAACTATCTTATCCATATTGCTGATGGCATTGCCCTGTTTGTCTTTTAGCGCATACATCTGGTTTTTACCTATGCCCAGTTTTCTCCTCACTGATTTTAGGCTACCGCCGTTCCTTAGAGCATGCTCAATTTTCTCCATGTTAAACTTTCTTATGTCGGCTACCTTGCGCTTATTTATTAACTTCGATAGCTCTGCTAGTTCTATCCTGTCTGTGGAGTTAGACGTCCTCATGCTTTGGCGTTTCTTGGAAACTGAACCTGGCAACGTTTAACGCAAGAACCTTATCAAGTGAGGCTAGCTTAGCAGTGCTATTGGAGGAATTAGCCGGTATTAAATGGGATGTCATAGGGCTTAGTGAGGTTAGGAGGACAGATGAGGCGTATACAGAACTGATCCTATGATTAGATAAACAAAGAACCTCAAGTGAGGTGATTAGACTAGGCAGCCTGCGCAAATATAGACTGGCCGCAGCTCGCGCAACTCATTAAATACCGATGGGAGAGGTTTTTTTCTTCATTCGCGCGTAGCTCGCCTGGTGAGGTTTGTGACACTGAGTGTATCGTGAGCTCAACCATTCAGTTCCATCGCCGGGCAGAAACCACGGCTGAAGTAGCGCACATTAGTCTCCGAGTCGAGCAAGAGCCGCCGAGGAGTCCCGAGAGTGGCCTGTCTTTCATCGGTCACTGACGTTTTCCCCTGGCGTTTCTTATAGCTTAACTGAGCGCACCAACCGACCACTTCGTCTGATACTCCGCAGTGTGACGTGCGAACCCGTTGACTTGTGGGATCCTCTAGGCGATAGATAAACCATGAGAATCCTCGTCTCAATCGCCGGCAGTAGCACGCTCCTTCAGCCGTCTTGCCGGATTGCGGCGCTTCAAACTGTGTACTCATTCGCATATACGTTCATCCCGGTAGTCGGCTAATCTGCGAATCACAGCCAGAGGCAAGGTGCCAACCGGTAAAGACACGACACCAACAGCACTGCTTGAAGCTGCCCTGCGTTCCGAAACTACGATATTTAATACAACCTTTTTATGCGCAGATGTCTCAACCCCTTCCCCAATGTTGTTTTTTTTTTGTTTGTTGTTTTTGGAGAAAACCCTTATTTTTCAAAAGAGGAGGCTGACTTGCTTGGCATCTTTTGGAGGAATGCGAGCGACCATGTTGAATCGTTTGAGGTGGTCGAGGGCATTGTGCTGGCTTCAAAATCCCCTAACACCGAAGCACGCGGACGTATCATTCAGTAGCAGAGGCTCCTCCAAAGTGCCTGTTGTTTTCTCTGCTTCGGAAAGCGGAAATTCACGACAGCGACCGCCCGAATTGAGAGCAATGCCGAGAGCCGCCACCGTGCTGCACGCGGACTCTCGCCCAGTATATTTAGAGAACGCTCCACATTCTCTTACAATCCACGATGCGCTAGAACAGACAAGGCTGCGTTATCCTACCAGATGAGGCCTGGAATTTCAAACCACTGACTGCGTTTTTTTTTTTGTAAATATGTCATAGCCACAATAATTGCACTTTCTACCTTTTTCTGTATTGCATCGTACATTGTATACTTCATTAAACACTCTCCTAATCTTGTAATTGTCTCTACTTATGTCTTCATTTTGTGCCACATCCTCACATGTCTGATGCGTTGTGTTTGTATTCTAGTTTTGTTGGCAATGCCAAGTTTTTAGGGGCCGTGAACCCCGCCAAGCCCAGTTAGAGGCTTTTTGTTCACGGTACTCAGCATCTGTAATGCTGATGTTGGAATAAAATGATGATTATGATGACCCCCAAGCACAGTTTGCAGCACATCCCAGAATGCAATAAGTTTGACTGTTTCAGCATGGTGCGATTTTGATGAAAGTAATTCGATATAAAACATCCCCTTGCGTGCTTCTTAAGTATAAGAGGATGAAGACAGCTAAAAATACAAAGAATAGCTCCGGAAAACAATTTCACTTAAGATTATATTAAAATAATCAAAAGACGCAAAATTGAACCACAACCTGGAAAATATGATTGTAGGGGTTTTTTTACTGGCCTGGCTATTCGTAATGAGGTGATCACAAACACCCCCTCCGCCTCATTTTTAAGTAATTGAGCGATATGCCTAGCTTACGCTGCCACAAAGTACGGATACCACAATTAAACACGTTTTCGAAATTAAGCTGCCAACAGCGACCGGAAGTAAACGGTGTGAGATGTTAAGAGCAAAGAAATACAAAAAGGTTTAGTGTGCTTGTCACGCCAGCCGCTGGGTAGACAAACGTTAACATTTCGACCGTGAAATTTTTCTTATGGTCGAAGATTGTTTTGTTTGTTGTCTGAATTTCTAAGGTCCTGCGGAGACGCTTCGGGTGTCCACCGCGAGCGACGTGCTCCGCATGGGCTCCGCAAATTTTGACCAGCCAGGCCCGATCATCTCAACGGACCTCCAAAATTTTTGTTGGAGCTTGAAGAGGAACAGAAGCGGACCACTTGGACACCAAATTCGAAGAGGTGGGCCCATTTTTCGGTTTTCTACCGGACTTTGAATTTGCCGAGCGGCGGGGTGCGAGCTAAGCCTCGTTGGCCTAGCACGACTATGGGCGTTCGAGGACTCTCCGGCCTCGTCACGAGCGACGACGACGATGGCAACGGTCCCCCACCCCGACAACCGACCCAACATCGAGAATGCACTAGAAGATTCGCCAAAAGATTTCATGGAAACCCAGGAGATGGAAGAAGACTGCCACGTCAGCACTCGGCCAACGGTCGAGGCGGGAAGCGAGGCGGTTTTCGCGCCTCAAGAGGCCGCCATGCTGGGCCCGCAGGGAACGCAGGGCGGAATCGAGGAGGACGACGACCAAAACTTGGAATTAGCCACGTCGAAACGCAAGAAGAAACCCCGCAAGGAACGGAAAAACCCCGGAGACTTCCCGCCTTCCGCCCAGGTGGATTTTGGCGCGAAAACCCCGGTGAGCGCCTCGACGGCAGCTGGCGCGCCAGCTGCGCCGAAGCAAGACAAGAAGGAAGCGGCGCGTCGGCCGGGCCCGAGATTGCCGCCGCTCCCGAAAGACGATTTCAAGATAATCCTGAGGCCCAGGGCCCTCGTGGTACGATCGCTGCAAACTCATCAAGTCGCCCGAGCCGTAGTCGCGGCGACCAGTGCAAAGTGCAAAAGTGAAGAATTCATCATAAGACTACGAAACGGTTCGAACATCATCATAGTCAGCACGGACAATGAAGATGCAGCCCAGAACGTGAGACGCATTAACCATCTAGCGTTCGGTGACAAAGTGTACGAAGTCAACGCCTACGTGGCAGCCTCCGAGGGCACTCAGCGAGGCGTGATCCACGGCATAGAACCGGGGACATCATCCGCCGAGCTCAAAGCCAACTTAAGGGTGCGGATCCAGGGAGTCAAGATCCACAGCGCCCGAATGCTTGGAAAGTCAAGCTCAGCCGTCATCACATTCGACGGACCCACCACCCCAAGACAAGTACTATACTACGGAGGGGAGATGTGGTGCTACCCATACCGCCCAACGCGGCAGATTTGCTATATCTGCTGCCAACAAGGACATAGATCGGACGTCTGCCCCAACCCGGAGAGCAAAGCCTGCAGGCTCTGCGGGACGCAGAACCCAATAGAAGGACATTCGTGCACAACCAAGTGCCTGGTCTGCGGAGGCGATCACGCAGCCGGCACGAGAAAGTGCAAGCACCGGCTCAAGACGGCCGAAGAGCTGCGAGGACGACCCCCACGAGGAGGGCCCTCACAGCGACAAAGCCGGAGCCGGAACCGAAAGGGAGGACGTGGACCAAGGTGGTTCAGCTCGGAGCGGACCGGGAGCCAGGGCCGGGACGAGGCGAGCCAGTCCAGGAGCCAGTGGCGGAGCCAGGGCCGGGGGCAGAGCTGGACCAGAGACGAGTCCTACCCACCCCTGGTAAAGCAAAGCGGAGGCCCGGGACAACAAAAACAACAACAGAAGAAGAGTGGAGTGAAGGTGAGCTGGGGAGCAGGCCCTCCCAAATCACTCTTTCCGCACTCGGGTCAGCAAAATCAGACAAATAATGACAAGAAACTAGCTGAGGAGAACAGGGCACTAAAAAAAGAGCTCGAACTTTGTCGCTAGGAAACGCGGCAACTTAAAAAAAGAATAGATGATCTCATAAGGGAGATGCAGCTCCAGAGGCAGGGTTCGCCTCCGCGGATAATGAGTCCGCCTCCGCGAACGCCGGGCCCGCCCTTGGAGCAGCATACACAACAACCACAGAGCTTAGAAAGCAAATTAGAGAGCTTTATGAGTATGATGCAAAATCAAATGACGCAACTGCAAACGCAGATGCAAAACCAAATGACACACATACAGCAGAAAGTAGCGCTGCAAGATCAGAACTTCCGAACATACGTCAAAAGCCAAAACACACAAAAAACCACAAATGACGCCAGAGACAGGCTTTTTAATGAAAGAAGATTCGGAGCCGAAAACCAAAGTGGAAAAAGTAGTGACGCAATATGGCAGGACAGAACCAACTAGACATATGGCAGTGGAACTGCAGGGGATACCGGCACAAGCAGGGACTTCTCCAGCAGTTCATTAACACTAGACACGCAACACCGGACATCATCATGTTACAGGAGACTAACATAGCACCCACCCTGAAGGGCTATACATGCCAGGAAAGCGGACGCACCGCCACCCTCATCAGCAACAAGCTGGTCACCATAGCACACAAGGAGATTGAGGGCACACAGATAGAACATGTAATAACAGAGATTATACCTAAAAAGAAACACAAGGCCAAAAGCACTTTCATAGTTAACCTTTACAGCCCCCCCAGACAAAGGGATAGCGATTTTAGCAAGCTTTTTTCGGAGGCGAATAAGCTAGCCAAGACGAACACCTTAATAATGGCGGGTGACTTTAACGCAAGGAGCTCGAGCTGGGGATACCAGAAAACTAAGAAAAAGGGGTAGCAGATATGCGTAGCGGCAGAAAACATAGACTGCGACCTCCTAACGGATGAAAACCAACCAACTAGGCGAGGTAACAGTGTGAGTCCAGATACTTGCCCTGACCTCACCTTTATTAAGGAAGCAAAGCAGACCGAGTGGGAAAATCTGCTGGAAGACCTTGGCAGTGACCACTACATTCTAAGAACGGCAATCGAAGCAGACAACGTAAAGAAGAAGATCGGAACGGCCCACCTTACCAACTGGGACGCCTTCCGCAAGCACAGCGAACGGCTAAAAGGGGAAATCACTTCCATAGAGGAGTGGAGCCACCAGCTGAAACAAATACAAGAACTCTAGACAAAGGAAATAGATAGAACAGAACAAGCACCGGAGGTGGACAGGTGGCTACTCGGGCTATGGGAGGCAAGACGCGGGCTCACCAAACGCTGGAAAAAAACAAAAGCTAAACAGAAAACTCAAAAAGAAGACTGCGGAAATCACGATGAAGGCAGAGGAGTATGCGACGCAACTGGCCAGGCAGGGATGACAGCAGTTCAGCAGCTCACTGAACTGCACGCTCAGCACGGCCAAGACGTGGCGCATACTCAAGGCCCTCATGGACCCAACCAAGACAAAAGCAGAAAGTGGCAAGGCAATTCAGAAATTGGCCTACCAGTACGATGGATCGGACGAAGAACTGCTAGAAGCAGTCCCCATCAAATGCTACGGCAAGGACAACCCCCAGGGCTACAACGGGGAGTACCAAGGAGCAGAAAATCCCGCAATGGACAGGCCGATCACAAGAAAGGAAGTCCAGGCGGCGATAAGCGCGACAACAAGAAATACAGCAGCCGGCGCAGACAAAATCAAGAACGCCTTGATCCGCAACCTCAGCGACGAGGCGATCGACCAGCTCACGGCGCACCTCAATATGCTGTGGGCAGAGGGAGTGGTGCCGAAGGAGTGGAAGCACGCTGTCGTGGTTATGATACCCAAACCCGGCAAGAAGCTTCAGATTGAGAACCTGAGACCCATTTCCCTCACGTCGTGCCTTGGCAAATTGTACGAAAGAATCGTCACCAGGCGAATTCAACAATACCTGGAGGACGAAGAACAGTACCCGTACAGCATGTTCGGCTTCCGGGCGAACCTGTCGACGCAAGACGTTCTGCTGCATATCAAGGAAGAGATCATAGACACGGCACCTAGAACTGGCGAAAACATTATCATGGCCCTGGACATCAAAGGGGCCTTCGACAATGTTAGACACGAGGCCATTATGGAAGGCCTAAACAACGCCAACTGCGGAAGAATAACCCACGACTACGTAAGATCCTTCCTGTCAGAACGCACAGCGACAGTGGGATTGGGAGACCTGCGAAGCGACACCTTTACCACCCCACGTAAGGGCACGCCGCAAGGATCCGTAATCTCACCAGTGCTTTTCAACCTTGCAATGATCGGACTGGCCAGAAGACTCAGCAAGATCGATGGCATCCAGCACGCGATGTACGCAGACGACATTACGGTCTGGGTGAATCGAGGCTCGCTAGGACAAAAGCAAGAGAGACTGCAAGAAGCAGCAACGTGTGTAGAAGAGTACGTGAGGGAAAGGGGCCTAGCCTGCTCCACGGAAAAGTCGGAACTTCTTAGGGTAGGGTCCAACCCTACCAAGGAGGAACTGACAGTAAAGTTAGAAGGCCAAAATATACCAGAAAGGGACATGATACGCATCCTGGGCATGTAGATCCAAGGAAGCAGGAGATGTACCTACACAATTAGCCTACTCAAGAAGTCAACAGAACAAATAAGCCGCATGATAAAGAGGGTATCACAGAACAGAAGCGGGATGAAAGAAAGCGACACGATCAAGCTCGTCAGAAGCCTGATAGTCAGCAGAGTCATGCACTCGTTGCCATACCACCGCATGACCAAGAAAGACCAAGAACAGACGGAGGCGCTGCTAAGAATGGCGTACAAGACGGCACTCCACCTGCCAAGAAACACATCAAATGAAAAGCTGCTACAAATGGGCCTAAACAACACATTCGAAGAACTAACGGAAGCCCAGCTAAGTGCGCAAATAGCCAGGCTCCAGCAGACAGCCACCGGCCGCAAGCTCCTAAAGAGATTAGGGCACAACGTAGAAGGGATCGTAGATAGAACAGCTAGCATTCCAGACGAGGTCCGCCAGACACTGGACATCAGCCCTCTGCCGAGAAACATGGATCCCAACCTCCATGCCGCTAGAAGGCAGGCCAGGGCAGACTATGTGAAGCGGAACCTAGCCACAATGGAAAACACAGTATACACAGACGCGGCCCTCTATCCATGTGACCACAGGACCAGAAAGTTCCGAGTCGCGGCAGCAGTGGTAGACCTCATGGGGGAACCAGTTAGCAGCGCGACATTAAGAAACTGTACGGTAACGGAGGGGGAGGAAGCTGCCGTAGCTCTAGCGGCGGCCGAAGGTTACCGTAGGAACAAGTCTTTGATAATCCTAACAGACTCCAAAGCAGCATGCAGGAACTACATACAGGGCAAAATAAGCAAGGAAGCGCTGAGCATCCTCCTCAAAGCAAAGCTTCCAAATAAGACCTTAAGACACAGGATTTTCTGGATACCGGCACACACCGGGATAGAGGGTAACTCGAGGGTAGACAGCCTAGTTCGCGAGATCACGAGCCGAGCAGGGCAGTCAGAAACCCTGGAGGACCCCATGACGGTGGAACCAACGTATGCAGAAATATTAAACTACCACAGAGGGCGGAGATTCAAATACCCACCACCCCACACATCATTAACACAGCACGAAGCGGTCTGCTGGCGGAGACTGCAAGCAGGGACTTTCCACAATTTATGCATACTACATAAGATGTTCCCTACACAATACAGGGACACATGTCCGTGGTGCTGAGCAACCTCCACGCTATATCACATCACATGGGAATGCGAACGTAACAGAGCATTTCACACGCTAAATGACCCGAATGCGGAACAATGGGAGGGCCTGCTGACCAGCAGCGAGCTCACGGCCCAAAGAGCACTGGTGCAGCACGCCTGCGAAGCAGCAAGACTCAGCGGTGCTCTGGAATAGGGGCGCCGACCTTGTGAAGAGGCCGAAGACATGAAGACATCGGCCCACCGCTAAAACCTGATTTTTGGAGCAATAAATGTTTTTCACTCACTCTAAGGTCCTGCAGTCAGGCATTAAAAAATAATGAGACGCATGGCGTTCACATAGAATATCAGGCCTCAATTGGTGTAATATGCGAAAGCGAACGCTTTATTATTGCTTACGCTTATTGTTATTGCTTCCTATTTCGCTTTGTTATTCACAGCAAATAGGTCATAGTGCCCTATTTAGTAGTGTGGAGGACTCTAGAGCAGTTAATCTAACTTGTAAAGGTATAGACCAATCTAGCGCTTAGCACAATAGGTGCTCCTCTCTACGGAGCTCATTTCCTTTACGCATCGTTCCTCCTTGCTCTTGTCCTGGATAAGTGAGGGTTCCACCTGATAGTATATCACCTCGACGATACGACTGTTGTGGACGTGCTAGCCCTTCTGGAAGGCGGCAGTGGAAAATATGAAGCTTTTCCCCACATCTGCATCGTCCATGGATGATAACCGCGGTACCCAGCACATCCAAGTGCTCAGAAAGCACGAGGCACGTTGCATCTGGTTGGCGCCTCTATTGAACCTGGAGGTTCACAATAGGTGCGTTCATAAACAGGAATGTGTACTGCCTGCACCTTGACCAAACGGTATTCTGCACAGGCGAGCTAAACTTCCGTCTCATCCATAGTTATCATGCAGCTCTGATATCCCTCGCCCAAGCGGGAAGGAGAACTCCATTAGGGACGCATTAAATTCGTGTTGTCAAGGAGCAGCATTCCTCTCAATGTGGAGGGTTCGCCACACGTGCTGCATGAGCGGCGGTCGCTTCCTGCAGTTCACTGTGGAGGCTCACAGGAGACGAAGGTTATATAAAAGCGCAATCATTCAATAGCGCTTTATTCATTTAATTTATCATACAATAGCGCTTCTCCGTAACTCTATCGGAGAGCTTGGTACGTTGCCCAAAGCTGCCGCACGAGGGCGATAGCGTCAGTCGAGGAGATAACGAGATAACGATGGTAATCTGAATGAATATGTGGTAGAAATAAACAAACAGTGATTGGAAGATTGGTGACATAAGGATAGAACTGCAGGATTAAAAATTCTAGTTCAAGGAAATTGTGAATTTATAGACGGATTTATTACACCATTAGCACCATGAAGCAAAAAAGAAATCTGAGCATGGTGGCAATTGCCGCCACCCTGTTTCCAAAGGGATGCTCCTATCTTCCATCCATCCATCTATCAAGCGGCGTGGTGCGAGGCTGCCTAACTTCGTAGAAAGCGGATTTCTACGGTGTGTCGTTTTCTTGTTTAGGCATATTATGAAGCGCAGTGTCAAAGTATGTGCATACGTGCGTTTCTGTGATCAAACGAGTGCTGTCTGTGCACAACGCGCACAATTTTTGTGTGGTGGGTGAAACGCGTTTGGTTGAGTGAAACGCGTTTTCTTATGATCATTTTGTTTTGAATTTTCAGAGTTGAATAACTTTCATTCGTATGCTCCAATTTCAACCATTCTTTTTGCATTGTTCTCTGGAACGCATGGTGAATCTATTTAATAATATTAATCGGTGTTGAGGAAAACATTTCGGTGCCCTTTTAACTCTTATACCTAACTTTTCTCAATACAGGCCTCGGAATACCTCCTGTAAGCAGGCGGTGAATGTCATTGGCGAGATCGTGTGTCCTAGCTGTGTACCCGCTATAGATATCTTCCAGTATTTTTACATAAGACTCTTCTACAGGCTGCTTCCGCAATGCCTGCAAGACTGCTGAAGTTTCGACTAGGTAAATGCTTTCTCTTAATACATAAATGGTATATATAGGGGTTGGTTATACTCTGCGCATTTCTCTTATGACCTGATTGATAGTGTGATTACGGTTTTTTGTCGAGTACCCTTTACGAAAGCCTGGATGATAAATTGGTTGGTTGAAGTACAAGGTTGTCTAGAGTCAATTAGCGATTAGCCTAATAAATGCCTTATAAAGGTGTTTGCACGAAAGGCGGCGGCGCAGTGCATTGCGGGTGAGCGACAATCTTGTAGTACTCCTTAGCAGACGCCCGCTGCAGTCGCCGCCGCCGCTACCGCAGCATGCTGCGCCGATGCACGCACGAACGTGATAACTGCTCCAAAGTGACGCGCTACAAGTAGCATTGCTGTTTGGAAAAAAGGACGACTCCGGTTCCTGGAGGTTATGCAGCGACGATCCCCGAATGCGATAGACGACCTTGTGAAGAGAAAGCAAAAAGAGTCGGGATGGACCCTTTCATGCTGCGAGAAAGCGACTGCGTCCAGCACATAGTCTTGTGGCCATGCGTGGATGCTTCAGAAATGTACGAATTCTTGGTGTTGTAGAAAGTCGTTTGGTGTGAAGCCTGTCTCTTTTGAATGCGTCTATCCATGATGTTTAGGCATTGCGTCCTCCAACCTTGTTATCTTTTCGACCAAGGCGTTCTGTTGTGCATGCATTTGTGCTTGTAGCTGATTAACCGCACCCATCAGCTGGGTGAGGAGGGTCTCGATTTTCTCAAATCGCGCCCCATGCTTGGCGTCCAGCCTCCTTTCCAGTGCCACCAATGAATTCGTTTCGCCCCCCTTGCGTTTCTGAGGGGGTGGCCTAACTGGTTGACAGATCATTTTCTCCTCCTTTTGTTTCATCGGCTTAGGCTGCGCGCCCGCAGCCTGATGTGCTGCGGGTGTAGATGTCTGCTTTTGTGTTTTTTTTTGACGTACCTGCTTATTGGGGGAAGGGGCACTCTTTTCATTTTTGAGAGTGTGAATTTCTCAAGTTAGCGTGCGGATCGCTTCCTTAAGTTCTCTATTTTCTTTTTGCAAATTGTCTGTTCTTTTATCTTTCTTATTCTGCGTCCTCGCACGGGTGGGCCCCATTGGTTATTGGGGTTTCGAGTGCCGTATCGGGAGCTGGACAAGTCCTACCAGGACTCCGAGCTGGAACGCCCTCTGCTCCTGAAGTCGGAGCGACCTCGGGTCCCGGAGCTCGAACGGTCCGTTCTCCTGTCGGATAAGTCCCGTATATTTTGTGGAAAATTTCCTTGCAGTAATTGTTCACCATTTGGGTCAATACTCTGCGCTACTCAAGTTCATTGCTTCACGCTTCGTTCTTGAGGCAGTTGCGGAACATTTGTATTGGTGTGTCATTCGACGTAGACATTGCCGAGCTGTTAAACCCATCCATCCTCTCTAACAACGGCAGCAGCTTACGCGACTATCAGTGCAGCTGGCAGTGATGTGGCGTACACTGCGTTAAGTGCACTGAGCTGCTCGATTCTCTGGCGCTGGCTAATTCTGTGATTTCTGCATGCAAGAGTGCTCTTCCTGGCGGACAGCCGCCACCATAAATCAGGTGGCAGAGCACCACACGGGACACATGAAGGACAGTACTGCATATTGGGCGAGTTGGTTAACATACATCTTGCAAAATTTTGCAAGATACATGAAGGACGTGGGTTTGATCCCACTGGCGGCATTTCGTTTCTTTTTCTACTTTCGAATCAATTATTTTTCAGGCATAAAATGATCATACTAGCAATTTCCCACTGATGAACAACACATTTCAAAACAAAGAGACGCCGACCAGTAAAATGAAAAAATTCTATTGATGTTTCGGCGCCCAGAACGGGGGCCTTGTTCAGCCTCCGTGACAACAAACATATTGTAATTTTGCCAGCAGACAAAGGCAACGCGACAGTTCTTTTGGACAAGTCTGACTATGACCGCAAGATGCTGTCTCTCCTGGAAGACGGTGACACGTACGTCCGCCTCAAGAAGGACCCTACACTCAAGTTGGAGAGGGAACTACAAAAGCTTCTCGCCGATGTATTTCAGTTCGTCCCGCCGAGCCAAAAACCGCTCTACTACAAGTTACTATGCCACAATGGTTCCGCGCCAGCATTTTATGGCTTGCCAAAGATACATAAACCAGGAGTTCCAATGCGACCTATCGTGGATTTTACCCGCTCCCCTCTGCACAACCTCTCCAAATTCTTGCACCGTGTTCTTTCCCCGCTTGTTGGCCATGGGACTTGTTACGTTCTCAACTCGTACGACTTTGTTGAGAAGACCCGCAACACCCTGATCGAAGGCAGTGAAGTGATGGTGTCTTTCGACGTGAAGTCCCTGTTCACGAGTGTACCGACTGACTTGGCTGTCGACGTATGCACCGCTGCGCTCGATAGCGATGCCTCTCTACCGGAAAGATCGCCAATAGAAGCACGGGACCTGCGCCGGCTGCTTGCTTTCTGCCTGAGCAATACCTACTTTGTTTTTAGGGGAAACTACTATAAGCAAGTCCATGGGACCCCCATGGGTGCTTCTGTTTCGGTGACGGCCGCTAACCTCACCATGGAGTCATTGGAGCGACGCGCGTTAACCTCCTTTCACCCTGCCCCCAAGGTCTTCTTCCGTTACATCGACGACTGCTTGTTGGCGCATTTAATGCAAGCGGCAATGCAGTCGCACTGGCATGATTCGAGTCATCAACAGGACCGCGTCTGTAAGCTTGACGCTGGCTCACTATTACACTTGCCATCTATGGTGGTGCGACGTCATGGGACTTTACTCCACCGGCTACGGCTTGGCGTTGCCTACACCAAACACTATCTTCACAAGATCGGCATCGAAAGTAACCCAAATTGCGCACAGTGCCACACTCCAGAGACTATTGGACACCTTCTTTGCGAGTGCCCGAACTATACTGCTGAAAGAAGAACATTGGAGGCGACCGTGAAACAACTGGACTCTCGGCCTCTCTCTGAGGAAACTCTTCTGGGCGCCAGGACGAGACGTTCTGATTGGTGACGTGTGACAAAGGCCCTGCTCAACTTTTTGTGTGAAACAGGCTTGGATACTCGTCTGTGACCGCCTGTGCACAACCTACATGGTTAATGACATGTGTCGGTGTTTGTGTTGCAGACACCAGTTTTATGAGTTTTATGTGCGTCTACTAACCGCGATGCGAGTGCCAGCCAGTGTGGTGTGTGTGGTGTGTGTGTGTAGACATCACCCGTGAAACTCATTGTATTATGCCATCATCAGCCTTCATTCGCACTTTCCTTTTCCTCCTCTTCCCTTTCCCCTGTGTGGAGTAGCAGGCCAGGGCCATGTTACCACCGGCCGACCTCTCCACCTTTTCCCTCATTAAATTCCTTTCTCTCACATCGACGACTGCTTTTGCATTCTGCACAAGGAAGCGGTGAGCCAGTTTCTGACACACCTGAACAGCCAGGAAGACGCCATTCAGTTCACATTGGAAGAGGAGGTGGACGGCAGTCTGCCTTTTCTGGACGTCCTCGTCACAAGGAAAGGCCAGAAGTTGTCGTTTAGCGTATATAGAAAGGCTACACACACAGGCCGCTACCAACATTTCAGTTCCTTCCATCCTGCCGCCCAAAAAAGAGCCGTTGTGAGTAGTTTAATGCAGCGGGCCAAGAAGATATGCACAAGCACCACTGACGCCTCTGCGGACGCGTCAAGGGTACGAAAAGATCTCACTAGCTGTGGTTGCCCAAGCCATTTCATCAGGTCCACAGAACGACGGCTATCACGGCCTCGTCATCCGGACTCCCCTCTTCCGCCCAAAAAACGTGCGGCTAGTCCTTATGTGCCGAAAACAAGTGAGTGTCTCGCCCGTGTATTACGAGAGTATGACGTGCAAGATGCCCATGTTCCTGCCAAGAAAATGCGACAACTGATGAACGTCAAAGACCAGTTGCCAGAAGAGAAGTTCCCAGGAGTTGTCTACGCCATCCCTTGAGCAGATTGCAACGGTGTTTACATCGGCGAAACCGGAAGTTACAAGAAGCGCTTACAGCAACATGCTCGTGATGTGCAGAAAGAAGATACCCGCAATAACGCCTTGGCAGAGCACGCGGTGACGAAAAATCACAATATAGATTGGGACAAGGCAAGAATCATCGAAAAAGAGAAACTGGCAACGTCACGGCTTCGTCTCGAGTCCCTGGTGATACAGACGACGGCTCACACGCTTAATCGTAACGAGGGCAATCTTAACCCGACTTACGCGCGATCCTTACGGCGATTATTATAGCTTTTCAAGACGAACCCTCTTGGTGTGATTGCATTGTGAACAAGGCCCCCGTTCTGGGCGCCGAAACGTCAATACATTTTTTTCATTTTACTGGTCGGCGTCTCTTTGTTTTGAAATGTACCCCCCCGGCCAGACGGGATTCCGTCACACTCTCGACTTCATGAACAACACAAATTAAATAGGAAAAATGGCGGACGATTTAGCGTGGTTAGGACAAATGCGAATTAAGTGCGCTAGCAGTTCGGTCTTGGTTCGAGGCTCGGTTTTCGAGGTCAAGGAAGACTTCAGACAAAGGTCGGCCAAATTGGACTGCAGCTCTCGCTGAAGGGCATGGCACGATAGTGTTAATTGGTTAATGACAGAATATACGGAATTGGTCTCTCTCTACTTTGCATTCTTAGATCCCTGGGAGTCCTCATGCCTTTCCTGCCTTGCGATGGCAGGTGCAGCCTCGAGTGGGGCTTGTGAGACTCAGTTTCCTCTTCCCGAGCAACCTGAATAGACAATTTTAGCTGTGCGTCCACAAGGGCTTAACGTACGCAAGCAGCTTGCGGGGACCGTAGTGCGCATGCACAGAACGCAAACTCGAGCCCTGCATCTTGCGAACGTACGCAAGGCAGCGGACTTTGCGTTGCGTTGCTTGAGTGGCTTGCGTGGTTAACGTTGGCAACATGGCGGCGCCCTGCACGCCCGCTTCGGACCAAATACTGCATCGCCGCTGCATTTTTCGACGCGATAGCTCGCTCTAAATAGTTGTATTCACTTTTATTTTGAGCATTCTCACCCCTCCGTAATGATATAGGTGA
Organism: Amblyomma mixtum; assembly: GCF_055824585.1. Lineage (NCBI taxonomy): Eukaryota > Metazoa > Arthropoda > Arachnida > Ixodida > Ixodidae > Amblyomma > Amblyomma mixtum. The sequence continues at coordinate 80,887,457 of NC_143021.1, forward strand.
CAAATAGTCATCGTTTTTTAGATAAATTCAAGAATTTCTTGATGTTAAGCCTAACTATATACGTAGTACACTGTCGTCATAGCAACGACCCCCGGTAACGTCTTTCTCCAACATTGTACTAGAATTTATGTTTTCGTTTGATTCAATTGATTTACGTTCAAAAAAAAACATAGCCTTCGAATGCAACCACCACTGCCATTAATAAAAGAGAAAAAAGTTTCTTCAGCACCCAGTTCAAGAGCTTTGAATTGCTGTCGCTAGATGGCGCCACAGTATGTTAAGCTTCCCGGGCGCTACGCTAGCCACTTCCAACTAAAACTCTCGTTGCCAGGACGGGTGGCAGCGTGCGTAAGGTGCGCTCATAGCGTACGCACAGCTTTTGCGGACATGCAGCTAAAACTCTCTAATGTCACGAAAATACCCTTCCGACAAATATCGGCGAAATCTGAGGTCGCAAGTTTTAGCGCCCCAGTACTGAGAAACGAATCTCTTGTGCTTGCCTTCTCTTCAGTGACTGCGAGCTGCCTTTATATGTTCCCACTCCTGAAAGAGAATGGAGGACCGTGTCCACCTTTGTGTATATCGAGACACTATTGGACTAATGCACTCGTTGTTGCTGTGGCAAAAGTAGCCAGCGCAACCTCAATATTACGAGGGGGTTTTTTGGAATACTCAATTAGGAGATGAACCATTTCAGAATCTCGACCCGCCTTCAGCAACTCCCGAAATCTGCCATTACAATCGACAGACTACGGAGCATCTGGTGTCATGCACTCCACAAGCAAAGTGAACAAGAGAGTCTTACTCCCATTTTCGTCGAAGCTCGGAGGCTATAGCTCATATATTAAATTAGTGTCTTGAATATTGCAATAAAGTATAGACACTATGCATTCAGTCCCCTTATATCAGCGCCGAAGTCGGCTTTGGGACTACAGGAACACGAACACAACAGCGGAAGTCGGAAGCATTCTGCATGGAACAAGTCGGCGCTCTGGTATACGCAACTTAACTCGTGAAGGTTTCACTAATCTTTGACTTGTGTCTTCCATGCACTATATCCTCTTGCGCAAACGATTACTGCTCATGAAGAGTTCATTTTTCCTTTCAAGAGAGCAGCTGCCTCAAGTGCGCGTATTGTGGCGGCGCTGCATCTGATTACTCGCTCTTAACCAATGCGCCTTGAAAAAGCATCTCAGGCTATTTTAACGTAAAGCACTTTACTCTCCATTTTTTTCTCAAAATCTCTGCGTCCATTTCCACGCCAAGTGGTTCTCTGTTGTTGTTGTTATAAAGCTATACCTCTCTCCTTGAAGAAGCCCTCTGCATGATTCTTTCAATGAAGCCGACTTGCTTCATCTTCCGCTGGTACCTAGAACGTTCGTGTTCTCCCTTCTCGATACGCGCACTCTTATTTTTTATGTTTTACAACGTAGATGGTCTTTCTACTCAAATTCCAGTCGCACTAACGCATCCGACTCTACCCGATAAGTAGGCACTACTAAAAAGTGCTCAAGGCCTACAGGTGAACTACTACAGGCTACTTATTTGAATGCAAGAAAAAAAAATAGAAACAACAGAGCCGCATTGATCTCTTGCCTTTAAAGCCTCTGATAGACGTCCATCTGTTCGTTATAACAAAACAGACACGTCCTGCACGCTAGCACCTTTATCGACACGCAAAGTAAAAAAAAACTGTCTTACTCCAGAGGCCGATTCGCAGTAATTCCGCCGATCCCCTAACACACTAGGAGAGCCTGATGCGGCAAAGAGCTGAACTGAATTTCGAGCGGAATTTCCCCGCCCCAACTTTTTTCACGCATCATGTTCCCGGCTTCCTTGAAACCTTGTCCAGAAACGCTCATGTGCTGCTATTTTCTTTTTTTCATCGTTTATTGGCGTAGAGTGTCAGCCATCCCTGCCTGTGTATTAATTGATCCATGAAGTTACATTGCTTCATTACTAAGCCGCCTACGGGTCATTTCTTTACGGCGGTAGGAACTAACTCCGCTTTAGTTAATAAGAACAGTGTTTTGTGACCAGAAACACGACCTGGGTAGCGCACTGAGCAGGCGCTCGCCTTTTACAAAAGTGGCAACACTTATTAACTTGACCACATTTTCAAACCGAAAATGATTAGATTAGTCTGTAGCCGCATACGTGCGGATCTTCACAAGACAGCTTCTTTCTGAGCAAGTTTGCAATAAATACAATACGGCAGAGTTTGGCCGCATGCGAAGCCGTCTGCGGTCTACCTCCGTGCGGCCGACAATCGCGGAGGTGACGCAGAGCTCGAATAATGGAAACGGCAGCGTCGGTCGCGCAACAGCTATTGGCTCTTCGTAGAAGCGGTAAGAGCCGCATTCAGCCGCCCGCTCAATGGACCCGTCACGCGTGCGGTCGCCGAGGCGCACCGGCGCGCCGCAAGGTCGCCTGGAGCGTTAAATATGCGCTCGAGAGGCGTCTTGAATCGAGAGCGGCGTTGCGCAAAGCGGAGCCGGTGCCGCCGCTCCAAGGAGCGGGCGAAGGCAGTGCTGGCATGCGGGGGCCCCCATTTAGCGATCCTCGCTTGGTCTCCCCGCACACGGGTGTGGAGGGGCAGGAGGGAGTGTCGAAATGTTTCCGCAGAAGAGGCTTCGAGGCTGGGTCTGAAGGAAGCTGGTAAAGGCTTTGTGCTTCGTCCTCGCTTTGGCGGACGCTGCATTTATTTGTTGTTCTTGGCCGCTCGATTCCTCCCGGCCTTTTACAGTAGTATGTGCTTAGAGTGGACAGGTTTATTGCATTGTTCGTTGAGGGTAACAAAGCGAGGCGCCGCGATGAACGCGAGAAAATAAAGGAAGTGCCCGCGCCTCAGCCTCGAATCAAACGCAAAACTTCTTGTGTCAGACGGGAACGTAGCACCAGTAGCTTCACTGATATGTGCCTACAAAGTTGCACATTTTTTTCATATCTGCCTGGACCTATGGAAGTTGGATTCCTAAAGCACAGCACAAAAAGAATTCACCGTGCGTATCCAGCCTTTTTGTGCTTTTCCTGTGTGTCAGTAATTGGAGCACTTGCTGTCATGTCGACGGTTAATGCCTTCACGAGTGGGGCATTGTTTGCTGCCGCACCAGCGCCATTGGGACGATGGGTGGTAAACATTCAGGGCTTCCCATGCAAGTTGTTCAGGGTCGGTTTCTCGAGCAGCCCTCCTACAGTACAGCAGCGCGAGGGCGCGCAAGCCCAGTTTTTCAGGGCATCACCGAGTAGAAGCAACTGCGGCATCCGGTACCGAACACCGCATAACTCAGTCGTCACTCCTAATTTACTAATTGTGATGAAACTATGAGCTACACTGAGGTCCGGCGCGAACATGTTGATACTAATGACCTACTCTTCCTACATGTCCTAAAACGGTCCCTGCGCTCGCAGCGAATGGTTTATACCGCCAAATAAAATCAAATGGGAATTTAAATTTGTTCAGTGCCATGCGGCATTGGGCGGTAGCCGCGCGAACTCTACGAATCTATTCAGAATTCCTAGGCCTGGGACGCTTGTGTGGTGCCGGCTTTGCGTTTCTGGGTTCATGACGAGCCGATGGCGCTTGATTAAGCTCAGAGCAACGTCATTTGAGCCAAGTTTGTGGCCACTCGGCGCCGACTAACTAACCGTGCACTGGCTGATTTGGCGTCTTCTAGGGAGCAGTGGTCAGCGCAGCAGCTGCCGCCTACGCGGTTTCCAGGGTACGACAAAGCGTGGCGGAACTTTAATGATCACGAGTGAGAGAATGTCTAGCAACTAATTTGTGGCTCGGCAAGTTAGTTGGTGCGTGCATACCATGGGTAAACCATGAAGAAAGCTCCGAGCAGAAGTGGCGCGTTCCAGAATGGGAAACCATACATCTATTCAATGATCTCTGCGTGAATTTCACGCTTAAGATAAATGCCGTCTCCTCGTCAGTGGAAAATGTTGCTTCATGCGAGCAACTAACCGCCGCTTATTGACACCAAAAAAGGCATCTGCCCGCTGTGCTTGAAACGCTGAGAAATTCTGGTCTTGTGCAGTACTCTTGACACGCTTTGCGATCTTCGAAGAGAATGAGCGTAAATGAATTATCAGAAATGCGTTTTCGCTTCCGTGCCGTGATGTGTCGCTCGGAACTTGTGATAGAGAAATGGAGTCTATTTTGCTCTGTCGTTATCTAAGCTTTTTTTCTCATACTAGCGCCTTCCTGTGAAACTTAGCAGAAATCCATGCGGCCGTGTAGATTCTATAACAGGTCTCCGTGCCTCAGTCCTTCTTCTGTGTATTAAACAGTACAGAAAAATGACGCAAATTGCTTTTTCCACGGTATGCAAAATGGCCCGCCATCATCATTACTAGCGACGTTCCCCTCAGTTCCTCCAGCGATATTGCTTTTGCCTGTATTCCAGATGTCAACAGAACGATCCTACGCGTCATCTGCTCTGTGATTGAAGCGCCTACAACGCTAATGTGTCAAACCAAATAAATATGCCGCTTTGGCTCCCTTCCGCGGATTCAACCTCTCAACCTCTTGGTGATAAAGACGCCTTTACAGCCCGGGTGTTTCACCGAAGTCGGAAACTTCCTCGCCTGTTCGCACTCATTTCTCACCATCTCCTAAGATGAGCGAAGACCTGCACGCGCAGTGGTGTGCCGGCGATGCGTTTCCCTCTATTAGCGGCATGATAATCCGCTGCTTAGTGCGCGTGGTTACAGTTACGAGTCACTGCTCTGAATTCGGAGCAGAAAGAAGAGCAAAGAAAGTAAAAATCAGAGTAAAAGAGTAGTCCCGTCGAGTGGTCGTGGTGCACGCCCGCGAAGACGCGCCGGCGGCAGCTCCACCGCTCGGTGTGGTCCGCTTTTTTCCGCTCTGCACGCGGCTGAGTTTTGTGCATCCCGGAAAACGTGGGCGCCCGGAGCACGAGAGTCGCCGCCGAGGAAGAAAGGCGAGTGTGCGGGTGTAGGCGCCTTCCGGCTCAGGGCTCGACGGCCAAACGTCGCCGGCGGAGTGGGATGTGTGACTGAAAACGACAGTCGTTTAATACCTGTAGTGGTGGAAGAAGTCTTCCCTCTGGGCGTAAATGCATACCTCCTGCGATGGCCAAGAGTGCATTCTGGCCGCGTAAAATATATAGATAAGCAACCTGAGAAGTATGCCGTGTCAATTGCATCGCTGCAAAATGCAGCCTAGTCAGAGGAGCAAGCATTTTTTAGCCGTGCCCGTAGTGTTTTTACCCGTTAGATTCCTATGTTTGTAGGAATGACTTCCCGCGCTCTATCGAACACGCGCAAGGTGTGCGACCTGGGCTACATCGAGAGCAGTTACGAAGACAATGTTATGACACAAACAAGCGCCTTTAATCACCCCGAACCTGATCTCGCATTTGTCGAGACCAAAGCAGCAGTTTTCAGGCGCGGATTGGAAGTATTTTAGAGCCGCCTGACGTATGCCGCTTTGAACTGTTGGTTGCATGAATACAGGCTAGTTCTCTATTCTGTAATGATGTGAGAAGGCAGCACAGGAGTGATATACGATGAAAGTGAGCCAGTTTCTGAGGGTTTTACACACCTCGCTAGTAACTTCAAAAATCACCGATCGCGGAGGTCCAGGACGACCAAACCAATGGCCACGTGTGAGGCTCCTCGACTGTTTATATAAATGGGGGGGGAGGGGGGGGGAGGGGGGTTCCAACTGTGGTAACAGTGTTTTTGTTAAAACTACTGCTGCTAAAGTTACAGTACCTCTTTCAAAGAGTGTGGTGTCGTTACGGGGCTGTCGTTAATTAAGGCCGAACATTGTCAAAGCTGGTGAAAGGCTAGTGCCGATATCACAGGATACCTTACTAGCCACGAACTGTTCAAAACGCTAAACATTCACCAACTCGTCAGCTTTAGGTCCTAGACAAGAACTTCGCGCAGTCTTTACAGCTAGGCTACCTCCTTGGTTTGCATGCGATCAGACATATAGCACTAGCGCTAAAAAACGGACTACATCCAGTGTCATCGTCTTTCAACGCTAGTAAGATGTTTCATCACGTCACTAACCTTAAACCCATGTGAGCCGAGGCACTGCATGATCACGTGTAGCCTCGGGACTGTAGAATGCTTTTAATGCGAAATCATTATATGGCACATGAGGCTCAAAATCAGGCGTTGTCGTAGTTGTCCACGCCAGGCGGTTCGAAAACCCACGTGTCCTCATAACGTCATCGGCAGTGCCTACATCATCATTAAAGAAAAATAAAATTTCTTAAAAACAATTTCTCCCCAAGCATGTTTCGAACCCAGGCTGGCGCGAACAGACAAACTTCGCTGGCCGCTTCATTAGCGCACTGCGCATTACCATATTTTTTCTTTCATGGCATTTATTCTACATGGTTATGTACAGAAAGGATATATCAACGTTACTAGATTACCTGGTCAGTTTGCAAACTCCGCTGCAGCTCGGCGGCCAAACGTGGCCCCATTCGTGTCCCTCTCGTGAGGTGGCGTTATCGACGCTGTTGGCCCGCTCCGGCCGGCCTCTCGTCACACGAACTATCGCTGTGAGACGAGCGCGTCGTGTTTCACGCCACTTTACGCTGGTAATTCCGGTTTAGCGAAGATATTTCAAGATAGGGCACAAATATTATTCTGAATGTGCAACTACAGTGGCATTAAGGCTGCGCGAACAGTCCTGGGCGGCAGAGGTGCGATCGGGATGTCTGAATCATTAGCTATTTCAATAAGACATCTGGATCTTGGTCAGGTATAGTTTTTTGTTTCATTTACTTTCCTACAAACTAAATGACTCATTGCTTACGGCGGGCCACGAAACGGTACATGAGTCGCTGGTTGCCAAAAATATCGACACCTATGCCCATGTACGATCGGTTTCAAGCAAGACAGTCAAAGGTGCATACGTGCTTTTTAAAGGGAGATGCAGCAATACCACCGTGAAACTTCGACGTTATTAAGGTCATAAAACGCGAAAAATGCAGCAATAGCAGAGGTCAGATTGAAAGTAGTTTATTCAGTTCATATAAGAAAAAAAATGGCTGTGGCTCAACTTGGTTAAGCCGGGAAATCGCGAAAGCAATACCCATGGCTACGCCCTCGCTCACATGATAGTCGTGCTGTTGTGGTGCTTGTGTGAAACTTGTTTTATACCTTGGTGCTGCTGTGGTGATCACTTGGCTAATCTATGTAGCTCGCACGTTCTTGCCGAGCCGCATACTGGACACGTCGCTTAGCGAGCCTTGTTTCACGCTCGTCCTCTGTCCCTGTAGCTCGCCGCTCTCTTTTACGCGCATTACGACGAGCCTCCCTAGTGGTAGGCGGCATCGCCGCGAAGCAATGTTAAGGCGCTGGTGGTTGGCACAGCTACTGCTTTCTAGCGACGTGAGTCGAGCCTAAATCTCTTCAGCGTAACGCCACAATCGCGCTCCTAGCGGAGAGCGCAGCAGTTAGGCGCCCGTGGTCGTGGCCTCCGCGATGCTCCGGCGGCGGCGCGCGCCGTTGCTCAAAAGCGCGCTTCGATCGCGGAGGCCACGCCGTGGTGGCACCATCGCGGGCTGCGACGGCGCGAGTCGGTCGCCCTTCTCTTCGGCGTGACGTCACAAAGGACCTGTTGCGCTCCTAGCGGACAGCGCAGGCGTTAGGCGCCGGTGGTGGCACCACCGCGCCACGGCAAAGGCTGAAAGTGCAAGTAGTAAAGCTTTCGCTTTAAAAACCTTCCACATCTCAATGGGAGCCACTTTTAATGGGCCAAACAGTTATAAGAGACGTCTCTCTCCAGAGAAAAAGTGCCTTCTTGTAGCAGTAACAAAGTTCAGTATCTAACAAGTGAATGCCGACGTGTGCTCAGCACAACCCAAGCGAGCAAGGCTGCACTTGTCTAGCTCTTCCAGCACTTTCCAGAAACTTTTTGCAGCCTTGGCGATGATCAGTGTGAATTGCGGTGCACATTACGTAGAACGCTTATCTTTCCTTGGTTTGGGAGCAGACAGGTCGACAGCTCGGCCGCACCGACTCACGGACGCATAGGTCGGGTGCACCGACGCTGTTGCGCTTCTGTGTTGAGGTGCAGCCGGAGCCAACGCCCCACGAGCTGCGTCGCTCGAAACGCACTTATATAAATGTGGCAAGGACACAGAGGAGCAGCGATCAACTTGCAGCGCACTTTAACACCAACAAAAAAACGCCTGGCATAAAAACGCTTCGCTGTAGTCTTCGCTGACGTGGTCAGCGTGGCTACTCTGCCGAGAAGCCGGTCAGACAGCGACGAGAGCGCCCCGCTCGGCGGTACAGGCAAGGATGACATCCGCGGCGTCGGAGTTTGCAAACTGAAAAGTAATCTAGTAACGTTCGGATATATATATTGTGCCGCCGCGGTGGCTCATTGGTTATGGTGCTCGGCTGTTGACCCAAAAGACGCGGGTGCGATCCCGGCCGCGGCGGCTGGAATTTCTTTGGAGGAGAAATTCTAGAGGCCCGTGTACTGTGCGATGTCAGTGCACGTTAAAGAACCCCAGGTAGTCGAAATTTCCGAAGCCCTTCACTACGGCGTCTCTCATAGCCTGAGTCGCTTTGGGACGTTAAACCCCATAAACCAAACCAACCATATATATATATTGTGAGCCTTCTTCATCGTCTTGACCTCCATGCATCATCTTCTTTCACTTGTACATACCATCGTCATCTTCTACGCATCATCTTCTTTCACTTGAACGGATCATCATCATCATCCCGGGGCTCCGCCGGTGGCTCGTGCCTCGGGTTCGTCGCTAGAATAAACGCCGGACACGGCCGTCTTCCTCAAGCGTCTTGCCGTCTCGGTCTAGCTTGCCTTCACAATATACATGCATATGTATATTGTGAAGGCAAGTCACGTCGATTATATCTCTGCTAAAGCATGCAGAAACTTGGGATTTCTTCGCCGAAATGCAAGCACTTTTCCACTGTCATGTCGTGACATTTTATTCAAGACTTATGTCAGGTCGGTTCTGGACTACGCGTGCACTGTCTGGGACCCGCCTACTGCTAGAGATAAAGATAAGTTGGAGAGGGTGCAGAACATTGCCTCTCGTTTCGTGTCTGGCACACGCGGGGCTCGTTACAGTGCATCGCGTACGAAGGATGCACTCAACTGGGAATTGCTTGACACGCGCCGAAAGAAGTTACGTCTGAAGCTGTTTCATGCTGTTTATTATTCAACTGTTCGGGTTGAACGCGAAAGGTATGTGCAGGAGCCTTTTTATAGATCCAACCGTGTTGACCATGTTTTTAAAGTCCGCGAATTTGCGGCAAAAACTGAATTGTTTAAAATGTCTTTCTTTCCGAAAACCATTAGAGAATGGAACAGACTACCGAGCGATGTTGTGAGTGTGACATCAAATGATGCGTTCTTTCGTTCTTTAATGATGTGATGCGATTGTGATGTGTTCTTTTGAAGTGAGATGTACATGGTGCAAGTTTTGTGCTTGTAACTCTGCCTGCGAGCGGAGGTGTCATGTGTGCTTCTTTGTTGTACATTCCCCCCCCCCACTGTAATGCCACGGCGCTGTGGGTTCCTTACTAAATAAAAATAAATAAATAAATGTGTGTGTATACACACACACAAAAAAAACTAATTACAGAGCCCTTAGGTAGGCGCTACGTGGCACAAACATGACAGAAAACATAACGGAACTAAAAGGCCGGCAAGGATATACAGCGCATCAGAAGGGGAAACCAATCCGGTAAAAACTCCAATCCTTCGTAAATGTCCATTACCTGCAGCAACGTTCGGCTAAAATGAATTCTTGTGAAACAAAAGGTTCATTGTTGCGGTCTTGCTTGCGCGTTTTCCAGTGTCTATGAAGTCCAATCAGAAGAATCATATCATACAGTTTCGAGTCAGGTTGGGAAACAACAAGGTAGAGCAGGCTGTAGGAATTTAGGAGAAAATTTTTCTGTAGCGTCCTCTGCAACACATCTCAAAACAAAATCGCGCCTTTGCAGTCTATAAAACAATGTTCAATTTCTTCAGGCACATTCCACAAGCGGCATTTTACAGAAGACACAAAAATGTTTGTCCTATCGAGCCACGTGTTGACTGGTAGAGTTTCGGCCTTTAATTTATAGAAAAATGTTTTGGTGCAAGGAGAAATTGACATTTTCATTTTACGCACTTGGTTTAAAACATCGTCACCCATGAGCCCAAAGTAGAGAGAACGATACAGCGGGAGCGGGAAGAGCGTCATTATCAATTCCCCTCAGGACTATAGAATGCTTTTATTGCGAATGTTTTATATGGCTCACGAGGCGCGTTACTGTAGCACAACACCCCATGCGCTAAACTGCAAATCTTTCGCGCTGCGTTTGGGAATCGTCGTCTTCATCAACTTTCGTTCGGGTGACGCGAACAGATCAGCTTCGCTGGCCACAGCGTTACACAAGTACGCCATTGCTGCACCCGCGCATGTTTTCCCATTCACAGCACATCAGCAGTCTTAAGTGACCTCCGTATTTTTTTCTTACAGCAGGCGTAACCATTGGTTCAATAGGTTCGCTTAAGAAAAAGCAAACTGCACTTTAAATTTATCAAGACAGCCTTGAGCAAAAACGCGTTTCAAGCCTTTCTGCCCTCTCTACGTGTAACGCTAAATCTCCTCTTCTGGGTGTACAGAAGGAAATCTAGCAAGTTGCAGTCATTTTAAATTAGTCTGCTTTGCATTCCATCAGTATATTGTGTGCGCCTGCACATTGCTCGTTCCACTTATTGCCGCGAATCTTTGCAGCGATTATTTTTTTTTTCATTCTTCAAATATGCCGGCACGCCGCTTTACCGCTTTTTTGTGATGCAAGACGCGCCCAGATTTATCTCGATTGATCGCATCCAGGCGGAGCCAATTATACCTTTTTCCAGAATGTTCCAGTGACTTTGTACCCTTTGTCTCGAAAGTTCGCTACCAGCTTTAAAAAGAGCACGGTCGAGAGCGGCAGGCATTCGGTTAGACGACCGCCGAGTACGCTTGTTGCTACGCCGTAGCCGACTGATTCAGTTCTTTGCGGGCGCAAAAGTCAACCTAAATAAAGAGTTTTGCTTAAAAGCTATGTTCGCTGTCTTCCTGCTCTCCGGACTGCAGTCACAACTGAGTGACATCTGGTTGAGGTGCGGGAAATGATGTCCTTTTGTTGAAGAACTTCGCTGCGAACAAAAGAACCTACGTCTCTATAGTACCTCAAGTCTGCGCGAAAACGTTCTTCAGGCTTAACACGACGAGCCTACAGCTGGACATTTCGGGTTTTCTCGCATCCTGCTCCGCATTCAAGGCAAGCATTATTGGCCCCGACTGTCTGCCGATGTCGCACATTATATGAAAATGTGCCGAGATTGATAGCGACGAAAGATCCCTCCCACCCGACCAGCAGGAATTCTAAACGTCACTGAACCCACCTCAAGACCCTTTTAGTATATCGGCATTGACTTGCTTGGCCCTTTCTCGAAGCCAACGTCTGGAACCAAGTGGATCATCGTAGCGAGCGACTACCTGACCCGCTACGCCGAGGCAAAAGCCCTACCGAACGGAACAACAGCAGAAGTCGCCAAATTTTTCGTGAAGTGCATTCTTCTTCAACATGGCAACCCCGATGTGATCATTAAAGACAGAGGAATAGCATTCACGGTGACTAAAGCGATCCTGCGTTACAGCCAGACCAGCCACCGGAGGACAGCTGCATACCTTCCGCGGACCGACGGACTGACCAAGCGCCTGAACAAAACCATCGCATATATTGCCGCCATGTATGACGATGCCGAACAAAAGACCTGGGACGTCATCCTGCCCCACATCGTCTTCCAGCCTTACTCTGAAAGCAGAGAAGTGCCAATTTTGCCATGAAGAGCTGTTGTTTCTGGGCCATATTTTTAGCAATGAGGGAGTAAAACAAGACCCGCACGAAACAGCCGCTGTCACATTGTTTCCACCGGTGGCCAAGAAAGCCTTGCGCAAATTCCTTGGATTATGCGCTCTGAAAGACGCTGTATCTTCACACTCGGTGTTTGTTTTTGCACAGTGAGTTTCATTTGTTTGTATTCGCCTTATGGTTTAAAACATCGGGATGATGCTTCTTCGAAAGGGGTGCAATGCCGCTAATCTCTGTAGTGATTATTTTTTCATTCTTGGACTCTGCCGACACGCCTCATTATTGTTTTTATTTTTGTGATGCGAGGCGCACCCAGTTTTTTGTCGATTGATCGTATCCAGGTGGAGCTAATTCTACGTTGTTCCACAATCTTCAAATAACTTTCAACGCTTCTTATGCGAAGCATACTACTTTAGCTACCACTTCAGCCCTTCACCGTGGTTATGCGCCTCCAAATCACGTGATACATGACGTCACACCACGTGACACGATGACGTCACGACAGTAGAGAAACGGGGGCCCACCTCGCGCCGTCGCTGTGGTTGTGCGCCTCCAAATCACGTGATGCATGACGTCACACCACGTGACACGATGACGTCACGACAGTGGAGAAACGGGGGCCCACCTCGCGCCGTCGCTGTGGTTGTGCGCCTCCAAATCACGTGATACATGACGTCACACCACGTGACACAATGACGTCAGGACAGTGGAGAAACGGGGGCCCACCTCGCGCCGTCGCTGTGGTTGTGCGCCTCCAAATTACGCGACACGATGATGCTTCGCATTCTCCAGGCTTAACCAAGTTAAGCCTCAGCCATTTTTTTCTCCAATGTTCCCTATCAGGTATAAAATTAACACGGGTGAGAGCGGCGGACATTCGGTTCGACGACCGCTGAGCGCGCTTCTCCTACGCCGCCGCCGCCTCATTCAGTTCTTTGGGGGCGCAAGTCAGCCGAAATAAAAGTGTTAATAAAAAGACACTTTCGCTATATTCCTGCTCTCCGAACTACAGTCACCACTACGTGACGAAACTGATCCACGATTTTGGTAGTATGGAATATCAGCGCTAACGATAGGTACGTTTAAAGATTAACGATAGAAAATACTTTCTTTGAAGGGCGAAAACCATTTTACGATTTTAAATAAGTCCTGGGCCATTAAACGCTCCTTCCCTTTGTATGAAGTCCTAGTCTAAGGAGCGCACAAAAAGGTGTCTCAAAGCTCGGTGTGCTATCGGGGGTACAACTGTGCTTGAAGGTGGACGGAAACTTAAGCAACAAACTTGCAAACTCTTCTTACCGGAGCCAGCTACGTGATCTTCGCGACGAAAATAGTTCTTGAAGCGAAGTGCACAACGAAAACTATACGGTCAAAATGATAAACAAAAGGAATGAGGATATGTTCCTACAGAAATAACCCAAAAAATTTAGTTTGAAGGGGAAACATTACAGATGATTGTGCACTACATAACTTCGAATAGGTGTCCTTGTTGCTGCTGAAATACTAACATTTGGTGATTTTCCAGAGATGACAAGGCAGATCAACCCTAGTGGCGTAGCTTCTATAGAAGTCCATACGTTCCAAGAATGGCTAAGTAAACAATGACGCAAGAATTCAACAAAAACGTGACTTCATAGCTTAAGTGCTCTTGAAGGGAAAAAGAAATTCTCGACCGAGGCAACGTACATATTAATAGCAAGAGCGCAATCAAGAGCTGCACCGCAGGAGTCATAGCGCCGACCGCGGATGGAATCCTTGATTACAAGCTCATAGAAAAAGAAGTCACCCTTGTTTGTATGGCAGCTCATGCTGGGGTTACCGGAAACGAGTTGTCACAGGAGCTAGCCCGAGAACTCACACACCCGTCTGAACGAAGGCCACCGCAGCAAGACAAACAAGAGGATCCGACAAACTATAGCGAAATAACAGCACTAAAGACTATAGACTATTGAGTAGGCATGGGAGAGTGGCAAGGATGCAGACGCTGCTTCATCCCTTCTTTTTCATTACCTAGGTTAGTCAATCTTATTCCCCTTATTAAAAACGCACAAGAAATTGGTGCCTGCTGCTCATCCCATGCCCACATGTTCTGTCGTTATTGGCTGTTGATTGCGCGGATGTTATGATGATGCTTTTCATGTCGGAAGACATTGAGGTCAACCCCAGTCCAAGGGAAAATGACGTTGATAGCATCAACATTGAAATATCGGTGGTAATAAAAGCGGTCGCAAGTACAATGAAATCGCGTCATGCAGAAGTAATGCCTACCCTTAGGGAGATGAAAACTAGCCAAAAGATCCTCGAGGAACGTGTGTATCATAGCAACGTGAGATTCGCAGCGGTTGAGACTAGAGTAGACACTCTTTAAGGGAGCCATGATGCTGGTGAACTTAATCACGTAGTCACAGAACCTCTTAAACGCGAAACTACCGCGATTCAGTCTCGTCTCAACGAGTATGAGGATAGGTCACGCCGAGACAATTTAATTTTCTATGAGCTTGAAGATGAAAGGAATGAGACTTGGGCCTAAAGCAAGCAAAATACGATCTTTTTTAACACGCTGCCTCTTTGCAACAACGTGACAATGACATATCTCGCGCACATAGGTTAGGGCATTTCGTTTTAGTTAAAACTCGGGCGATAATTGCTAAATTTCTTACCCTAAGACCACAGACTACATCTTGCCGCAACAGGATAAGTTAAAAAAGACCCGCTTTTCTGTGCCGTCACGTTCCCCCCGCGCAGTTAAACATTGTATGGTGATCCTAGATTACAGAAATGGAAATTTTTCTGCAATTTACGCCGGAAGAGGAAAATTTCCTGCCGTATTTTCCCCAGATTTTGGGAATGTTCAATGCATGATAAGTGGTCTCTTTGCAATGACAAACGGAAGCCCTTAGTGATAAGTAATCCCACTTCGTAGAATAGCGTACACTAAACGTTTACCACGGTTAAGTGATCCTTTTAAGTGTCTGATAAAGAAATAAACACATCTTTCAATTATGTTATCTAACTCTACTTGGAGATGGAATGCTTATCGTATTTTGGTATCGCAATACAAGAATGCCCTTTTCAGTGCGAAACGCAACTTTTTTCAAGATACCTTGCCTAGACTGCTGATTACTAACCCACGCAAGTTCTGGACCATCCTTAACGTGAAACGAAAAAAAAAGATATCGTACTGAAAGAAAACCATGGTGCCCTGATGCCACTTAACCGTTGCTGGATGGACAAAGTGGTTCCAGTACAGAAGTCTGGTGATGTTCACAGCACTATAAATTATAGACCAATATCATTAGCTTCTCTTTCATGCAAATTCCTTGAAAATGTTATCTATTCTGCCCTCACGAGTCGCCTTGAGTCCAATTCCTTTTTTACAGCCGATCAATATGGTTTTCGAAGAAATCATTCATGTATGGAGAGAATCGAGTATGCTCTACAGAACCGAGGTAGCCTAAAAGCGGTGAAGAGGAAACTAGGGAAAGGCAAAAACCAGGTGTATGCTTTAAGAGACTAAGAGGGCAATATCATTAGCATTATTGATAAGATAGTTAATGTAGCTGAAGAGTTCTGCACAAATCTATCAGCAGCCAATGAGAGTTATATTGAGTATAATGGTGCTAAAGCAACTAAGACTGTGGTGCACCAAACCCAAGGTTAGGTTGGCTTGCGTTAAAGGATACACCTATAGTTTGTTTAAAATACTAGCTTCCTTAGAAAACTAGAAAATACTCGAAAAATCAACAAGGGCTTGATCACCTTAAAACATGGGCTGTAATTAGATGTATTGATTGTAGGATGTAAAATACACTTTTCTTAGTTGTTAAAATTTTGCGAACGAAATTAAAATGTGGTTTACTGTGAGTTCATCGTTGTGAATTTCTCAGAGTGGCTCCTCTTATTGTTAGTAAGAAGTTGTGTGTAAAGTGTGCGTGTCCAGTGCATAGCGAGATAAAATAAACGTTCTTGATGTCTACATAATTTCTATTCTCCTAAAATGGGTTTTACAAAATGCAGTTTGTCGTTTGCTGCTCTTCCCATGCAGCCTGCTACGTATTTCAGTGCTTACTGTGCATCAACTTCGAACAATCCTTTTGTGTCATGTTCACTTGTTTTATTTCACTAAATCGGGCTTGTGCAGCGCATACATCTGCTTTCATTACCAACAATTACAACATTAATAGAGACCCAGCAGAATTTATTGTTATGTTTTTGTTTTGTGATTTTAGCTATCCTGTGTGTGAAGTTTCCTGTTATGGGTTCAGAAGCATTTTTACAGTGGGGTACTTCGAGCATACTGAGGGAATCAGTGCAGGTGATGCTGTATTCGACGTTCTCTTCTACCATTAGCTCTGCAGCTACTCTGATGGCATAACACTCGGCAGTAAAACCGATGGACCCTGTGACAGTCTAAACATTTCTCCGCAGTGCAAAAACTTCCTGCAGTATGTGCACGTGTGGCGTTTGGTTTTTGTCTAAATCTGTCTGTGTGAAGTCACATACTGCGAAGACTCTGTACCATAAGCCCCGTAGGGGGGCGTCAGCAGCATCCACACGCTGGTGAATGGCGACACCACGGGTTCCCGAGCATCCGCAGGGACATTCCCGCAGGGGGATGATGGTAAGCAGTGCGCCACCACGGACCCGAGCATCCGTGCTTAGCCGTGCGTGGCGTCGCTGAGTCCGGGGAAAAGGGGATTATGGTGGTATAGCCGACGCCGAGCGTTTAGACCTTTAAGGCCCCTCGGCGGAGGCAACACACCACTTTGGCCCCAGCTTCCTGTAGACGGCACCTCCGGCCTGACGCGACCGGGGGAAATTGGCAGTCGCCTTTTCCTGTCCTCCCCTCCATCTTTCACTTTCCTATCTTCTTTCTCACAACTCTCCTGTCTCCTATTCACTTTTTAGATTTACCTTTTTTCCTGGCGGCGACGGTTAACCTTGTGTGAGCAAGTACCCTGAGTTGAGTAATAATGGATTATAGTTAACGTGTACAGCTGGCGGGGGCAGGACTTGCTCGCAAGTTCCTGTCGCTTCCCCTTATTGGACTGCGTGGTGGGTGGGTGGCACCATGACCGAAAAACAAAATTTTTTTATGGCTCCCCCCCTTTCGAAACCAACTTGCTCTCTCAAAAGAGGGCGCAACGAGGCAACAGACTTTTTAGCGAGAAAGAAACCGCCATTCACAAAGGTTCATGTATGACACAGCAAATGTGAAGAAAAGCAAGCCCGAATAATGTCCCCATTTCTTGTTACCAAATGCTTAAGAGATTCATCTACCTTAGGGCCTGGCTACAAGGTATCAAAAATGGCCAGCGGCGACCTACTCCTTGAACTGCGCGAGAGCATCCAGTGCTCGAAACTCTCAAACATTGCTTCCATATGGGGATATCTCTGTCTCCGTGACTCCCCACCGATCTCTTAGCACAGTCAGAGGCGTTATCTCAGAAGCTTACTTTACCCATCTAACAGAGCCGAAATGCTTCAAGGACTCTCTGACTAAAATGTAATTGACGTTCACAGGTTCAGAATCCGCAAGGATAACAAGAAAAAAAATTCAGGGTGGCGCTTTGTTGACCTAAAGCGCGGAGAGGCGAAAGCCTTAAGCGCGGTGTTGCTGCTAGTGTCAGTGATGTGGGGTTACGATGGTAAGCTTCGCCTCTGAGTGTGGAACGCGACAGCGTCTTGCAACGCTGCCAGGGAGTCCACAGAAGGCCATCGCCCGTTCGGCTCTACGTGTTGCTTGTCGGTAAATTGGTTTTTGAGGAAAGGAAATGTATCTGTCTCGCATATTTTGGTGGACACCTGAACCTCGCCTTCAGGAAAGGGAGGAAGATGGGAGTGAACGAAGACACCGTACTCACTAGACGCGCCTTTGTTCATTCGAAAGCATCGACCTGGCATGGTGGAGTGGTTACCGTGCTCGTCTCGCACTCCGGAGACCCTGGTTAGAATACCGAACTCGACCGAATTCTTTCTTGGTTTTATTTATTGATGTGGTCTGAGTAGAAAGCTTAATTAGACGAATTGCGTAATTAAGCAATGAACTAAACTCAGTCCCATTTCGTTGGAGCATCACTATACGATCCCTTTAATTGGTTGCATGGTTACTAGCCAAAGTACAATTGGCCCCGTTTGAACTTTGCGCACTGTGACGTCACGACCATTTCGACCAATTGAAAAGCGTGACATTTCTGTCGACAACTCCTGCTTACAACGATGAGGCATTAAAGGCTTCCGCCTCAAAATAGATACTAAGCACATGGTCCTCACATTTAACTCCAGCAGCTGGCCCGAAACGATCGAAGTTGGATACTTGAAAGTCAACATCAGACACTACATACTCAATCCCTGCCGATGTTTCAATTGCAGAAGTTTGGCCACGGCTCACAGAATTGCCGCGGCCGCAAAACCTGCGCGAAATGCGCTTCGAAGGACCACCATTCTGAGGAATGGGATACAGCATTGTGTTGTGCAAACTGCGAAGGAGACCACGCTACGTACTCCAGGGCGTGTCCGTCCTGGAAAAAGACAGAAATCATTACCATAAAGACCAAAGAAAACATTTCGTTTCAAGAAGCGAGGCGGCGTTTGGCGCTCACCAACACATTCTGCTTCACAGCAAAACCAAACTTTCCTAATGTGGTGCGCAGGGGCGTACCACCACACAGGACTCCGGCACCTGCCGAGGCCTCTTCCGCCGAGCCTATGGGTGGGCCATCCACGCCCCAGGCAGGGACAGCGAAGGCTGCTCTGCCAACTCCAAGGAAGGGAGTGCCGGCCCATGGGTCAGCATCCGGCAGGACTTCCCCTCGTCGGGGGAGGTCTGACGCCCACACACCCGCGGCTTCCCCGCGGTCTTCCAGCACCTCTGGCGAGGTGATGGACATAACTCCCAGCCCGCCTTCTTTACAGCGGCGGAACAGCTCTCTTGAGCGAAAGAAAGACAGGGCGGTCACAACAGCGTAGAACATAAATACCTTATCGTTCCTACCCGAAAACATAAACATGGCTTTTCTAGTTCAGTGGAGCTGTAGAATACTGTTGAGAAATTATAGCGACATGATATATATTTTAGTGTCAGTGTTGCTCGTTCCCTTATGTCTTCAGGAAACCAATCTAGGTACACAACATATGAATATCCTGAAACATTATAAAACTTCTAGTCGCGATCGCGAGCAGGCAGTAAGACTCTCGGAAGGCGTCGCGATTGTCCTGCAAAGCGACGTCCCTCCAAAAGAAATCAGACTGAAAACAAAACTTGAGGCAGTTGCGGTCAGCATTGTCAGCTACAAAACAATAACAATCTGTTCTATATACCTTCCTCCGCACTTAACATTAACAGTCCGTGATATACTGGAACTTATCGATGAACTTCCAGAGCGATATCTCGTAGTTGGCGATTTTAACGCTCACTTCTCTTTTTGGAGAAGACAGCGCTGTGACGCCAGGGGTCAAATGATCGAAGATTTTATTCTTACAAATAATATATGTCTTTTGAATACAGAAAAACCCTCATACTGCTCCCCTATCTCGAAGAAGATGACCTGTTTAGATTTGTCGTTCAGTTCACCTTCTGTTTTTAACGATTTTAAATGCGATGTCATAGACAACCCACTGACAACACCTGACACACAAACAAGCATAGGGGAACAGACAGACATATTGGGGGAACATTTCGCTGCAGTTTCACACTATACTCAGTCTTTTTTAAAATAGAAAAACACAGCCGAGAAACAAAGACCTCCAAGAAGTGAAAGTGCTAACGAAAAGTGCAATAATCTAATTACCCTCCAAGACATCAATTGAGTACTGTCTTCCGGAAAAAAATGCTCTGGGACCCGACCAGATACACTACAAACTGCTTCACCATCTTTCCCAGCCTGCCGTAGAGGCACTCTTAAATTACTTTAACAAAATGTTAATAGAAGGTAAAATACCTAAGGATTGGAAAAGATCCGTTATAGTACCGTTCCTTAAACCTGGTAAACCGCCAACCCCATATACCAAAGCGTTGCCCATAGTTAAAGTGGCACAGACACCTTATTTTGGTGGCATGTTTCATTCTCTGCAATGATGCGGAAGACACTACTCCGAATGAATCGTCATGTGGCGTTCGCCTACGGAAGCTAAATAATTTAGAATTGAATTTTTCTGTAATGCTATTTTGGTGTCGGTTTCACTGCCGAATGCTGGCTGTGACGTCGAAGTATGCTTATACGTGACGCGAGGCATGAAAAAAAAACTGCAGTACTGCAATATAATCACGGCTTCTACATTCTTTGCCATTCGAGCTCTTGAGGCAGGCTGGCTTTAGCATTGTAGTAAAATAAAACGACGAAGCAGTGGTAATACCGGAGTTTTTTCACGCCTCGCGTTGCCTGTAAGCACACTTTTACACCAAAGTCATCGGTAGGCCTTTAAAACCGAAAGAGCAGATGAAATAAATTCCATTATAAATTAATTAGCGGTCATAGGGGAATATCACATGGTAATGCATGCACAAAAATGTCATGATTTATTACAAAGAAGAAAACACGGACGTAATCGTTAGATGTCATAATCCTTTAGGAGAGATAGAAAGCCCATTTAAACTTCAGTTCACCCATAAGCCACACCCATTTTGGCCGGGAACCTCCAGCATTCAAGAAGTGTCTCAAAGATGACAGCAGACGTGTACACTAAGATGCATCGGCATGGCGCCGCATCCTCCTCTCTCACGGCCACGACGGTCAACCCATCTCCCCTTTGGTTTCGGGAAAGATGGTTCGCAGACGAGTATTTGGCAGGACTGATGGCGGTCCCAGCAACACAGGATATCGCCAGCAGGGCGGAAGCAGCAGAAAACAAAGCCCCCCCCCCCCCCCCCCCCCCTTCCCCCCTCTGTTCAGAGATCGGCGACGGAAAGTTGTGAAAGCCGCCTTTGCGCAGGCCATAGCAACCAGATTGCAGAGACCTTTCTAGAAGTGGGAAAGAAGTGGGAATCGCGGAGACTTCATAAGTGCGTCGCTGATTGAACAGGGCCTCATGAATAACATTCGCCGCTATGGACCTGGGGATACCGAGCTATATGTCACCAGCTGGATGGCCTGTGTAGTATGCGCTTACTTCTTGTCCTTTTCACGTGCCTGTTCTGAACGTCTGTAAACATGTTAAAAAACAAACACCACTTCGAAGCCCGTTCTTTCTCGTCAGCGCGCAGAAGCAGCATTAGAGACGGGAGCCGACGACTTCGTCCTGGCTGTGGTGACTCAATCGTATCAGCGGCGCAAATCTAACACTCCACGCAAGAGGTATTATACTTTCGACATCAGAGCACTCTTAAGCGCATGATGATCGTGGTGT
Organism: Amblyomma mixtum; assembly: GCF_055824585.1. NCBI lineage: Eukaryota > Metazoa > Arthropoda > Arachnida > Ixodida > Ixodidae > Amblyomma > Amblyomma mixtum. The sequence continues at coordinate 80,908,694 of NC_143021.1, forward strand.
TTCTTCGCCACGTTGACAAGTAATTCTTACGCATTCTTTCACTGAGTAGAGCCAACACAACGCGTAGTAATTCAATCCACTAGTAGGTGCCAGGAAATGAACAGACTAACCAGCGATCATATGATCATTCTAACGCCACTTCTGATCCCTACATAAGCGTTTAAGACGTTTTTCCCGAGTGAGAACGGCATAGCTATTTGACTGTTATGGCCTATTTTTGCAGTATGATGCCAGCCGAGCAGTTCTCACTTAGGCACTGCCCAGCGCAGCATCAATTTTTCGCTTCCTGCGAGCCTCGTCTCGAAACTCATAAAAAATTTCCGAGGATAGCAACGCCAAAAGCTACCACTAGAAGTGTGGCTGGTATGCCAGAAAACAAGCGCAGCCGGCGGGAACGCAGGACGGGGACAAGAAGTAACCAACAACTAGAAACTAGCGCTGATAAAAGGGCGAGCATCTACACACAACAAAATCACCCGTTGAGGAGACATATCCCGGCGGTGGCTAGTAGCTAGCGCCATAACGGCCGCTGCTATGAGAGGCTGCTAAAAAATGAAAAATAATTTATAATATCAAGCCCGTTGCTCTTTACAACAAACCAAACTGAACCAAAAATCAAACAGTTTTTAAAGAGCAGTGACAACTATAGTGTTTTAGGCTGTGAGGGCAAATATATGCTCAAATGATTTCTATCGTAGAAATGTTTGTCAACTTGGTTCAAAATCGCATTCTAGTTCGTCCACTGCCATCTGAGGTTGCTGGAAAATTTGTTCTAGGCAGCATTATAGTTCCGCTTGTGCGGCCCCATTTCAGCAGACCTTGTATGCGATGAGTTAGAAGAGGAGCGACAATAAGCAATACGCCATGATCACAGACTTCTGTCTGACAATAACAGCTCTCTCAGTGCTTGGCGAAACGCGGGCTCGAATTTGGCTTGAGCGTAGAATCCTACGCCTGCAGGCAGAGTTTTTTTCCGCTCGGGCAGCATTTACTCTCAAGCCCCGCCGCGGTGGCTCAGTGCTTACGGCGCTCGGCTGCTGACCCGATAGACGCGGGTTCGATCCCGGCCGCGGCGGCTCAATTTCGAACGAGGCGAAATTCTAGAGGTCCATGTGCTGTGCGATGTCAGTGCTCGTTAAAGAACCCCAGGTGGTCGAAATTTCCGGAGCCCTTCACTACGGTGTCCCTCATAGCCTTAGTTGCTTTGGGACGTTAAGCCCCAATAAACCAAACCAACCAGAATTTACTCTCAGCTTGTTCCTGTCCTTGAATCCAACCACTTTTTCATTTCTTGCCAAAACAGCTTTAGAAAATTCTGTTCGTGCGAGACACAACTATTCTTTAGCAAAGATATATTTCGCGCTAAGCATGCTAACGTTCTTGTTGAGACCATTTTTTTAGATTGCTCCAAAAAATTCTACACTGTTTCTCATGACTTGCTGTTCTTCAAACTAAGTGCACTTGATATTGACGACATCGCATTGGGCTGGATTAAAAGTTTTCTTTCCAACCTAATGCGTCTCATTTGATGGCTGTGGCTGTAACAACGGCGACTCGACGTTCAGAAGAACCCGCGCGCTCCCAGCAGCGAAACCTCGCCGCCATCTACCTCCAGTGAATGTGAACTCGCCTGTCGATGCTTATGCCAGCCGCGTCCTGTCGGCATGGGCCTGAGCGCTTACTGCATGAGTTTTCATGTAGTAAAGCTTATCTTCACGGAGTGCGGCTCTACTTTGAGTTCGTGAGGCTCCTTGACGGCGGAGCAGCTCAAAAGGAACCCGGCTGTAGCGTGCACACATTTACTTTCCAAAGCGCTTTTGTGATAGGGGCAGAAAATGCGTTTAGCTGCTTCAAAATTGTCACATGACTGACCGGCTATCTCCTTAACTTTTGTTGTACCTCTAGGTTCTGTGTTAGGACTTCTCCTGCTTCAAATCTATATTATTGGCCTTCCGAACAATGTTAAAGGTAATATAAGACCTTCCCTCGATCATCGTGTTTTATACGGTTCAATTACTGATTTTTGCGATGGAGCATTTTTGCAGTCTGCTCATGGTGCTGCGATTAGTTTATGATTCCCAACTATACTAAGCGCCAGCATCGGCGAATTTCTATCGTCCTCATGATAACACCAGAACAACGGCCTGACGAGCGAGTTGGTGCATGATGAAATTAACGCTGGCTCAACAAGGACACTAACAAGAAAGGGACACTACATGCGCACACTACCGACTGTTTATTACACGGAAAGGTGGCATATTTAAAATTCAGCTCAAGCATCAGACTCATCGCATTATCGCTGCGCACCCAACACGTGGAAAAATGCAGCAACTCGAGGATAACAGAGAAGAAAGCTTTAACCCCTGCAGATAAACTAACACAATCGGATAAAAAAAATTAAAGGAGGAGGTCAACTCTTAGCAAAAGCAGTGTCAAGCGATCACAGAAAAAGCAGTCATACACGAGAAGCAAAAGCAATCAGAAACCAAAAACCAAATATAGAAATAAAAAGTAAAAAACAAAACAAATGACAATCGTAACAAAAGCAGAGTGAAACATATGAAGCAAAAGCAGTCAGAACCCGAAAAACAACAAAAAGGAAAAGACGCAACCAATAACAAATTTAACAACCCGCCTAAACAAACAGGGATGCAGGGATGAAAATTCGCACAGTACATAGCGTCACAAAATCTATCAAGAAAGGATACTTCATTTTTACGGAGGGATACCAAAGAGTCGCCAACTCAAGTGCTTCCCTTCTTTTTGATCACAAAAGCCTCAAGAATTTCACGTGCCACCTGATTTCAACTCCTTCCCAGAATCCTTATTCCGTTAAGCACTGGCTCACAGTTGCAATCTTTACAATGTATGGGGCAAATTCCACCCGCCTCCATTTTCTAACGATTTCTCATGCTGCCGTCCCCTGTCGTTATTGCAGCGACCCGTCTGGTCTATACAACCGCCCCTCCCCTCCCCTCCCCCCCCCCCCCCCCCCACACACACACACGTCAGTTGGATTTCGTACACCACTGTTGAAGATTTATTCTATTGAGTTCCCCATAGTGAGCTTTTCAAGTCCGTACGGGATTGTATTAAATCTAATGCAGCCATTGCATTTCAGAGCTCAGCTGGACTAAGTGTGAGCAATTTTTCATCACTACTTGAATTTTACCTAAGGTCTACGTTTGTTTCCTTTCAAACAGAAGTGTACTTGCAGAGAAGAAGCACTTGCATCGGTTTCTGTGTTGCCCCTGCGTTGTGTAATATATTTTTATCAACTAGTGACCATCCTTTAGCTTCTTCCCTTGACAGTGACCGAGTGCTGCGAATTTTTAGATACATGGACGACTTCGTGGTGATACTGAAAAGTACTAACTTTGCATTGACGCTCCCCAGTGCAGTGGAAAGAATCTTGTCCGTTTTCAGACAACAAGGAAAAGGGCTGTATTTTACTCATGAACTACCGGGCAATACGAGCTTGCCGTTTTTAGATATTAATATCAAGTTTTTAGAAGGGCAAGTATGTTGGAACTATTCCCCACGAGCAAAAAAAGAACTGCTTCCGTACGGATCAGCGCAGGGCAGGACAGTCAAAAGGGCGATCGCTTCACTTTGCCCCGAGTCCGCATTGCTTAAATCCTGTGCTCACATGGCTGAGGTTAGCTTCAACAATCAGATCGAAAGGCTTCAAGAGGCGGCTTCCTGTGTTCTGTCGTTTGCGGCGTAGCGCAGACCCTCCTTCAAAAAATGAAAGGCAAGAAGAAAAAATTGCATGCTAAGCCGGAATCAAGGCGACCACAAGTTGTCCACTATATACACCGAGTGGCGCACAGCTTGGAGAAGGTTGCTCGCCTGTTAGACGTACCTGTCGGTTTCTCCGCGCCCAAAAAGCTGAGTGGGTTATGCTCGCGGATCGGCCAGAAGAGGAAAGCACTGTGCTAAAAGAGGCACGGCAGGCATTTCGTATCCTGTGCCGTAGGAGTGGTGTACGAAATCCCACTGACGTGTGTGTGTGTGGGGGGGGGAGGGGGGAGGGGGGGGGTCTATATCGGCCAGACGGGTCGCTGCATTAATGACAGGGCACGACAGCGTGAGAAGTCGTTAGAAAACGGAGGCGGGTCGAATTTTCCCGTGCATTGTAAAGATTGCAACTGTGAGCCAGTGCTTAACGGAATAAGGATTCCGGGCAGGAGTCGCGATCAGGTGGCACGTGAAATTCTTGAGGCTTTTATGATCAATAAGAAGGGAAGCACTTGGGTTAGCGACTCTTCGGTATCCCTCAGTACAAATGAAGTATCCTTTCTTGATAGTTTTTTGTGACATCATGTACTGTGCGAATTTTTAGCCCTGCATTTCTAGCGGTCATCTGTTGTTTGTGTAGGCGGGTTGTTAATTTTGGTATTTGTTTTGTCTTGTTCTTTTTGTTGTTTTTCGAGTTCTGACTGCTTTTTCTTCATATGTTTGAGTGCTTTTGTTGCGATTGTCATTAACCAAGTAACCAAGTTCATTACCTTTTGTAAGGACCTGCATCTGCCAAAACTCGCTAGTGATATAGCGAAAAGCAAACGGAACTGTCTTTCTGTATTCTTTACTGCTAAAACCCACAAACCTAACATACCGTTCCGGAGTATAGTGAGCGAAAATGGTTCCTGGCAGCATAATGTTAGCCGTTTCTTGCAAAGCAAGCTTAACTCTCTTAAACTGGACGACCCTTTTCGGGTAAAGAACTCACTAGATGTAGTTCATTGTTTTGAAACACATCCAGAAATTCGATCTGCCTTTTCTGTAGACATAGATGGTTTGGTTTATGGGGTTTGACGTCCCAAAGCGACTCAGGCTATGAGAGACGCCGTAGTGAAGGGCTCCGGAAATTTCGACCACCTGGGGTTCTTTAACGTGCACTGACATCGCACAGTACACGGGCCTCTAGAATTTCTCCTCCAAAGAAATTCCAGCCGCCGCGGCCGGGATCGATCCCGCATCTTTCGGGTCAGTAGCCGAGCGCCATAACCACTGAGCCACCGCGGCGGCTGTAGACATAGAAGATTTGTTTTATTCCGTCCCGCATGCTGAGCTGCTGGCGTCTGTTCTTTCATGTATTGAAGGTACAGGGTAAATAGCCTTCCGGGATGCTGGCGGTATCTCTGTGTAAAATTTTTTGAATTTATTGCAGCAATATTGCCACGTATCATTGTAGTGTTTGTTCGTTCACGCTCAAGGCTGCAGGAAAGGGTTGTTATCACTTTTGTTCGTGGCGCGAGAAGCGACCAGACTAATCTCGATTGATCGCAGCCATGAAGGGCTGCATCTAGGTTTTTCTAGATTACTGTAGATGATCTTGTCCTGTTATCTGGAAGTTTCCTTGCCGCCTTTAAATTGAGCGATGCCGCGAGCGGCGGACATTCGTAGTTCGACGACCGCCGAGCACGCCTGTTGCTTACGCCGCCGCCGAGTGATTCAGTTCTTTTGAGGGCGCAAGTCAGCCCAAATAAAGAGCTTCGTTTGCAAGTATTTCTGGTGTCTTCCTGACCGCTGGACTGCCGTCACTACAACGTGACATCTGGTGGAGGTGCGGGGTAGCCTCCCATGTTCCGGACACCCCCTACAAGTCGAGACGCCAGCCCTTTGAGTCATCTACCGCAGGACCTGAGTCCAGTCCACCGCGCAAGCCGACGCCTGCAAGGGGACGCACCTGAGTTCGGGACCCTGCCGGACCCTACCCGGAAGCGAAAGCAAGTACCAACGTCCATCATGACCTTGCCCCAGACGACCACTCCAATCATTCTGCAACAGCCCCGGGTGCCACGAACCTTCGACGCTTCGCCTGGCGCCGACCCCGAGGAATGGCTGGAGCAGTTCGACCGTGTGGCTGTCTTCAACAACTGGGACGACGCCATGAAATTTAGGTACGTCTTCTTCGCCCTGGAGGGACCAGCAAGAGTCTGGTTCGAGAATGAGGAAGCCAGCCTTGCCAACTGGGAAACATTCAAGGAACAGCTTCTGAAGACCTTCACAAACGTCGTGCGAAAGGAGAGAGCCCAGCAGCTGCTACAGTCTCGCATACAACACCCAAACGAGACCGTTGCAGTGTATACTGAGGAGATGAAGCGTCTCTTCCGGCGTGCCGACATGAACATGAAGGAAGAAGAGAAGGTGAAGTTGCTTATGCGAGGAGTTAAAGAGCAACTGTTTGCCGGCCTCGTTCGCAACCCACCGAAAACCGTCGCTGAATTCGTAGAAGAGGCATCCATAATGGAGAAAACTCTCGACGCCCGAGCCCGCCAGTATGACCGCCAGCAGCGCTTTTTGTCAGCAAGCTGCATGGACACCGCTAACAATGATAACCTGCGGGAGGTTATACGTGAAGTTGTGCGAGAGGAGCTCCGACGGTTGCTGCCTACGGGAACGCAGCCGCAACTTTCATCTCTCACTGACGTCATCCGGGACGAGGTTCAACAGGCCTTGGGTGTGACGCCGACACCCACGCAGCCTCTGCAGCCCCCAGCCATGACTTACGCCACAGCTGTGCGCCGTCCTGCACCTCGACGACGGGACCCAAGCACCTATCGCCCTCAGCCAGCTGCGTTGGACCGCCGCCCACTCGCCCCAACCCGCCCGTCTTACGAGCGACGCGCGCAGCCGAGGAAATGCGACGAGTGGAGAACTCCCGACCAGCGCCGCCCACTATGCTTCCACTGTGGCGAAGCCGGTCACGTCCTCCGGCACTGCCCATACAGAAGACTGGGCATCCGAGGGTTCTCTTACGACGCTCCACGACCCCGACCCGGCCAGCGACCAGCCGAAATCGAGGAGTTTTTACGTCGGGAAGAATACTCATCGCCGAGCCGCCTATCACGTTCCCCGTCGCCATCGTCCCCGCGCTTTGTTTCTCCTAGCCGAGGTTACGCCGTGCGTGCACGCTCCCCCAGCCCACGAAGGTTAAACTAAATAAAGCAGCCTCTGGAGGTGAGGTTGCTTCTAAGCGCAATGACAAAGATCCTCCATCGACGAGTACTCAAGACCATGCCTCAACTACGACGACAACACCGACGACGACAACACCGACGACGACAACACCGACGACGACAACACCGACGACGACAACACCGACGACGACAACACCGACGACGACAACACCGACGACGACAACACCGACGACGACAACGCCGACGACGACGACACCGACGACGACGCGGCCAGACTTGAAGCTTTTACCGCTGCCCAGTGAAGTAACGTCGCAGTACGCCCACCGCAGCCTCACTACTCGACGAAGCCGAGATCGGACACCGAAGACAACGTACAATACCAGAACGCGAACAAGTGACCTTGAAGTTACGGTCGACGGTCACGCGGTTACTGCCTTGGTGGACACGGGAGCTGACTACTCTGTCATGAGTGGCCCACTCGCTGTCCGACTCAGGAAGGTGACAACAACCTGGGATGGCCCGCTGATCCGCACCGCAGGTGGCAACCTGATTACGCCGTCAGGACGCTGCACCGCGAGAGTTACTGTAAATGGGAGAACCTATGCGACAACCTTCCTGATCCTACAGCAATGCTCGAGAGACGTGATTTTGGGAATGGACTTCCTGAACGAACATCGGGCGATCATCGACCTTCGATCTAAGTCGATCAAGCTTTCCACGGAAAAAGCCATACCTGTTGCGACGAGCGCGACTCATCACGTTGCCTTAAACGTCCTCGATGAAGCATTGAGCGTGCCGCCCCGATCAAGTGTTCTCGTCGGCATAGGTACTGGAGACATCGAAAATGCCGAAGGTGTTATCGAGGGGAACACCCAGTTACTCCTGGATCGAGGATTGGGCGTCGCGAGGGGAGTCGCCGAAATCCGAAATGGCCGAGCCCAGGTGTTGCTAACCAACTTCACCGAAGAATACCGGCATCTAAACAAAGGTACGACGATCGCTTTCCTCGACGAGCTGGCAGACATCAGAGACGTATTTGCCCTACCCGACCAACGGACTCACAGAGCGTCTGAACAAGACCATCGCAGACATGCTCTCCATGTTCATCGGCGCCGAACACAAGACGTGGGACTCTATTCTGCCCTACGTGATCTTCGCCTATAATACTGCCACCCAGGAGACAACCAGGTTTACTCCATTCCAGCTGGTATACGGCAGGAAGCCCACAACAACACTCGACGCAATGCTCCCGCACGTTTCCGACGAAGACAACCTCGACGTCGCCGCCTACCTTCATCGCGCCGAGGAAGCCCGAAGACTTGCACGGCTTCGCATTCAAGACCAGCAGCACACCGACGCCCGACGCTACAATCTGCGCCGACGAGACACGCATTACAAGCCAGGTGATCGGGTTTGGATATGGACGCCAGTTCGCCGCCGCGGATTGAGCGAAAAGTTGCTGCGACGCTACTTTGGCCCGTACAGGGTTCTCCGTCGCATCGGTGACCTCGACTATGAAGTCATCCCCGACGGCACGACAGCATCTCAGCGACGCCGCCCACGCCCGGAAGTCGTACATGTCGTACGCCTGAAGCCATATTATGAACGCTGAAGGACTCGAAGTTTCATTCTCCGTGTTTATTTTCATTTTAAAGCATCGAGACGATGCTTCTTTGGAAGGGGGGTAATGCCACGTATCATTGTAGTGTTTGTTCGTTCACGCTCAAGGCTGCAGGAAAGGGTTGTTATCACTTTTGTTCGTGGCGCGAGAAGCGACCAGACTAATCTCGATTGATCGCAGCCATGAAGGGCTGCATCTAGGTTTTTCTAGATTACTGTAGATGATCTTGTCCTGTTATCTGGAAGTTTCCTTGCCGCCTTTAAATTGAGCGATGCCGCGAGCGGCGGACATTCGTAGTTCGACGACCGCCGAGCACGCCTGTTGCTTACACCGCCGCCGAGTGATTCAGTTCTTTTGAGGGCGCAAGTCAGCCCAAATAAAGAGCTTCGTTTGCAAGTATTTCTGGTGTCTTCCTGACCGCTGGACTGCCGTCACTACAACGTGACAATATCTTAAGGTCACTTTTATCGTTTTTAATGAGCAACCAACTTACAGAGAAAAGGTGTATGTGTAGGTTCCTGTGTCGCCCCTATTTTATGTGAAATTTTTTTATCTGCTTTGGACAAGGAACTTGCACAATTGTTGGTAGGAGGACCTGTTTTTAGAATTTTTAGATATGTGGACGACTTTCTTATCCTTTTATCCACTGGTTTTGACAATTCTTTTGAAGCTAATGTGTCCAGGATTTTAAGTGTTTTTAACTTCAAAAGGCGTGGCCTAGTTTTTACGCATGAGCTCCCATGGGAGAGGAAACTACAATTTGTAGACTTAAGCTTGGCGTTCCGGGAGGACCATTTATGTTGGGGTTATTTTCCTCGTACTAGAAAGGAACTGCTGCCCTTCAATACGGCGCATTCAAAAATTGTGAAGCGCGCTATCGCCTCGTTATGCTTTGAGTCCTCGCTTTTGAAGTCCTGTCCGCACTAAATGCACGATAGCCTAAGAAATCAGATTGGACGCTTTTTGGCTGCTTGCTTCCCCTCGGTGGTGTTGACCGCTGTCGCTGAAACCCTCCTTTAAAAAACAAAACGCTGCACCAGTCCAAAGAGTCTTGAAGAAAGGGGCCCTGCGGTAAAACTTGAAGTCATGCCTTATGCGCACAAAATGTCACACAATTTGAAGAAGGTGCCTAACAGGCACAAGGTCCCGCTCGTTTTTTCAGCCCCAAACAAGTTGAGCAAACTTATACCCCGGATTTGTGGCGCTGAGCGCCCTGGGTGCAGCATAAAACATCAGCGCACCTTTATGCGCGGCATGAAAGGAGTGGTGTACGAGATACCTCTGACCTGTAGTATGTCCTATATAGGGCGAACGGGGAGGTGCATCAACAAACGCCTTGGGGAACATGACAAAAAGGTAAGGATTAATAAAGATAAATACGCCACTTTGGTGAGCCACGTTAACACTTGCAAGCGTGCACCTCGACTGGAAAAGGCGAGGATTCTGGGCAAAAGCAAGTTAAAGCAGGCGAGGCTTTTATTTAAAGCCTTTCACATAAAGCAAAAGGCAGCCTTCTGCGTGAGTGACACTTCAGTTAAGTTGTGTGTGGCGGAGTACGATTTTCTGAAAAACAATGTTTGTGCTAGGTGGTAAGTCACGGCTGCGGTAAGGCACGTGGTGTGTAAATGTGGGCGTTGCCTGTGGCTATAAACGTATGTGTTTTTTCGAGCAATAAACAGTTGGAAGTTGGCACCTGTCCGTTGTCTCCTCGTCTCTTTTTGTGTCCTTGTGAAATTATGTGCGCCTAGGTGGTTTTTTTCAAGTTTAAAAATTTTGCTTCTAGTGAATGACTGTGCTTTTTCTGTGATTGCTTGACACTGATTTTTCTAAGACATGGCCTCCTCCTCTAATTTTTTTTATCAGAATCTTTTACTTTATCTGCAGGGGTTAAAGATTTCTTGTCTGTTATCCTGACATTGCTGATTTTTTTTCCCATTTGTTGGGTTCGGAGCGATAATGCGATCAATCTCATGCTTGAGCTGAATGTTTAAATATGCCACCTTTCCGTGTAATAAACAGTTAGTTGTGTGTGCATTTGGTGTCCCTTTCTTGTTAGTGTCCTTGTTGCGCCAGCGTTCATTTCTTCATGATAACAGCTCTCGGCATATTCTTAATAACATTCAGTTATGGTCTGTTTGCCATTATAATGGCGCATCTAACCAGGCTAGCCGCGCACTCGGGTTCTTGCGCCGCTGTTTCGTAGCTGCAACTAGGCCGTTATGGTTCATATGTTGAGTACATTATTAAGGCCGACTAGAATATGCATGCTCTATTTATAATCCTAATTAGTTAACTACATAACACTTCACAGCCCATCCAAAACCATGCCACCCGTTTTATTGCTCCAAATTTATTTCTAACAGCGCGTGTATCAACAATAAAATCGTCCCTTGGTCTACTACTTCTTCTCAGCGCTGAAAATATTTTCGCTTATGCCTTATTTACAGGATTTATTATAATAATCCTGTTGTCAAATTTCACTTATTTTCTCCTCCATCTTACGTGTGTTCACGCACTGACCACAACCGCAAGGTTGAAATCCCACACCGCCGAGCCAGCGTCTGCATTAATTCATTTATTCCAAGCAATTCAAATGGCTGGAGCCGCCTGCCTGCCTTCATCGCTGCCATCGCCAACGTCAACAATTTCAAGAAAGTTGCCGCCGATTTTATATGCCCGTCCTCTTCGCAATGCTCCCGGGCCTTGTGAGTGGCGAAAATGAACAAATAAATAATTATCTTGTCTTTCTGGTTGACCAACTAAGGTAGGGCCTACTACAAGGAAATGGCAGCAAATGCACAAACTTCTTGCAAGCAAGAAAAGGGTGAATCTGGTGAACACTGCCCCCATTCCTGCTTGTCTAAAAGGCGTCAAGAGATTTGTCGATAATAGGACGAAGTATACGCTGCGTATGGGATGAAATAAGCAACTGCCTCGGCCTCGCAGTTAGTAGTAGAAATTTGAGCGCTTTTCATCAAGAAGGTTTTTTAATAAATGAAGTTGGCCATAACACATAAAAATAACGGTGACTGTTAGTCTGTTGCGCCCCTCAGATAGCAGTTGTCTAGTTGTCTACATTTCTCGGCTACCTCCGGATTTAAAGACAGCCAGGACCCTCTCACAGGTGGAAAGTAGAAGAATACCTGAAAAAACCGGCATCCTTTGACTTATTTCAGCATCGAACCGCATAGGTGAGCCAGATGTCCACATCACTATAGTGTTACGTCAACGTCGATGTAGACCACTTCTCGTCACTGCGCTCTTCGCTACTTGCTTCCCGTTAAGAACTTAACCTTAACTTAGGTGTTACTACTTGTCGCTGCACTCGCTTTAAGGAATTCGGAGTTTTTATCTCTTGTGCTTATTGCATAGCCGAATGGAAACAGAACTGACAGTTAGACAAGGAGGAGGAATTGTGAATCGTGTGGCTTAACGTTCTGAAGCGACAGATGGGCTGTGTGGAGCGCTGTTGTGGAGGGCTCCGAATTAATTCAGGCTACATAGCATTTTAATTATTTCATAGCACCTGGGTGCGCTGACGTCACTAAGCGCACGGGCTTTATGCGGCCACCGTGGCCGTGATCGAACCCGCAACGCTGTGATCAGCAGCCGAACGTCAAAGCCACTTTACCACCGTGGCGAGTAGAGGTAGGTGAAGGATGGAAAAGAACAGACCAAAAAGAGCCGAAAAGAACAGTAAAGGGAAACAGCATGAGAGTGGGGGACAAAGAGGGATAAGCAGACACGTTGCCAGATAAGAAAACTCTGCCCACCTGCCTAAGTTGGTCCGTGGCAGGAGCTTTGGATCGACAGCTGGATCATGCTGTATAGGTACCCTGCCGAAAGCGGCCGCAAGTACAGGTGCGGCCAAAATATTACGAAGCACGCTTCAGCATTTAAAACTTTCTCATCCGTTTCGTAGGAAAGATATGATGGACGCCGGCAGGCTATTACTGCAAGCGATGTGATGACGTCATTCTCGGGCTGGGTTTCTGCCACAATGTTGTGAACGCCAAAATCAATGAGCCCAAAGGACGCCGGCGGCCTAAATTAGTGCTTTTTGAGGAAATAAAACGGCGCAGTAACTGTCTCACTTATCTGTTGACGCCTCAACCGGACAGTTTGCTCCAGTGCCACGTTTCTGCCACAACGTTGTCAACGACAACTCAACACCAACCTTACGCTCGTGAAACGCCGCTAATTTCTTTGCTAATTCGCTAATTCTTTGGATGGCAACATTCGTGCACTATCAATCTCTGATTTTGCGTCGGCAATTGAGTCGTAGCATTGTATGTTGTTTTTCTAGCGTTTATATTTGTATTGCTTGTATGTACTTTTGTATGCGTGGAATTGTTCCACATTTTTGTACCCACTCCTGCTATAGCCCCTTGAATGGGGCTGCAGTATTTTCAAATAAATAAATAAATAAATAAATTTTAACCAGATTTTGCTGATAAATGAGCAAAGCCACGAATTTATCTCGACTAATTTTCTTTAGTTATTGCATGAGCGCTCCAGCGGCATTGCTAACATGTGTAAAGTGCTTCCTACATTTTCTTAGGTAAGGATTGACTAGACTTTGATCACCGAAGCGTGCTCGGTAATATTATTACCGGAGCAGTACGCGCAGCAAACTGTTTGCATTCCAGGATAGGTTTGCCTAATGTGTTCATCGCTCATCACAGCCAGGAAAGAGAGGGGCAGAAGTCGACATTTTGTTACTTTCCGCCCCCTAACTTTTTAATTTGCTGCCATATTAATTAGATATTTAGCTCCTACGACCCACCACATGTGTCCTATGATTTATGTTAGGGTTGGCAAGCTTGGCTGCATTTAAGCAGTGAAAATAACTGCGAATTAAACCTTGATGAACAAGCGTCTGAAAAGGCGCGAAATTTACACGGCGAATTTTTTAAACCTGGGAAACACTAACAATATGGCATACTACAATAGTGTAAGAGTATAGTTATCACTATTGGTAACTGGTCTCATGCAAAGTTCCAGCATTTTTATGTCTCGGGTTCTGAAAAGAGAATTTCCTTAGTAGCAGTTTACACGTGGCGTAAAGCGCGAGGTTGTGTGGTTTTAGAGGAATTAAAGTAAAGGTATGGACGTCTGAACATCTATCGCTGTTGTTCTCTCACTAGTATTGTCTCAGCGTGAAGCCCTCCAATATTTAATCAGAAAATCCCGCGACAAATCTCCAGAGAAGCACCCTATGAGACAGACAGGTGGCCCACCTAGGTCACGTAACTTTCTGGCGTCATTACAACTTGCCCACCAGATTGTGAGCGAACTGCGCACCGTGGCAGGTCGCAGTTAATTTAATCATCAGTCGCGACAAGTCACCCGGAAGAGCAACTTGGATCCCACAAGTCCCATTGATGGCAGCACCTGCCATTGCAGGGTAGTGGCGCTTCCCTAAAGCGCTGCACCACGGCACAAGGAGCTGTATGAGGACTGCCAAGGATCTATAAATGTTAATTATAGGATAGCCAGCTCTACATATATGGGGACCAGCCCATTAGCTGCAGTATTATACCCTTAAGTCGGATCTTAAGTGTACCCTCCATTTTTTTTTGCTGACAACGCGGAAAACGAAGCCGCCGGATGTTCTGCATAACGGCAGGCTCAGCGTTATCGAGTCACAAACGTTCCAGACAGATAGAGGGCATCAACTGGAGTACCTAAGTGTAAGTTTTTTCGCTGTTCGTGCACTAAGGAATGGCATCAAGTAACATATTTTGCAGTTAAACCTTTTTGTTATGTTTCCATCCGCAGATTGCGTGAATGGCGCTGAACGTATTTGCGAAATCTGTGATTATTAACACCTCACCACTAATAGGAGATGAAACACACTTCATAGCAAGTATACAAACATTTGCGCGAGGGTTCGATGTAAGCGACTCTATGGGCGTTGCATGTTATGCTGTATTATAATGCCGTCTCCAAAAAATTGTTACTTGCTGGCGCCAGAGTGGCAGCAGAGGAGTATAAGCTGTAATATTCTGTGATTGGTTTGGTTTATGGGGTTTAACGTCCCAAAGCGACTGAGGCTATGAGAGACGCCGTAGTGAAGGGCTCCGGAAATTTCGACCACCTGGGGTTCTTTAACGTGCACTGACATCGCACAGTACACGGGCCTCTAGAATTTCTCCTCCAAAGAAATTCTAGCCGCCGCGGCGAGGATCGAACCCGCGTCTTTCGGGACAGCAGCCGAGCACCATAACCGCTGAGCCACCGCGGCGGCAATATTCTGCGATTCTGGTTTTAAAAAAATGTTTCAGCTAAAATGCCGCGCGCGTTGTTGGTTTTGTGGTAGCTTAAAAGCGTATCGCTGGGGTGCATGCGTGATGTTTCCGAAAAGTTAGAATGTATGACGGAAAGAATATTCTGTAGTGAATTACAATGAACGCGCCTGAACTATTATGAATGCGCCTCAGGTTGCCTCGATGGCAGACGAAGAAGTTGACGACGAAGTGTGCCGGCGCGCGGCTCCAGCTCTCTGGCTGTGTAGACTGACTGTGATTTTGCTGCCGTCCGCTCAGCTGTTTGGTGAACTGTATAGCTGAGGTCACTAGTACGCGAACCCCCTTTCATTTGGTGGAGGTTGCGGTCGTCTGACGCCCTGGACCTTCGCAGCCGTCTTCTCCCGCCGCTCACAATGCCTAAGGACTCCGTGCCCAGTCCTGCACCACCCACCCCGACCGTTGTGTGCGCTGGAGCGCTGCGGCAGCGTGATCCCGCTTTCTTCAGTGGCACCGGCGACGATGACGTCGAGGATTGGCTGGCATCGTACGAACGGGTGAGCACCCACAACAAGTGGGACGATGCACTCAAACTCAACAACGTCATCTTTTACCTTTCGGACGTTGCGAACCTATGGTTCAGAAACCACGAATCCGACATCCCCACGTGGTCAGCTTTCAAGTCCAATCTTTCTGATGTATTTGGGAGGCCTGCGGTGCGCAAGCTGCGCGCGGAACAACGCCTGCGAAGTCGGGCGCAGCTGCCTGGTGAAAATTTCACCAGCTACATAGAGGACGTTGTGAACCTGTGCACACGAGTTGATGCCTCTATGTCTGAGCGCGCCAAGATTGAGAACATTTTGAAAGGAATCGACGACGATGCGTTCCAGATGCTTCTGGCACGCAATCCCACCACAGTCGCCGACGTCATTACTCATTGCCAGAGCTTTGACGAACTTCGGAAGCGACGCATCCTCACCCGCTCTCCGCTCTCGCAGCAGGAATCGCTTGCTTCCCTCACATCGGACACCGACCCGGCGCAACTGTCACCGCAGATAAAGCAGTTTGTTCGGGAGGAAGTCGCGCGTCAGCTCTCGTTGATGCCCTCCAGTCACGACGCTGCGACTCCTCTGGTGGCGCCATTGCAGGAGGTCATCCGCCATGAAGTTGCCGAGGCTATTCCTACTGCACATCCAGTCCCTTCGGTTGCTCCCTTAACCTACGCCGATGCTCAGTATCCCCAACCATCTCCTATACCCGCCCGGATGACCTACGCAGAAGCAGCGGCGCGCTCCGTGCCCCTGACTGTTCCACCTCGTCAGCCCGTCCCGCGCCCCGCCCCGTCTCTACGACCAGCCCCGGTTTCTTCGCCGTCTCCGCAGCGGCTTTACAACCCTTGGCGCACATCGGATAACCGACCCATCTGTTACTCCTGTGGGTACGCGGGACATGTCGCCCGCCACTGTCGCCGTCGCATGGTGGCATCGCCACCCATCTCAACCCCTGTGCATCCATCCCATATGTTTTATTCGGCTCCTCCATCCTCGCCGCTAGACGCGTACGCCCCCGACCGTCGTGCTTACGAGACCCGACGTTCTCCATCACCGCGCCGTCGCTCACTGTCACCAATGCGCCGTCGCCCTCCCTCTGCTGAAGAGGGAAACTAAGATCCGCAGTTCCGGAGGCAAGAACTGCGCGCTGTTCGAAAAGCTCAAGGCCTCCGTTTTCCCCACGCAACGTTCTTCAGGTCATCGTCGACGGACTGCCGGTACATGCGCTTATCGACACGGGTGCCTCAGTATCAGTGATTCACGAAAAACTCTGCCGCCGCTTTCGCAAAGTCACGACGCCATTTACGGGTCTCTCGCTCCGCACCGCTAGTGAACAGTGCATTGCCCCTCTCGCCTCGTGCACAGCACGAGTCATCATTGACGATATATTGTATCCAGTCGAATTGTTGGTGCTGTCCTCATGCTCGCATGACATAATTCTCGGGTGGCACTTTCTGTCACACAACAACGCCGTCATCGATTGCGCCCGCGCTGAAGTTGAATTTTCTCCTTTGTTTGACGAGCTTACTACTGAAACCTCTGCCCCCTTGCCACTCAAGGTCACTATCGCTGAAGATGTTGAAGTCGCGCCGGGAGCATCTGCCCTTGTTTCCCTGTCGTGCCGTGCCGCGTCGGATGACACCGTTTTATTTACGCCGTCTGCTTCCTTTGTACGCCGGAAGAACCTGCCGCTACCTTCTGCTGTCCTCGATGTTCGGCGGGGTGTCACGAAGATGCTGCTCTACAATCCATCCTCGTGTGCCCTTACCCTGCTACCTGGTGAGTCCCCTGGCTGCATTCAACCGGTCTGCCTTCTCTCTGCCCTTAATGTCCACGAGGCAGCCAGCGGTCCCTCTCTAAACGCCATGCATTCCGAGCTCGCTACTGAACCTGAGCCTGACGAACTTTTCCGCGCCGCCATCGACGATACTCTTCCGTCCACCTACCGTCAGCAGCTTTCAGCCCTTCTCCACACTTTCCGCTTCGCTTTCGATGCAGCCCATCAGCCTTTAGGCCGTACATCAACCGTGGCTCATCGCATTGAGACCGGCTCCCACCCGCCTTTTCGGCAGCGCCCCTATCGCGTGTCTGCGGCTGAGCGTCAAGTGATAAGTGAGCACGTTGAAGACATGCTGCACCGTGGCGTCATCCGTCCCTCTCACAGCCCTTGGTCTTCTCCGGTGGTGCTGGTCAAGAAGAAAGACGGTTCTATCAGATTTTGTGTCGATTACCGGCGACTGAACAAAATTACCCACAAAGACAATTATCCGCTTCCCCGCATCGATGACGCTCTTGACTGTCTCCAAGGCGCCGAATACTTCTCCTCTCTTGACTTGCGTTCGAGCTACTGGCAGGTCCCGATGGCTGCCGCTGACCGTGAGAAGACCGCATTCGTTACCCCCGACGGCCTGTACGAGTTCACCGTTATGCCATTCGGCCTGTGCAACGCGCCAGCTACATTCGAAAGAATGATGGATAACGTCTTACGGAAGCTGAAGTGGCATACTTGCCTCTGTTACTTGGACGATATCGTTGTCTTTTCGGTAGATTTCTGCACTCACCTCACGCGCCTGCAGCAGGTTCTGACTTGCCTCACCGACGCCGGCCTACAGCTTAATCTGAAGAAGTGCCACTTCGGCGCCCGGCAGCTAACCATCTTGGGTCACATTGTATCTAAGGAAGGCGTTCTCCCCGACCCGGCCAAACTTCGCGCTGTTGCGGAGTTTCCCAAGCCGACAACAATGAAGCAGCTTCGGAGCTTTATCGGTCTGTGCTCCTATTTGCGAAGACGCGTTCACCACACTGCGCCGTCTTCTTACCTCGCCGCCCATACTTCGCCACTACGATCCGAGAGCCCCTACCGAGGTGCATACCGATGCAAGTGGCGTCGGCCTCGGAGCTGTCCTGACTCAGCGAAAAGATGGTTATGAGGAATACGTCGTGGCGTATGCGAGTCGGGTGCTCAGCAAGGCTGAATGCAACTATTCCGTTACGGAGAAGGAATGTTTAGCGATCGTCTGGGCACTCATGAAATTTCGACCCTATCTGTACGGCCGCCAGTTTGATGTCGTCACGGACCATCACGCGCTTTGCTGGTTGTCGTCTCTTAAAGACCCGGCCGGCCGCCTCGCCAGGTGGGCTCTCCGCCTTCAGGAGTTCGACATCCGCGTTGTATATCGCTCTGGCCGTAGGCACATGGACGCCGACGCTCTATCTCGATCTCCTCTGCCCACCGCCGCTGCCTGCTCATCCGTGCCTGAACCCGTCCTCTCGCCTCTTACCGCCTCTGATATGCTTGCGGAACAGCGCAAAGACCCGTGGCTTGCGTCGATCATCGACGTCGTGACCAACGCTCACACTGCTGTGCCTTCGCGCACTCTACGCCGCCAGGCACCACATTTTGCGTTCCGTGATGGCCTGCTCTACCGCCGTAACTACACGCAAGATGGTCGACGGTGGCTCCTCGCGATACCTCGCCATTTACGTTCTGAGATCTGTGCCTCGTTTCACGCTGACCCACAATGTGCCCACGCCGGTGTGTTGAAGACGTTTCAAAGAATATCTCAGCGTTATTATTGGCGGGGCATGTACGGGTACATTCGCCAATACGTCCGCTCCTGCATCGCCTGTCAGCGACGCAAGTCTCCCGCGCCCCGTACGAGCGGCCCCTTGCAGCCATTGCCGTGCCCGGCTCGCCCATTCGATCGTGTTGGCGTCGACCTCTACGGCCCGCTGCCCTACACGTTATCTGGGAACCGCTGGATAATTGTTGGCGTCGACCACCTAACCCGATATGCAGAGACCGCCGCACTACCCGCTGCCACTGCTCGTGATGTTGCCCACTTCCTGCTGCACAATTTTGTTCTCCGCCATGGTGCGCCGCGCGAGTTGCTCAGTGATCGAGGCCGTGTCTTTCTTTCGGACGTGGTGGAAGCCCTCCTCAGAGAGTGTCGCATCATTCATCGGACCACCACTGCCTACCACCCTCAAACTAACGGGCTGACTGAGCGCTTTAATCGCACTCTCGGCGATATGCTCACCATGTACGTCTCGTCAGATCAGTGTAACTGGGACACTGTGCTGCCTTTTGTGACGTACGCATACAATACCGCCACCCAGTCAACCACCGGATTTTCCCCCTTCTACCTGTTGTATGGCCGTGAGCCGTCCTCCACAATGGATACGGTTTTGCCGTACACTCCGGACGCCTCCGAATGCACGCCCCTTTCCGAACTCGCCAAGCACGCCGAGGAATGTCGCCAACTGGCCCGTTCTTTCACCTCGGACTCCCAAGTCGCCGAAAGCATGAACACGATGCCCATCAAACCGCGCACGCTTTCTCTCCAGGTTCATTAGTTTGGCTTTGGGTCCCCTCGACTACACCAGGACAGTCTTCGAAATTTCGCAGAGAACATCATGGCCCTTACCGCGTCGTCGAATCAACATCCCCTGTTAATTATATTGTAGAGCCGCTTACACCCTCTTCGGACTTGCGTCGTCGCGGCCGTGAGCTTGTCCATGTCAGTCGCCTCAAGACTTATTACGACCCGCTCCTCTTGCCAGCACCATAGGTCGCCAGGATGGCTCCTCTTTCATCCCGGGGCCATTGTAGTGAATTACAATGAACGCGCCTGAACTATTATGAATGCGCCTCAGGTTGCCTCGATGGCAGACGAAGAAGTTGACGACGAAGTGTGCCGGCGCGCGGCTCCAGCTCTCTGGCTGTGTAGACTGACTGTGATTTTGCTGCCGTCCGCTCAGCTGTTTGGTGAACTGTATAGCTGAGGTCACTAGTACGCGAACCCCCTTTCAATTCTATTAGTTGTAACCAACGAAACACATTCCAGCGCTTTGGTAACGTATTCTTACCGGCATTTAGGCTGTCGAAGGGACTCAGTGAAGGGATTCATAAGTGATTGAGTGAAGAGACTCAGTACATATCCCATTTCAACTGAATATAACGTATCGAGCGAGTTCAATTGAAATCCTGTAATGTGCTTTAATTCAAACGCGGTGGTCAATTTGTTATAGTGAGTGACAAACCCCAACCAAAAGTCAGTTTTTTATCTGAACGTTGTATGCACCAGATTGAATGAACGTGTATTTAAGCTCACTAAGTATCTGTGTAAGGGCCAGCTCTCACCCCCTTCCCGCGTCTTCGCCATCCGCTGCCTCAGCGCCAGGTTTAGGCGATCCCCCGCTATCATAAAAAAAAAAAAAAACTGGAGGGCTGCACATAATTCAAACGCTGAATGCTCACTAGTGCGCAGAATAAAAGCACAAAGCAGCGCCGGTGGCACAAAGCGTTAGGTCTTTCCGCAGGAGCCACAGGAAATAAATGCAAATTTATTTATTATAAATTTCTTATAAATGGAAATTTATTTCCACAGGAAATAAATGGAGAGAAAATGAGAAGCAGGTGCCGCATTCAAAGTCTTGCGAACGTCGTTGACCCACTCTGCACAGTGGGTAACCAACAAAAGCTGCTTTAACAACACATTCTGACTATAAAAGAGGAAGCTCTCTTCGGTCTGACGTACAACGACACTCAAAACCTCATTCCCACGCGCGATGAAACGAGCTCCATTAAATGAGGCCGATGGAAAGAGCAACAGCTGTGAGATGAAAACAGAAAAGAGTTGCGAAAAAGGCAGGAAATTAAAGAAAATTCCCATACACAGACTACACGTAGAGGCCGGCAGCAGAATAGCTTAGGCTGTAGTGGATCGTTTAACAAAACAGTGCCGAGTGAATGCAGTGCCTGCCATTACAGCAGACTCGCAAAAATTGCTTAGATGTCCAATGCCTTGTGCATTCACTTCAAGGATGAGTAATATCTTGATTTTGGAAGGGCGTAGAATTTCGCCCCGTCAAGTGTCTGATTCTGCCTCACGTCGGCTGGTCAGCTGTCTGATTGCGCGAATCTTTGTACACTTTGTTTGTTCATTCTTTAAAGCTGCCGGCGTGCGGCTTTATTGTTTTGTTTGTGATGCATGACGCGACCAGATTTATCTATATCTCACGTATCGGGGACGGCAGTCCAGACAGTGAGGAAGATAGCCAAGGAAGGCTTTCAAAAGAAACTGCCATTGGGCTGACCTGCGCCTACAATGAAATGAATGACTCGTCGGTGGAAAAAGCAACAAACATGCTTTACAGTCGTCGAACACAAATGCCCTTCACTGTCGGCCGTGCTCAATTTAGAGCTGATAGCAAACATTGGAAATACGGCGTGCAGAGTTACCGCAAGAGGTTGGAACAATATGGAATAGGCTCCGCCTGGATGCGTTAAATGGAGTTAAATCTGGTCGCTTCTTGCATCACAAACAAAGCGCCGGCAACTTTCAAGAGTGAACAAACAAACAGTACAAAGATCTGCGGCATTACACCCCTCTTACAGAAACATTTACCCGATGCTTTAAAAGAAATAAGGGACTGGAAACAAATGAAACAGACTGTGCACAGTAAACACCGGTAGTGGAAATACAGCGTCCTTTAGCGCGCATAATATGGCTTTAGATGGACGACTTGGGCGACTTCTGGTCGTACACGGCGTCGCTGGGATGCAGCGATTTCTTCACGGACGACGTCATAGCCCAGTTCACCTAGCCGAGGAAGAACCTAGCACGGGCCGAAATAGCGGCGCAAAAGTTGTTCATTCAATGCTGCAGGCTGCGGGACTTACGCTGAGGGCGTTATGAAGCTGCAAAGTGTCTGTTTGTTTTTATTTTTTAGCACGCGCCAACGCAGACACCCCCATGCATGCGTGTCATCAAACCGCGAAGCACGATTCGAG
Organism: Amblyomma mixtum; assembly: GCF_055824585.1. Lineage (NCBI taxonomy): Eukaryota > Metazoa > Arthropoda > Arachnida > Ixodida > Ixodidae > Amblyomma > Amblyomma mixtum. The sequence goes on from NC_143021.1 coordinate 80,930,836, forward strand.
CGCGTTGTCTTGAATGCTTTCGGCGCAATGGAAGAGCAAATATATTATTCCATCCGAAAAATCCAAGATTTTGCAAAATTTTGAAGATTTCCTGTAAGAAGTACTACATGCATGCACCATCACTTCTCATTTCGCTCATAAATGTTTGCCAGTGCGGGTCACACGCTTGCAGCAGGTAAGGCGCAGACACGTAGACCGGATTATAGCGCCTTCCATTCGAGTGCTCGTTCTCTACGGAGAATCCGTAGCGCACAGATGCGATATGCAGCTGTTAACTGGGCACGTGCGTCCGCGAGTAAAACGTTCAATCAGGGGGTGTGCGTTGATCAAGTTCATACCAGCAGGCGTCAGTCTACAGCTCCGCGATACTTCAATGATTCTGTCCGTAGGAAGCAATCAGTAAACGTAGAAATTGTAACGATAACAGCTGAGTCAATAACAGGTGTCCTGTGGGATCGTACTTTTTCTGTTGGTAGTCAAAAACGCTCTGTAATCGACACCACAGCGCGCTGCTTGGTAAGCAATGCGAGGAAAATTTTTCTCTCAGATGTGGCGTTGAATGAAATACGTTAGAGTGAGACTGCTGCTCGTATTACTTTCAGGATCCCTGGAGCTTGCGTGTGCACTCTACAGCAGCACACAAGAATTCGAAAGCCAGACGCGTACGTCGTCGCCTCCGATTTATACGGGCGCGAGCGCGATCAGCATTTCTGCAGTCTGCGGCTGCCCTCGATAACTCCATGAAGTTCTTTTTTTTCACGCACAGAGGCTATCTCTGCCTGACACGAGTGTTGCAACGAGACACAGACTCCTGTGACGCAGGATTTTATTAAGCCTGCTTTTGCACGGTTTTAATTATTTACTCACATGTTATTAATACGCAAGAGGCGCTTCATAAATACAGCGCATTACCACCACAGTCTGCAGCGCTGCATTAGAAACGTATTTGCGGGGAGCTCAGTGCTAACTGAATCATACTTTGGACCCTTCTCTTCGAGCCATTTGTAAAAGCGTCACGCTTTTTTTTTATCTGTGTTTCTTCGTTGCCGTCATCGCCCAAGGGACCAAGATGTCTTCAAGCCAGAATGAAATGGCTTTTTTTCTTAGTCGCTTTCACATTGTGTATGTCATGTTGTGAAGAAGATATACAAGAAAGAATGGATGAGACAGCACTGCCTTTCGGGCTTGGTGGGATGTAGGGTGGATGGGGCGGCGTACATTTGTACCTTGCCGCCGTGCGGGCTTACTGTGCCGGTGGGCTATTTTCGCTTCCTGGTGTCGGTTACAGCCTTTGAAAATGGCGCCTGTGATTGGTTGGAGAGCTCGATTCTAGACGCGTCATTGGAAAGTCTCATCTGTGCTCATTTTTCATGGACGCTTTGAGAGTAGATGGGTTTTATGGCCTTCATTATCGATTTTCTTTATCAAGACACCCACCTTTCCTCGCACAAAAAAAAAAAGGCGGTTGTGTTCGCAAGGAATAACCTATTCGTCGTTCTTAGTTTGACACTTCCTTATATTGTCGCTTTAAGACGAGCCGTGACGCATTTATCACCTCGTGCCGTAGGTGTAAAGTGCCGACACCATGACCTCATCGATAGCCAGGCATTGCAGTCCATAGCTGGCCCGCATTATGAACGTGGTGCGAGTGCAAGTACGCTACCGAGGAGTGAATATTTCTTGGAGAAATTTCTTGGTTACATTAAGGTCAGTGGCTCCTTGCACTTATGACAAGCGGCGCACATGGGCTGCTCGGCATGGTTCCCGGAGCCGACGACTCTCAGTGCAAGTGTGTACTGCAAATCTTGGTGGAGTAGCGAGTGTCCACCGTCTACCTTGGACGCAAAGCATGAAAACCTCGTCGATAGCTCCGTGACAGCTTACTGGCGTTGCATTTTAGGCAAAGCGATGCATGGGGGAAAGGCCGGCGTGTAGAGAGGGCAGCACCCACGGCCAACTCATCGTGGTCCTCCGGCAGCAACGCCCAGAGTGCTTACCGGGTCCTTTTTGCGAGGAGGCCGTAGAGAAGCGCCAGTATCAGCCTGTGCGTCTTGAACGGAGCGTCGGAGAGCTGCTGAGGAGGCTCCAGGCGCGTACCTTGCGGTTAGGCCACCGAGGACCGAAGATTGGTTCGCCCAAGCAGCCTATACGAGCGCAGAAATCGGCCAGGCCTCGTCCATGCTGACTCTCAGCAACTGTTTCAACACTGCCACACCGCTTACTTTGTGAAAAGCGACATCGGCGCGTCCACGTCCAACAGCATGCGCCCTTATAGGGAACCTGCGCTGCCCATGTGGCACGGCAGTTATTCCACTAGGTGCCTAAAAACTGCTGCCGTCAGTAGCTTGGGCCGCTACAAATGCGAGCGCACATTCTGAATGACTAGAAGCCCGTGTTTCATTGTGAGCACCATTTGCCTCGCTTCTGCAGACATAAACACGCACCACGTGTGGCTTCGACAGAGCGCGGAAGCTCATGCCAATAAGCTCAGGAAGCTGGCGCGGAATAGCACAAAGAGCGCCCCCAAAACTGCTTGCTCCTCTCGCTGTGCTGTGTGTTACGGCCCTGCAATCGACGCGGCAAACTTCAGCTTTGGTTCCCTATGCTGCATGGAAGAATCGGCCCCAGAAACCAAGGGCTAAAATGCAGTGTCTTCGTTGTTATCTGCAGCCACATTTCAACGTGACTGGTGTTTATTTGTTTCCAAAAGTTGGCTTATATGTTTTTTGCTTTCTCCTGATAATCAACACACTTTTATCATTTTGGATAATAATCTCTTCGAATAAGCACACTTTGTTTTGGGCCAATAAGCATTCCTCCAGGCTAAGGCTTACATTCTCCAAGCAAGTGCTCAGCTTTCCTTACTGCAGGGGCTTGCGGGTTGTGGGGAAAGCATTTCTCACCCCTGGTTCACACAGCACTTTTTTTTTCTTTTTCCCAATTTCATGTAATGCTTTAACCTAACTACCACTTCGATAGCGCGAATCTTGCCTGCAGCCGCAGTGTCATTCCCTTTGTCCGCTAGCAGCCTGCGTTTACTTTCAAGTTATGACGATGTAGACTTCTGTACTTCCTCCAGGATACACCAGAAGAGCCATGTAGTGTTCAATTCGAGAATCTGTGACCGCCCACACCTGCGCTTATTTTTTTCAACCTCTGCCAGCATACAAATCAGCCGCAGTGACGATCGCTTTGAAGATATGCGGTCGTGAAACACTACGTTTGAACAATAATTTTAACCAAAAAAAAAATTATCGCGAATGCTTAACAAGGTTAAGGTCTGTGCACCTATCACACCGCCTCTTGTTGGACTAATTAAATGCAACCAATATACAAAAATTGAAATCCCCGTATTTGATGGCATTTTTTTAACGCAGCCGTTAATAACGAGGTTCAGCATGCGGTGACGTTCTTTAGGTGCGTTGTACATTGTATTGTATAATATGAGTGCCTATTAAACGCTCTTAATCACTCGCTTCGGCCTGCTCATGCATTCTGCCAATAGCTCTGTCTGCTCTTGCTGCTAACGGTTTCGGAAGGCTGTGCGTTTCGTCTCCTGGCATCTTCTAGGGCCCACCAACCATGCTCCTGCTGCCGTGGTTCACACGAAAAAAAAAATTGCAATTTTTTTGGTTGCTCGCTTCGCTTTATGCTCACAGCAGCTGTAGGGATAGCAATTCTATGAGCTCTTGCAGCGGGTGAGTGACTGCAGGTGAGGATAGAAACTGGCCTCATAGAAACTGGCCAGTTATCACTCCTCCCCGCAGGGGCGTCTGATTCATGCAGACGATAGTGAGTTGCGACACCACGGGTACCCGCAGGGGGATGATGGTGAGCAGTGTGCCACCATGGACCCGAGCACCCACGCTTAGCCGTGCGTGGCATCGCCGTGTCCGGGGAAAAGGGAATCCTGGTGGTTGAGCCGATGCCGAGCGTTTGGACCCTCAAGGCCCCTCGGCGGATGCAACACACCACTTTGGCCCCAGCTTCCTGTAGACGGCACCTCCGGCCTGACCCGACCGGGGGAAATCGGCAGTCGCCTTTTCCTATCCTCCCCTCTATCTTTCACTTTCCTATCTCTTTCTTACAACTCTCCGGTCTCCTCCTCCCTTCTTGGTTTTTTTTTTCACTCTTCATAGGCGGCTAGGGTTAACCTTGTGTGGCCAACTACCCTGAGTTGCGTCATATTTGGTTATAGTTGGGGTGTACAGCTGGCGTGGGCAGGGCTTGCTTGTAAGTTCCTGTCCTGTCCCCTTGTTGGGCTCCATGGTGGGTGGCTGGCACCATGACCGAAAAACATGAATTTTTTATGGCTCCCCCTTTTTCCAAACCAGATCGCTCTCTCAAAAGAGGGCGGAATGATGCAGATCAATTTTTTTCAGAAAAGAAAGCTATCTTTCCCAAAATTTCATGTTGTCCATAGCGAAGCAGAAGGAAAACAAGCAAGACTGATATCCCCGTTCCTGGTAGCAAAGTGCCTTACAGATACCTTAGGCCTTGGGTGCAAGCTATCCAAAATGGCCAGCGGTGACTTACTGCTCGAACTACGTGACACTGTCCAACACTCTAAACTCTCAAACCTTGCGTCCATTGGGGAAATCCCGGTCTCTGTCACTTCACATCGATCTTTAAACACTGTCCGAGGCGTCATATCTGAAATCGACTTTATCCACCTCTATGAGAAAGAAATGCTTGAGGGCCTTACTAACCAAGATGTCATAAATGTTCAGCGCATAAAGATCCGGAAGGATAACAAGGAAATAGACACGAAGCGCCTGATCATCACTTTCAATACCAGCACACTGCCTGAAAGCACTGAAGCTGGTTACCTGAAAATAAATGTAAGACCATATATGCCCAACCCACGAAGATGTTTCAATTGTCAGAGATTCGGCCATGGCTCACAGAGTTGAACAGGCTGACATACTAGGACAACATTTCTCTGACGTTTCAAGCTCTTCACACTATACACAGTCATTCTTAAAACACAAAAACACAACTGAAAAGCAGAAACTTCAACGACTGGCAGTGCAAATGAAAGATACAATACATTATTTACGATTCAGGACATCCAAACCGTACTGTCCTCCGGTAAACAGACAGCACCTGGCGCGGCTGATGTACATTATGAAATGCTTGCCCACCTGTCCGAAGCTGCAGTAGGGGCACTTTCGCAATTTTTCAACAAAATATGGATGTCCGGAAAGATGCCGGAGGCTTGGAAAAAAGCAAGTATCGTGCCGTTCTTAAAACCTGGAAAGCCGCCCACCTCTCCTAATAGTTATAGGCCCATAGCTCTTACAAGTTGTTTAGCAAAGTCATTTGAAAGTGTGCTCAACGTCAGGCTAATGTTCATTCTTGAATCACGTGAACTCCTTGACATCCGCCAGTACGGATTTAAAAAAGGATGTACGACAACTGACCATCTCGTCCGCTTAGACAACACAGTCCGAGAGGCGTTCATACACCAACAACACTGTCTGGCAGTCTTCTTTGACATGGAGAAGGCATACGATACCACATGGAGATATGGGATTCTACGCGACTTAGCAGATCTTGGCATCCGGGGTAGGATGTTAAACTTCCTGAAGGATTTCCTGTCAGACCGGTCTTTTCAGGTGCGCTTGGGTGCAACACTTTCGAGGAGCTTTGTCCAGGAGAATGGGGTACCGCAGGGCTGTATCCTAAGTACCACTCTTTTTGTCGTGAAAATGAATTCCATAGCGAAAATAATTCCTAACTCATTATGTATTCCGTGTATGTCGACGACCTTAAGATTGCTTGCACGTCCTCCAGCCTGTCAACGTGTGAGAGGCATGTACAACTCATATTAAACACGCTAGCAATCTGGGCAGACAAAAATGGGTTCAAGTTCTCTCCACAGAAAACAGTAGCTGTTGCTTTCTCGCTTAAAAGAGGCTTGCAGATCAATCCGAACTTACACCTAAATGGAGCCACACTACCGGTAAAACAAGAACATCAATTTTTACGAATAACATTTATTTATTTATTTATTTACAATACTGCCAGTCCCGGCAGGTACCATAGCAGGTGGGCGAACAAAAATGACAAACATGATAAAAATTTGAGCAGTGCACTCTGGAATTCAATAAAAATAAAAGTCAATACAAATCAAACACAGGTGAACAAAAAGGAACAAGCAAAATAAAAGAAAAGGTAAACATTAGCAAGGAAAAAGAAAAATACATGTCTAGAAGTCGGGTGGAGCATTGCCATAAGGAATTCAATTAGAGCACATGGGAACACAGCAGCAGAAAAAAAAGAGAGACTTTCTTCACGATTAATTAGCAAAGTAATGAAGTGATGAGAGGCGGTTAGGTATGCCAGTGAAACTGCATTATTAGTTCATTGATAAGGATTCTATCCGTGACGTGAACTGAGATAATGTGGTTGCAGTTATGATTGAGGGATCAAGGCGATTTCATTCTCTGATCACGAGGGGAAAGTACGAATATATGAACGTGTCGTTATGGCATGAGTATTCTGTTATCGCGGGTGCGTGTTTATGCCTCGACGGGCGTGATTGCGAGACAGATATGTATATTGATAGGTCTATCTTGTAGTAGTTGTGCATCAGGTTCAATAAAAATTTTAGTCGTGCTTGTTGCGCTCTTGATGATAGCGTCGCTAAACCCGAAATAGCCGCGAGGTTAGTTGGTGAATCTGTGCGCTTATATTTGTTATGTATAAATCGCAATGCTTTACGCTGTAATTTTACTAGTTTTGTTACATTAGTTACTGAATGGGGGAACCAAACTGTGTTAGCATATTCTAAAACTGGTCGAACGAAAGTAGTATATGCGAGAAGCTTTGTCGATGTGGGTGCAAGGCGCAGACATCTTCGAAGAAAAAATAGTTTGCGTAATGCTTTCGAGGTTATGCTAGCAATGTGCGCGTCCCATCTGAGGTCAGAACTTAGTGTGATGCCTAAGTTCTTATGCTGGTGAACTTTCATCAGTATTCTGCCATTAACAAAGTACGGAAAATCATAAGGTTGCTTTTTTCTTGTTACCGTCATGCAAACAGATTTAGTCGTGTTTACCGTCATTTGCCATGTTTTGCACCGTTCGGTTATTTTGTTCAATGAATCGCTGAGTGAAATGTGGTCTTCGTAGCTGTTAATTGTTTTATAGATAATGCAGTCATCGGCGAAGAGTTTGATGTTCAAATCGATATTGTTGGTTATGTCGTTGATGAAAATTAAAAATAACAGTGGCCCCAACACGGATCCTTGAGGTACACCTAATATGACGGGTACTGTCGCAGATTCCATGTTCTGAAAAAGTACGAATTGTGTCCGGTTTGATAAGTAATCTGAAATCCAATCTAAAATTTCCCCATCCCCGATGGCACCCCGTAACTTTGCTATTAATTTGTTGTGACAGACGCGATCGAATTCTTTAGAAAAGTCCAATAATATAATGTCAGTCTGGCTACAGTTATTGATGGCGAATGCAAGGTCATGCACAACCTCTGTAAGCTGTGTGACGGTTGATAGCCCATGGAGGAATCCATGTTGGTTTGACGATAACAGATTGTAAGTATCAAGAAAGTTTGTTAGGTGTTTAAGGATGATATGCTCGAGCATCTTGCAAGCCGTGCTGGTGAGAGATATTGGTCTATAATTCGATGGTAATGTGGTGTCTCCTGTTTTGTGTATTGGTGTAATCTTTGCCTTCTTCCAGTCATCGGGTAAAGTTGATGACGAGAGAGATTTACGAAATATCAGACCCAAGTATCTGCTGCACCATTCTGCGTATCGTTTCAAGAAATCGTTTGGGATATTGTCTGGTCCGGGTGATTTTTTAGGGTCAAGCGTTAGTAATAGATTAAAAAAGCCCGCATCTGATATGATTAAAGGGTCAATGTGTGATGTTTGATTGCCGTAAAAGTCCGGGAGATTACCGTCATCTTTTGTGAAACTTGAGTGAAAAAACGTATTGTACGCATTAGCATTGTTAGCTCTATCCCCAGGAGACAAGTCGGGTAACGGGTTTTAGTTGGGCGCAAATAGTTCCAAAATCTATGCGGGTTGTTTGTCAGAAAGTTAGGCAGCGTTACATTAAAATAGTGTTTATTGGCCTGTTTGCCTATCTCTCTGAACTTCGCGATTCCGCACGCTAGTTTTGTAGTTTCAGAAGGACATGAACCATGATTTTTGATAGAAATGCGCAACCTTTTCACATGACGTTTAGCGTGGATGACATCCCTTGTTACCCATGGACTGTTTCTTTGTGGACGCTTGGTTTTTAGTGGAACATGATTAGTTATGCAGTGTGAAACCATTGTCTTAAAATGAAGCCAAACCCGGTTAATATTGATTAAGGGGTCGGAGACCATTTCAATGAATGCTTCAAATTCATGTGCGAGGTAGGTTAATATGCTGGCATCATCAGCCTTATCGAAGTTCAGTGTTGTCTTTACATCAGATCGTTTTTTTATTGAGCAGTTTAGAGGTAACAAACATAATGGTATGTTGTGATCAGAGATGCCTTCGATGATTTCTGTCTGCGCTTGGTGTACTGGAAAGTGATCACTGATTAGTATAAGATCGAGGATATTGTTTGCTGATCCTTGCCTGCGCGTTGGTTCTAGGATAATTTGGTGGAGATTAAAGGAGAGCATTAAGTCAAAAAGAGCTTCTGAAGATGATGATGTGTGTTGCATAGTTATCCAGTCCGTGTCCGGAAGGTTAAAGTCACCCATGAGAATCATTCTAGTGCTGCAAGCATATTGTTGAAGGAAGTCATGAATGACAGAAATGCGCTCATCTCCTGAAGAGGGGCTCCTATACAGACAGCCTAAACAGACAGTAGTATTGTTGCAGAGAAGTCTGCAGAATACGCTTTCAGCACCTGACACATCTGGGAGCGTAGCAAACGGCTGGGTTTTCTTTATCAAGAGAGCCACACCACCGCCACGGGAGTCTCGGTCTTTCCGAATGACTGAGTAGTTGGGTGGTGCGATTTCATGACTCGAAATTTCTGGTGAAAGCCAAGTCTCCATGACGGCGACAATATCAGGTTCCCGATCAATTAATAGGTTTTCTAAATATTCTACTTTGTTTACTATGCTCCTTGCGTTTACATTTATGATGGTCAACGCTTTAATCGCGCTCTTCCCCGTGTCGTTGGTGGGCTCCTTTTTTCGACTGTCTCCTCCTGCTCTTCGTTTTTTTTTCAGCGGAACTTTGTCGTTCGTTTCGTCATCCCAAACAAAGACACAGCTGTGTAAAAATAATTTCTCGAAGGCAAGCGAAACTTTTTCCCCTTTTTGTCGATTTTCTTTGGCACTGTTCCACAGTTTTTTTCTGATTTCTGGAATTCTCGGAGAGAAATCTCCCCCAATGGCATATTTCGTGTCTTTAAGTTTAAAACCTTGCTTCAGTATTGCCGACTTGTTACGGGCATCCAGTAGTTTAAAAATTACCGGTCTATTCTTATTAGCCTGCGGCCTGCCTAACCGGTGAATACGTTCAAAGGCAACTGGATCGAGCTTTAGGGTATCTTGAATGATACTTTTGTTGGCAGCCTGCTCCAGAGTTTCGGTTGATTCTTCTTCATCTTCTGGTAGTCCATAAACAATTAAGTTGGATCTCCTGCTTCTGTTCTCAAGATCATCTATTTTTTTTTCCAGTATTTCTATTACGTGATTCATGCGAGAAATCTCAGTTTGACAAGACTGCACTTTAGTGTCTAGAAGTGTTATGGCATCTAACTTGTTTTCTATGTCTGTCAGCCGTTTTTCCTTTATTTCTTTAATATCTTCCGCAATATCCTTCAGTTGTTTAGCGATTTGTGCCATTTCAGGGCCTGGATTTGTTTCGACGTCCCCTGACAACAGGAGGATTTTGCACAGAAATACAGCAACATCAAACACTTCAAGACACAGCTGCGGACACGGCAGCACTACCAAGAAACGGTCGCTAGAGCGGAAGCGTTTGCAAAAACGCCTGCTCACCTGCACAATGAAGACGAAAGGATTAGCGCACCGCATGCTAGTAGTGCCGCTGAGCCCACTGCCGATGCAATTCCTGGGAAGGGTATATGTAGCCCATTCATGTGGTGGTGCTCCCAGCAGATCATGCGTAGAAATGTGCTCGCACGTTGTTGCTCCCGGATGATGTGGTCGAAGAAATTCCGCTGACGTCAGGGAATCGCACGCATGGAAACGAGTTCCGTTCGCCGGCGAGGTCACCCAGGCTATCTCGGAAGGTTCGATGCCGCTGGCAGTACCATGAAGAATCAGTCCAAGGGCGAGCTGCACAATGAAGACGAAAGGTTTAGCGCACCGCATGCTAGTAGTGCCACCGATCCCACTTACTTACATTGATAAAAAACTTACATTTCTGCCGCACATAAACAACTTGAAAGTAAAGGCCTCCCGTGCAATGAATATCCTTAAAGTACTCTCAAGGAAACGCTGGGGACCTGACAGAGCATGCCTCCTTCATATCTACCGTTCTCTAGTGCGCTCATGTCTAGACCATGGGAGTATAGTGTCCGGCTCTATCTAAAAAAATTACATCCAGTTCATAATCTAGGTGTCCGCCTTTCTTGTGGAGCATACCGAACGTCTCCGGTAATGAGCCTTTATGTTGAAGCAAATGAGCCATCACTAGAAGATAGAAGAAAAGCACTTACATGTTCATACATTCTTAGAATTAGGTCGCGAACAAAACACGTGTGTTATTCAATCGTCACAACATGCCCTTCTCGAATAATATTTACAAATAAGCCCCAAGCAACCAGGCCTTTGCTAATGCGGTTTGAGGAGATCTGCCGTGAACTTGACTTATCAGAAACACTACCAAATGTTGCAGAACGTTGCGACGCATTTGCCCCTTGGTACAGTTTTCCATCGGTCTGTGATATAATTCTTACACAGTTCAACAAATGAGAAACTCCACCAGAACACATCATACAAGAGTTCCTTACACTAAAGGAAAAATATGATAGCTACACCGAGTTCTACACAGACGGATCGAAAACTACAGGTTATGTTGGAAGTGCAGTAGTGGAAGGGAACTGGGAAAAAATAGTAAGGCTTCCTCAGTGTGCATCAGTTTTTACAGCCGACTGTTATGCTGTGTTTCTTGGTACGGAGAAAATAATAAGCAAGAACATCGAAAACAGTAACATATACACAGACTCCCTCAGTGTACTGAAAGCACTACGGTCCAGAAATGCAGTCATGCCATCACTAGGTAAGGTCATACATAACATAACAAAGATTGTAACACAAGGACATAGCATAAAATTATGTTGGGTTCCAAGCCATGTTGCAATTGATGGCAACAAGACAGCGGACGCATGTGCTGCTCAAGCCCACAACAAGGAAATACAGAAAATAAGAATGCCACATAATGATTGTATGAAGCTAGTTCAGAGCAGACTGAGGAGCAAATGGCAGAGCTCATGGAATAGTCAGATAAATAACAAGCTACACTTAATAAAACCAATATTAGGAGAATGGAAGTATGTACACATCAGGAACGCTTTTTTAAGTTATTTTATGTCGTTAACGTATTGGACACACACACCTTACCCACAACTTTCTACAAACAAAACAAGACGAACCTACCTGTGAAAAATGCGGAGATGAACTGACAGTAATTCATATCTTAATCTCATGCATAGAACTTGAAACACTCAGAAACAAGTGTTTTACCCCGTTTTACAACCAGCACATCCCTTTTCATCCGTCATTGATTTTAGGTGAAGCAGCTCTTATTGATAAGTCAAGCGTTTTTAACTTTTTAAAAGAAGCCAATGTACTGTCGAAACTCTGAATAATGGTCAGTTTTTTACAACTTGGGAATTATTTTCGAACCGCACCTCAGCCACCCTCTCGTCGTGAGAACACGGCTGAGGTCACTATTCCACTGGTTTGGGACCTTGAGATCCTTGCACAGCCAAGGATGGCTGCTGAGGTTGCCAACCCTTTTTAAAGCATTTACCATAAGTCTCTTTTAAAATTTTTGTCTTATATTTTTACTAGGTTGCATGAATTAACTTTTTAGGCCCTTTACACCGCCGTTCATTTAGACTTCAGCATAACAGCTATTTAAAAGAATTTTCTATACCCTGAGCTTTGCGCACGATAGCCTTAGTCGCTTATGCGCCATTAAACTCAACTCAACTCAAAGTTATCACTCCTGTATGGGCTATCTGAAATATCCCATTGAAAATCGCTAAAAACATTCGGTGAACTAGAATACAAATCTAAACAGCTTAGTTTCCCCGAGGTTGCAGATTGGCGGATCTGAATTTAGGGTTTACCAGTGTTGAACAAACAAACGCTCCTAGGCAGAATAAAATTCTGTACCATTTGACCTCTGGTATCAGTTTTTTCACTGCCCCGAAAACAAGACTGTGCCAAATGTAAATATTTCACATGGTTTCAGGCACAATGGCTCCCAAAAATACAAACTATAAGAGAATTTGAAAATCAGCCTGTTTTGTCTGGAGCGTACTTTGATTGTTTTCACCTGATTGTTAGATGTGCCATCAATAAGGCTGCAGCTCTGAAGCACATGTTCGCACTGCTAAATATGATACAAGTCTTCATGCTCACAGGAACGTGGCTAATGAACGAGATGTGATTAAGGTACAAAATTACAACGCGCATTTTGTAAACCGCGCTGACAAGCCTATTGGTGGTCTCTGTGTTTTAGTGCGTAAAAGTGTGGAGTGCGATCCGATAGCAAAGATGTCTTCAATAATCTCGTATTATGTAATTCTTTGACGATCGTAGCGCAGTATTCTGTGCCTGTTATCGTCCTCCTGATGATTACCTGGAGCTTTCATTTACTTTGTTTTGACTGTTTTCTAAACGTCATAAACAATAATACGTAAATGTTGTTTTAGGAGGGGCCACTAGCCTAAAACCTGCTGGCAGACGAAGCAGCAGCTAAAAATTCCTTTATATCATTTCCGCAAATGTATGCGCCAATGACATTGACCAAACGACTAGAGTCACTTCCACTCACCTCCATAAGCCTAACTAAGCTCACTGGAGGCGAAAGGCCTCTCCCATGTCTATCCAATCAACCCTGCCCTATGCCAGCTGAGACCATCTTATCCGCTCAAACGACTTAGTCTCGTCCACCCACCTAGCTTTCTGTCCCCCCTGCTTTGATTTCCTTTTCTCGGTATTCATTAACCTTAACTACCATCGGTTATCTTCCCTTCGCGTTACATGCCCTGGCACCAAGCCCATTTCTTCCTCTTGATTTCGACTAGGGTGTCATTGACACGCGTTCGTACCCTGACCCACTGTGCCCTCTTCCTGAACCTTAACATCACAAGTATCATTTTTCTTTCTATAGCGCTCTGCGCTCTCCTCAATATAAGTTAAATCCTTTTCGTTTGTCTCCCCATTTCTGTCCCATAGGTTCGTACTGGCAAGATACAGGTAAATTTCCACTCATTATCTGAAACAACCTGTCAAATGCGCTCCATCCCAGTCTTATTCTTCCAGTTAATTAACTCACGTGGTCTGCATCTGCGGTCACTACCGGCCCTAAGTGCAGGTACTCTCTTACCACTTCCAGCGCGTCGCTACAAATTGTAAACTGCTGGTTCCTTCCTAGACTGTTCAACATTACTCTAATTTCATGTTTAGTTTGCTTTTTATAGCGAATTTCGACAGTGAAAAAGTTCTTCCTTTTTTTTTTTGCTGCGAGATTACCGACCATTCTCCAATTCTATTCATGGTCAAAACAAGTGTGAACAGCGCACCCCAATAACCTCGTTTGTTTCAAAGTGTTACTGTCAGAAGTCTTGCGGCTTTCAAAAACGCAATGCTGATGTGAACTGGCGTGATGTTATTAGTTTTTACGATTCAGAAACGGCATACGAGTAATTTTGCATGAAATTTATTGGCATGTACGAAACACGTGAGCTATACCTTTTTACAAAGCTTAAAACTTGTTGGAACAAGCTGAATAAGCAATAACGAGAGGCCAGGAATGGCTATTACTATGCCACGTGTAAATCCTGTAGCTGGTATTGGAGTTAGACGTTGAAAGAACTAAACATACTAATGATGCGCAAAAGCCATAATTCTTCTTCGGCTGAGTCAGTGGTAGAAAAACTGTAGTGGGCGAGAACATAGGAAATCCTCGAATGCATTTTTTAAAAAGAGAAACTCGCAATAGAATACATTTGTGCTGGAATGCACACAAATTGCTTATAATCCCCAGTACATGCGAACAAACCCAACTGCTTGTAAAGAAGCAGTCTCAGCTTTCATGGCTGTGAAAAATAACCGACTATGTGATGCTCATCCCGTTCAGGTAAGGCCAACTAACCCGTCAGATCGTGTTAGGTAAGACCGGTGAAATTTGTGATGGCTATTTTAGCTCCTGTTCTGACTGATATATACAACATGTGCTTTCGGAATGGTGTTTTCCTTCGGCGCATGCAAGCAGCTAAACTTACTGCTCTCTCCAAAGAGGCGCTAAGAAATGTTTATCTAATTACCGACCAGTGTCTGTTTTGTCAGTATTCTCGAAAGGAGTTGAAAACGTAATTTATAAACGAATATCTTCTTTCTGCCAGCTCATAATCTAACATATGATGCTGAATTGGTCTTCTCAAGAAACAGTTCCACAGAGCTACCATTGCCACATAAAAAAAACGTGTTTGACAGAGCTTTGATAATGATAATAGTGAATTTTTATGTCGCAAGGACATCGGCGGCTAAAGAGCGCCATGCCACATGGTATTTTCGCTTATTCAATGTGGAGCCAAACACCAATGTCCTATGCATTTCACCCTGGTTACGCCGAGCACCAGGCCAGGGTAGAGCTCGTACCCATTGTATCACCGGTGGGTACCCGACGGCACTGGGGATGGAACCCCGTACATCCCGCGTGTAATGCGGATGCTCAAACGACTACGCCACCGCTGTGGTCACACAGAGCTTTGAAAATAGGTAAGTGGTAATGGGTATATTTTTCGGTTTTGACCTGGCTTTTGACTGCATTAATCTCAGTCGGCTTTCGCTTAAACTAGACCGATATGGTTTCCAGGCCCCGTTCCCTCACTGCTTCGTATCTTTCATACCGCACACAGTATGTTAGAGTAAACAATCCGTGATCATCAGTTAGAAAGATAATAGGCGGTGTCTCACAAGGCAACAGCTTAGGACCTCTTCCTTTTAACTTACATATTAACGATGTACTAAAATAATCTACAGATACTTACTTTGCGGTATATGCAGACAACGTGACACTGCTGTACTCTTCTGCTTCAAAGGAAAGAATTGCCTATCAAGCAGACTACATTGAAGGCGTGTTAGTCCTGGTCTGTCTATAACATTTTAAAAATAAGCGCAAACAACACAAAACAAGCTTCATTTAGAGCATGTGATAAAGACGTAGAGATTGCACACCGTGTCGAGCTTGGTAGCGAAAGGTTAGAAATTGTCTAAATTATAAAGGTATTGGGTGCTCATTTTAATTGCCACCTCTCTTGGGACAAGAATGTAAATGCTTATTATCATATAAATGGTGTTATCATCTATATTATCATGTAAATGTAAGCATGTAATTGCTGTAAACTGGCCATCAATTAGTGCAGGGGTATTAATAGGCATCGTTAGTCGCTGCTGACTAAATTTGAAGATCTATACAACAGTTGTTTATGCCATACTAAAAGCTTGCCCAGCGGGTCTGGGCAACAACCACAGCAGTCATAAAGTATTTTTTTCTTCGCAGAAACGTGCGTTACGATCCATTAATATGGGTTCATGGGCTCACACACCTAATTTGCTTAAAAAATTCTCCATGGTAAAAATTTTTCACTTATGTGATATGAAACTAATAAAGAGGTATGTAAAAGAAGCCGTAAAACTCTTGATAACCTACGCGGGCTAGCTAATCTTACACGCATTGTGCCAATCTACGCAAGCCGAAAAACCGCAACTCTGGAAAGTTCCTGCTTGTAAAAAAGAATATTAAAAACATTACCTCGCCTTCTGAACAAAACTGACGCAAAGCATGTTTACGTATCAAGATTATCATTTAAAAACCTTACAAGAAACATTTCCTGGTGTATTGGTTTGTGCGAATAAACGTGCTTTCTTTTCTACAGATCGCTATGTGGCTTTTTTTCTGTGTAAGTGTTTGATTATCTCTATTTTATAATATGTCTTATATTTCAATCCACTTTCATATGTTTTTGTGTCGGTGGGCAGTGAAAAAATATTACTGTTTTTGTCTGCAAGTAATTGGTATTGCTGCCTCTGCCCGCGAGTAACAAATGTCTGTCTGCCAAAGCTGCCATGTGTAACCTGGGGTGTAACCGGCTTCGCCACAGGAGGCGGCGCTGGTCGGGAGTTCTCCACTCGTCGCATTTCCTCGGCTGTGTGCGACGCTCGTACGACGGGCGGGTTGGGACGAGAGGGCGGTGGTCCAACGCAGCTGGCTCATAGCGATAGGGGCTTGGGTCCCGTCGTCGAGGTGTAGGACGGCGCACTGCTGCGGCGTAGGTCATGGCGGGGGGCTGCAGACGATGCGTGGTTGTCGACGCCACACCCAAGGCCTGTTGAACCTCATCCCAGTTGACATCACTGAGCGATGTAAGCTGCGGCTGCGTTCCCTACGTCTGGGCGAAGCCGGCCACATTCTCCGGTACTGCCCATACAGAAGATTGGGCATCCGAGGGTTCTCTTACGACGCCCCACGACCTTGACCCGGCCAGCGGCCGGCCGAAATTGAAGAATTTTTGCGTCGGGAAGAATGCTCACCGCCCAGGCGCCTATCACGTTCCCCGTCGCCATCGTCACCATGCTTTGTATCTCCTAGCCGAGGCTACGCAGTGCGTGGACGCTCCCCAAGCCCCCGAAGGTTGAACTTAATAAAGCAGCCTCTGGAGGTGAGGTTGATTCTGAGCGCAAGAACAAAGATCTTCCATCGACGAAAACGCAAGACCATGCCTCAACTACGACAACACCGACGACGACGACGACGACGACAATGCGGCCAGACTTGAAACTTTTATCACCGCCCAGAGAGGAAACGTCCGAGTACGCCCGCCGCAGCCTCACTGCTCGACGAAGCCGCGA
This sequence comes from Amblyomma mixtum, assembly GCF_055824585.1. Lineage (NCBI taxonomy): Eukaryota > Metazoa > Arthropoda > Arachnida > Ixodida > Ixodidae > Amblyomma > Amblyomma mixtum. Next base: position 80,947,930 of record NC_143021.1, read on the forward strand.
TTGTACACCGAAGACAACGTACAATACGAGAACGCGAACTAGTGACCTTGAAGTTACGGTTGACGGTCAAGCGGTTACTGCCTTGTAAAAGTAAAGGCGCCAAAAAACCACACACACACACAAGACAAGAGAACGGGACAGAGCGCCACTCACAACTAGATTATTTTTCACACCACAGATACATACATACACAACGCCAGCGCCTGCGCAAAGAACAAAATTACGCATCAATGCGATAACGACTGCTCAAAAAACTTTCTTTCCGCCTGATAGAGAGATATGGAAGTTTCGCTCACACACGCACTGCCTTTTTTACAGATATAAACCTAAGATATAAACCTAAGATATAAACCTAAGAAGTTCTCTTAGCTTACTGCCTTGGTCGACACGGGAGCTGACTACTCTGTCATGAGCGGCCCACTCGCTGTCCGACTCAGGAAAGTAACCACAACGTGGGATGGCCCGCTGATCCGCACCGCAGGTGGTAACCTGATTACGCCGTCAGGAGGCTGCACCGCGAGAGTTACTGTAAATGGGAGAACCTATGCTACAACCATCCTGATCCTACAGCAATGCTCGCGAGACGTGATTTGGGAATGGACTTCCTGAATAAACATCGGGCGATCATCGACCTTTGATCTAAGTCGATCAAGCTTTCCACGGACAAAGCCATACTTGTTGCGACGAGCGCGACTCATCACGTTGCCTTAAACGTCCTCGACGAAGCATTGAGCGCGCCGCAGCGATCAAGTGTCCTCGCCTGCATAGGTACTGAAGACATCGAAAATGTTGAAGGCGTCGTCGAAGGGAACACCCAGTTACTCCTGGATCGAGGACTGGGCGTCGCAAGGGGAGTCGCCCAAATCCGAAATGGTCAAGCCCAAGTGCTGCTAACGAACTTCACCAAAGAATACCGGCATCTAAACAAAGGTGCGACTTTTGCTTTTCCCGACGAGCTGGCAGACATCAGAGACATATTTGCCCTACCCGACCAACCCGTAGAACCATCTGACCAAGGCCATCAACCCACGTTTGATATCAACCCAGCATTAAACCAGACCAGACAAGATCAAATACGCAGTCCTCTTCAAAGGTACAGCGACTGCTTCTCATCAGCATGAATGTGCGACGAACCGGGCTTGCCAAGCACCGCATTGTCACAGACGAACACGCCCGACCATTGCGACAGAGCCCCTACCGCGTATCGCCGCTAGAACGCCAAGCTATCCGCAAGCAAGTTGAGGAAATGCTTCGTGACGATGTCATCCAGCCATCGAGGAGCCCCTGGGCAGCAGCAGTCGTTCTAGCGAAAAAGAAGGAAGGCACCCTTCGCTTTTGCGTCGATTACCGCCGCCTGAACAGCATTACGAAGAAGGATGTCTACCCCCTCCCCCGCAACGACGACACATTAGATCGGCTATGCAACGCTAAATACTTCTCATCGATGGACCTGAAGAGCGGCTACTGGCAAATTGAAGTCGACGAAAGAGATCGCGAGAAGACTGCGTTCATCACACTAGACAAACTCTTCGAGTTCAAGGTGATGCCATTCGGCCTCTGCTCTTCCCCAGCAACGTTCCAGCGAGTAATGGATATGGTGCTCGCAGGCTTGAAGTGGCAAATTTCTCTAGTCTACTTATTTGACGTTGTTGTCTTCTCCTCAAGCTTTGAAGACCATCTCAGAAGGCTTCAGATAGTGCTGGAAACAATCAAGTCTTAAGGTCTAACACTGAAACCAGAGAAGTGCCACTTCGCCTACGAGGAGCTGCTGTTCCTTGGTCACGTCGTAAGCAAGGATGGAGTTCGCCCAGACCCTCAGAAGATAGCTGCGATCGTAGAGTTTCCACAGCCAAATGACAAGAAAGCTACACGCAGATTCCTTCGATTGTGCGCTTATTACCGGCGATTCGTGAAGAACTTTTCGCGCATCGCTGAACCTTTGACACAAATTAGCAAGGCTGACGTGCCTTTTAAATGGGAAACGCCGCAAGCGGAAGCTTCCAAAGAGCTGAAGCGCCGCTTACAGTCCCCTCCTGTGCTCGGGAACATTGATGAAAACGTCGAAACCGAAATCCACACCGATCCAAGCAGTGTGGGCTCAGGAGCGGTCCTCGCTCAGAAAAATGGAAGAAAGGAGAAAGTTATCGCGTACGCTAGCCGTTAACTGTCGAAAGCCGAGGCCAACTATTCGACCACCGAGAAAGAATGTCTCGCCATTATTTGGGCCAGTCGAAATTTCGCCCCTACCTGTACGGACGACCAATCAAGGTTGTGAGCGATCACCATGCTCTGTGCTGGCTAGTCAGTTTGAGAGATCCCTCCGGCCGCCTTGCTCGTTGGAGCCTGCGCCTTCAAGAATTCGACGTAACTGTAGTCTACAAATCTGGCCGCAAGCATTCCAACGCAGACTACTTGTCGCGAGCCCCCGTCGGCGCAGCACCGGAAGCAGTGACGGTCCTAAGGGAGGGGGGGGGGGGGCGGAGGGGGGGACGCTTTCCCCTCCTCCCCCCAAAAGCCTTTGCACATTCTTTCGGGCTCTCATGGGGCGAGATGTGATTTTTGACGTAGAAATGGAACGCTTTTTCTTCCGCGATGCGTCAAGTAGACCCCTGCTTTGTACGTTTATCGTGTTTGCAGCTGCCTTATTTCATACAATTCTCCGTTCTACAGATCTGTTTACTTATTTATTTATTTTAGTAGCTCAAAGACCGCGAACAAGGGGCATTACATGAGGGGTGACACAAAATATCAACAAAAAACGAACATGTTCTGTACAACGCCAACATCATGGTTCAAAATACAAATGAAACAGGCAAACAGCTCAGAAAATCTAAATTCAAAACGCTCAAATGCTTTCGAATAGGAAAGAAAAAACATGGCAAGAATAAAAGACCGGAAGAAGCGCAGAACGGTGGGTAAGAATTCAACAACGGATTAGAGAACAGTAAAAACCGCATAGTAAAACAAAGTTCAATCGGTCAGCGTTAGACAGCAAAGGTACACGAAAACCTAAATTTTCCTAAAGCTTATCTTTGAATGCAAGCGTGTCTTCTATTATTACAGCGGCATTTGGAAAGCCGTTCCAATCTTTTGCTGTTCGGACGAAGAAAGACTGCGCAAATGTTTGTGCTTTTGGGCAAGGGTATGACACCTTGTGACCCTTTCTGTGATGAGCTGAAAACAGGGGGCGTTTTGTGACGTAGATGCTCAATGGAAATGAATAGTAGAAACGATGAAAAAGGCCTAACTGGCTAATTTTCGACGGTTATTTAATAATGGCAAGCTGGATCGGTTCTTCAGATTGGTTACACTTGCGTAGGATGAATAATCGGAATGAACAGATCTAATAGCGTGATTTTGATAGTTTCTATGCTCTTAGAAAGATGTTACTCATGTGGGTTCCAAATGGCGGCTGCATATTCTAATTTTGGGCGCATTAATGTGGTGCACTCTAGTAATTTTACATGTGCTGGGGCAAACTTCATTTAGCGTTGAGATAGCAAAGGGATCGGCTGGATGCTGCAGTGATGTGGTTGATGTGCGCTGACCAAGTAAGATCGTCAGACAGGTGTACAGGCGTAATCCAAGATATTTGTATGCTTTAGTAGTATGTGAACGCGAACCGCAGATAAAGTAGCTATATGGTATTAAGTTGGAGCGTCGATGGTAATGCATGACCTTACAATTAGCAATATTTAAGGAAATTTGCCTTAGTCGCTTTGGGGCGTTAAACCCCATAAACCAAACCAAACCCAAATTTGCCATTTTTCACACCAGTTTCCTACTACTAGTCAGTCACGTTCTAAGCTAATACAGTCTTACAACAGTATTAGTTATACAACAGGTTGGTACTTATTCGAGTGCAATTCGCACGTGACTGCCAAGGTATCGGGGTCCTGCCATGCCCTCACAGTTACTTTTGCACTTCATGTCTGGCACTATCATTCAATTTAATATATTGTGAGATAAATATATCTCCTTTATTTGTGTGTTTTATTGGGGTTTGACGTCCCAAAGCGACTCAAGCTATAAGGGACGCCGTAACGAAGGGTTCCGGAAATTTCGACCGCCTGGGGTTCTTTAACGTGCACTCACATCGCACAGTACGCGGGACGCTAGAATTTTTAAGGCGAAAGCCTTTAATGCCTCATCGCTGTCAACAGAAGGTTGTCAGCAGAGGTGTCACGCTTTTTGTAGTCAGACCAGAAAAAAATCTTCGTGCACGATGGGATTCCAACCATCATCCTTCTATTCCACAGACGAGCGTGGTAATGGCTACGCTACTTCCTGCCAACGCACACTCTCTAGGACGCTGGAGAGTGTTTGCAGAAAGGCGTCGAATCAGACGGATGCCTTACAAACGCCCTCCAGTGTTTCCGGCATTTACGATTCACAAACAATTTTGTACATAATTAACAATTTAACCACACACCGGTGACACAAGCAGCAACATCGGGCTGAAGGCTTTCGCCTCACCGCACTTTAGGTCAGCAATGTGCCCCCCTGAATTTTTCCTCGATCGAAATTAGACCGCCGCGACTAGATATATGAATTACATAAAGTAATGGGTATGTGAGCCAATTTCATATATCAATCATAAATAAATATGAATTTCATATGAATGGTGTTCACGTAACCGTTAGCATTAAAAGCGTTAGTTATGGTATAACATCTTATCGTTCGTCATTGATTTTTCAACAACAAAGTGCACAAAAATTGTTGTACAAATATAGTGTAAATAAAAAAAAAACGTTGTCTCTATTTTTTTTTTCTTTTTTGGCATACGGATGTCTGTCCGCCCCCCCTAGAACCAATCGCTGGGACCGTCACTGACCGGAAGAGGAAGACGGCGACGCTTTCTTAGGACCGGTAAGCGCCAGCAGTTTCGCGCAGCAGCAGCGCTCGGATCCTGAGTTACAAACCCTAGTTGATTATCTGAAAGGCAAGACCGCATCGCCTCCCCGAGGGTTCAAGCTCCAACTGTCGTTCTTTGTCTTTCACAATAATGTCCTCCTGAAGAAGAACTTCGTGCCCAACAGGATAGTGCATCTTCTTGTCGTGCCCAAATATCTCAGGCACGAAATTAGGCAGGCATGTCATGATGAGCCGACTGCATGGCATCTCGGGATTGCACGCACGTTGCACCGAATCCAGGAGAAGTACTATTGGCCGCGGCTAGCTGCCGACGTTTCCCATTACGTGAAAACATGCCGTGAGTGTCAGCGACGCAAAACACCTCCGACTAGACCAGCCTGACACCTGAACCCCATACCACCTCCAATTAAGCCCTTTAAGAAAATGGGGATGGACCTCCTCGGCCCTTCTCCGACTTCATCATCAGGTAACAAGCGGATTATCGTGGCCACCGACTACATGACCCGCTACGCCGAAGCAAAAGCGTTGCCTAGTGGTACCGCAACAGAAGTCGAAAAATTTTTCGTCGAACAAATTCTCCTGCGACACGGCGCCCCCGAAGTGCTCATCACAGAGAGAGGAACGGCATTTAGAGCGGAGCTGACGCAAGCCATTTTAAACTACAGCGAGACAAGCCATCGGAGGACAACTGCCTATCATCCGCAAATCAACACTCACAGAGCGTCTGAACAAAACCATCGCAGACATATGCTTTCCATGTACATCGACGCCGGGACACCATTCTGCCCTTCGTGATCTTCGCCTATAACACTGCCGTCCAGGAGACAACCAGATTTACCCCATTCCAGCTGGTATACGGCAGGAAGCCCACGACAACACTCGACGCAATGTTCTAGCACGTTTCTGACGAAGACAACCTCGACGTCGCCGCCTACCTTCATCGCGCCGAGGAAGCCCGAAAACTTACGCGGCTTCGCATTCAAGACCAGCAGCACACCGACGCCCGACGCTACAATCTGCGCCGACGAGACATGCATTACAAGCCAGGTGATCGTGTTTGGTTACGGACGCCAGTTCGCCGCCGTGGATTGAGTGAAAAGTTGCTGCGACGCTACTTTGGCCCGTACAGGGTTCTCCGTCGCATCGGTGACCTCGACTATGAAGTCATCCCCGACGGCACGACAGCATCTCAGCGACGCCGCGCACGCCCGGAAGTCGTACATGTCGTACGCCTGAAGCCATATTATGAACGCTAAAGGACTCAAAGTTTGCATTCTCCGTGTTTATTTTCATTTTAAAGCATCGAGACGGTGCTTCTTTGGGAAGGGGGTAATGCCACGTATCATTGTAGTGTCCGTTCGTTCGCGCAAGGCCGCAGGAAATGGGTGTTATCATTTTTCTTCGTGACGCGAGAAGCGACCGGACTAATCTCGATTGATTACAGCCATGAAGAGCTGCATGTACGTGTTTCTAGATTACTATAGATGATTTTGACCTGTTATCTCGAAGTTTCGTTGCCGGCTTTAAATTGAGCGATGCCGCGAGCGGCGGGCATTCGTAGTTCGACGACTGATGAGCACATTTGTTACTTACGGCACTGCCGTGCTGTTTAATTCTTTTGCGGGCGCAAGTCAGCCCAATTAAAGAGCTTCGTTTGAAAGTCTTGTTACTGTCTTTCTGACCACTGAACTGCCGTCACTACTCACTACAACGTGACAATATCTAGTCGATTAACGCAAATCACAAAAGGAAGAATTTACCTCCGTCAAGATAAGCTCATTATCGATAACACAGTCTGTGTTTATAACCACGCCACGCAAAACGTTGTTATACGGGAGCCTTAGTAGAACATACCACTGTCACGATTCCTAGCAATAACACGATTTAATTTTTGTGCACTAACATCACAAGTCTACTACCCAAGAGTGACAAACTTCGCAGCCTCATCTACAAAACACAAAGCAAGGTTATCGTACAGTTTCTTAGCGTTTGAAAGTACCTGCCCTTCAATTTTTAAATGAGCAAAACTCACGATGATGGGCATTGTTTCGTTTTCAGTAAATTTTCCGAAGCAATGGGGTCGCTCGACATCTATAGGCCAGATCTTGACGCCTAGCTTAAAATCACAAAATTGTGTTACTAAATCGTGAGATTACGAACACGCTTCTTGATCTTCACTGCTCAACGCAAAAAAAAAATAAGAGATTATAAAGGCGTCCCCTACCTACTGAATCGTCTAGCCTGGCTGTTATGGTGGATATTTCGTTTGCGCTCCTTTCGACACTTGCCTGAACGTTTCGAACTTGTTCTTTTAATCCTGCAGTGAAGAAAAATTCGTTTTTGAGTTTACAGGATATCTTTCTGAATTCATCTTAGACTGCATTGTTTTGGGATAGTTTGGTCCGAGTCGTTTTCATTTCCTTCAGAACAGATATTTGTCCTTAACGAATTTCGACAAATGCTTCCAGGATGCCGCCATGCGCCTCTGTTGAAAGAGAACCGTGTTAGTGGCGCGATTAAGTTCAGTGCCGTTAACTATTGTTGATAGCTCAATATGTTGCACAGAAAAAATATGTTTCAGAAGAAGAAGCAGTGAACGCTAAGCAAATAAATCGCGTACGACATTATATCAATCATAAATTATATGAAATAGTTTATGCTAGATTCGCTTTATTATCTGCGACGTTGCAGCCGCAATGGAATTCCAAAATAATGAAGCATGTTCCACGCGAAGCCTTACCAAGCCGCGAAACAAGTGAATATGCAGCCACATTGCTTATTCTCATTTATACAGCGTGTAAGAGAACAACGTAGGCGCAATTTCTGAGCCACAGTAGAATACAGATGGGCACGAAAATCCAGTTCTTGGCCTCTTGTGATGCCTTGATCACAAACGCATGAGACTCGGTTATCTGTGTCCAAGCATAAGACATAAGAAAAGTTTGCGTTGTTGCGTTTGCGTTTGACAGACATAACTTTCGTCTACCAGAACTGAAAATCAAACGGGTTCATTTTCCATCATTGGTCAAAAGCACTGACATCTTGCTAAAGCAGGCATCAACATCACTGCTGACTTGCAGAAATACCTCTAGGTCACCAGTGTAGCACATTAGAGAGACTGAACTCTTAAGTGACGGAAAAAAAATCACTGACAAAAACTGTCAGCAGCGGTTCAAGGTTAGAACCGGGGGGGGGGTGCCCTAGAGTAACTGACGTATGGCTCACATGAAAATCCAGTTGTTGGCCACTTGTGATGCCTTGATCACAAACACATGAGACTCGGTTATCTGAGTCCAAGCATAACACATAAGAAAAGTTTGCGTTGTTGCGTTTGCGTTTGACAGACGTAACTTTCGTCTTCCAGAACTGAAAATCAAACGGGTTCATTTTCCACCATTGGTCAAAAGCACAGACATCTTGCTAAAGCAGGCATCAACATCACTGCTGACTTGCAGAAATACCTCTAGGTCACCAGTGTAGCACATTAGAGAGACTGAACTCTTAAGTGACGGAAAAAAAAATCACTGACAAAAACTGTCAGCAGCGGTTCAAGGTTAGAACCGGGGGGGGGGGGGGGGGGTGCCCTCGAGCAACTGACGTATGGCTCACATAATCTATCGGCGACACCAGCTACGTTATTACGACTGGGCAGGTAGCTGTCAAACCACTCACGGTAGTTGTTGCACAGCTCTTACGTTTGCAGTTTAAGAAAGAACTGATCATATTTAACGAGATGAAAATATTTTGTGATATACAGAAAAATGACATCTGTTTCACCTCCGTAATCCAGGACACCGTGCCAGAATTGCAATAACAGGTCAGATTCATCTGTATTGATTTTATCGTAAAGAAATCGTGTTGCATTAGAGTAAGCTTGTGTTTGGAAAAGAAGGAAAACTGCCCAAATATAAGCATTTCGAAGACTTTGAAAAAGTAATTTAAGTGAACAATAGCATGGTCGTACCTTGAACCATCCTCCGGTCTTATACATGTGTCACTAAGAAATAAACTGTGCAGAAATTTCGGCCAACAGTGGTTTCCAATGCTACAGAAGTGGTCCCCGCAGGGGGGCGTCTGCAGTATGCAGACGTTGGTGTGGGGCGACACTACGGGGTTAACCCGAGCATCCGCAGGGACATCCCGGCAGGGGGATGATGGTGAGCAATGCGTCACCACGGACCCGAGCTTCCGCGCTTAGCCGTGCGTGGCATCGCCGTGTCCGGGGAAAAGGGGATCCTGGTGGTTGAGCCGATGCCGAGCGTTTGGACCCTTAAATCCCCTCGGCGGAGGCAAAACACCACTTTGGCCCCAGCTTCCTGTAGACGGCACCTCCGGCCTGACCTGACCGGGGCAAATCGGCAGTCGGCTTTTCCTGTTCTCCTCTCCATCTTTCACTGTCCTATCTCCTTTCTTATAACTTTCATGTATCCTCCTCCCTTCTTGGTTTTTCCTTTTTTTCCCGGCGGCGAGGGTTAACCTTGTGTGGCCAACTACCCTGAGTTGCGTCATATTTGGTTATAGTTAAGGTGTACAGCTGGCGTGGGCAGGACTTGCTTTCAAGTTCCTGTCGCGTCCCCTTGTTGGACTCCATGGTAGGTGGCTGGCACCATGACCGAAGAAACTAAATTTTTTATGGCTCCCCCCCTTTTCAAACCTGATCGCTCTCTCAAAAGAGGGCGGAACGAGGCAGCAGAATTTTTTGTAAAAAATAAACCGACATTCTCAATGTTCCATGTAATCCACAGTCAAATCGAAGAAAAACAAGCCAGAATAATATCCCCATTCCTTGTGTCCAAATGCATGACAGATACCTTGGGCCCTGGCTACAAGGTTTCAAAGATGGCCAGTGGCGACTTATTGCTTGAACTGCGTGACAGCATCCAATGCTCAAAACTTTCAAACATTACATCTATAGGGGACATCTCTGTCTCCGTTACTCCCAACCGATCTCTCAACACAGTAAAAGGCGTTATCTCAGAGGCTGACTTCATCCATCTAACAGAAACTGAAATGCTTCAAGGACTCTCTGATCAAAATGTAATTGATGTCCACAGAATGAAAATCCGCAAGGATAACAAGGAAATAGACACCAAACACACGGTCCTCACGTTTAACACCAGCAGCTTGCCCGAAACAATCGAAGTAGGATACTTGAAAGTCAACGTCAGGCACTACATACCCTATCTCCGTCGCTGTTTTAACTGTCAGAAGTTTGTCCATGGCTCACAGAGCTGCCGCGGCCGCAAAAGCTGCGCGAAATGCGCTTCAAAGGACCACCAGTCTGAGGAATGTGACTCAGCACTACGCTGCGCAAACTGGGAAGGAGACCACGCTGCGTACTCCAGGGCGTGTCCGTCCTGGAAAAAAAGAGAAAGAAATCATCACCATTAAGACCAAAGAAAACATTTCATTTAAAGAAGCGAGGAGGCGTTTTGCGCTTACCAACACATTCTCCTTCACAGCGAAACCTACTTCGCTGATGTGGTGCGCAGGGGCGTAGCACCACACAGCGCTCCGGCACCTGCCGAGGCCAGTTTCACTGCGCCTGTGGCAGGGCCACCCACGCCCCAGGCAGGGACAGCGAAGGCTGCTCTGCCAACTCCAAGCCAGGGAACGCCGGCCCATGGGTCGGCATCCCGCAGGACTTCCCCCCGTCGGGGGAGGCCTGACACTCACACACCCGCGGCTTCCCCGCGGTCGTCCAGCACCTCTTGCGAGGTGATGGACGTAACTCCCAGCCCGCCTGCTTTACATCGGCGGAACAGCTCTCTTGAGCGGAAAAAAGATAGGGCCGTCATAACGGCCCCAGAAAATAAGTAAACTCTCAATCGTTCCCATCCCAAACATAAATATGGCTTTTCTAGTTCAGTGGAACTGTAGGGGAATGTTGAGGAACTACAATGACATAAAAGATATTCTAGTGTCAATCCCGCCCGTAGTTTTATGTCTTCAGGAGACCAATCTTGGTCCAAAACATGCAAATATCCTGAAACATTATAAAACTTTTAGACGCGATCGTGTGCAGGCAAATAGACTCTCTGGAGGCGTCGCGATTGTCGTTCAAAGCGGCGTCCCTGCTCGAAAAATCACACTCAAAACAAAACTTGAAGCCGTTGCGGACAGTGCCGTCAGCCATAAAACAATTTCTATCTTTTCTGTATATATTCCTCCACATTTTACATTAACGGCACAAGCTTTACAAGAACTTATCAATGAACTTCCAGAACCGTATCTAGTAGTTGGGGACATTAACGCTCACTCCCCTTTTTGGGGAAGCGAGCGCTGTGACTCTAGGGGTCAAATAATCCAAGATTTTATTCTCACACACAATGTATGTCTTTTAAATACAGGAGAAGCCACCTACTGCTCCCCTACCTCGGGGAAAATGACCTTTTAGATTTGTCATTTTGCTCACCTTCTGTTTTTAATGATTTTAAATGGGATGTCGTTGACACCCCATATGGCAGTGACCACCTCCCTATACTAATCACTTTAACTTCTTCACCAGAAATAATTCCAACAAAACCGTGGCGCTGGAAGCTTCACCTTGCCGACTGGTCACTTTTTAGAGCAGGGGCTACTTTAGAAAATATTGTTTTAGAAAATCTCTCCATCGACCAGATAAATAAAAAGTTCACTAGTTGTATCATAACTGCCGCAATCACAGCTATTCCTTAGTTGTCAGGAGTGGTGCGACAAAATCATAAAATATGGGGGACAAAAGACTGCAAGGAAGCAAAAAAACTAGAAAATAGAGCTTGGGGCAGGTATCCGACAAATGAGAATCTCATAAATTTTAAAACAGCAAGAGCTAAAGCTCGGTACGTCCGTCGTGGTGCCGAGAACAAATCATGGCAGACTTACGTCTCTTCTATAAACAGTCACATCACATCTAAAAAAAATGTGGGAACATGTGCGAAAATTAAATGGAAACTTCTCACCATTTACAATTCCTTTATTGACAACACCTGGCACACAAACAACCATAGGGGAACAGGCAGACATATTGGGGGAACATTTGGCTGCAGTTTCAAGTTCATCAATCTATACGCAGTCTTTTTTAAAATACAAAAACACAGCCGAGAAACAAAGACTTCCAACTAGTGGAGGTGCAAACCAAAAGTATAACAGTGTGATTACCCTCCAAGAAATAAATACAGTACTGTCTGCTGGTAAAAAAACTGCTCCGGGACCCGACCAAATCCACTACGAAATGTTGGCCCATCTATCTCAACCTGCCGTAGAGGCACCTTTAAGGTTCTTCAACATAGTTTGAATATCAGGAAAAATACATGAGGCCTGGAAAAAAGCTATTATTGTACCGTTTCTTAAACCTAGTAAACCCCCAACCTCTCCTAGCAGTTATAGACCCATAGCCCTGACCAGTTGCCTCGCCAAATCCTTCGAAAGTGTCCTAAATATAAGACTAACCTTTGTTCTTCAATCCTGTGAACTTCTTGATATCCACGAGTGTGGCTTTAAAAAGGGATGCTCCACTACAGATCACCTAGTCCGCCTTGAAAATACAGTCAGACAAGCTTTTATACAAAAACAACACTGTCTTGCAGTCTTTTTTGATTTAGAAAAAGCATATGATACTACCTGGAGGTTCGGAATTCTTCAGGACTTAGCTGAACCTGGCATCCATGGCAGAATGCTGAACTCCATTAAAGACTTTTTATCTAACCGCTCATTTAATGTCCGTCTAGGCTCAACCCTTTCGAAGGATTTTATTCAGAAAAATGGAGTGCCTCAAGGGTGTATTTTAAGCACAACTCTTTTTATTGTAAAAATGAATTCTCTTAACAAAATAATACCAAAATCCGTTATGTATTCACTTTATGTAGACGACCTCCGGATAGCTTACACATCCTCCAACATATCAACATGTGAAAGACAAATACAGCTGATAATAAATAAAGTGACAACATGGGCAGACAGAAATGGTTTCCGATTTTTCCCCACAGAAAACAGTGGCCATTCCGTTTTCACTCAAGCGAGGATTACAGGCAGACCCCACCCTACACCTTAACGAAATAGATTTACCTGTAGAAAATAAACGTAAATTTCTAGGCATAACATTTGACAGAAAACTGACTTTGCTGCCCCATATTAACGCGTTAAAAAAGAAAACTTCCCGATCACTGAACATACTCAAAGTCCTTTCGCATAAACACTGGGGTTCTGACAGGGCAGACCTTCTAAAAATTTATCGCTCTGTGGTACGATCCTCATTAGACTATGGTAGTATAGTATATGGTTCAGCAAGGCCATCGTACCTGAAACGACTGGACCCAGTGCACAATTTAGGTTTACGTCTTGCAACTGGCGCTTACAGGACGTCACCCATAAATAGTTTTTACGTTGAAACAAATGAACCATCTCTTACAGATAGAAGAAGCATACTTACATGCTCATACGTTCTAAAAATCCGTTCCCTACCAAAACATATCTGTTACCCTATTGTTACTAATTGACCATCGAGAACATTGTTTAATAACAAACCACTAGCTATCAGACCACTCCTCCTGCGTTTTGAAGAGATATGCCAGAACCTCGGCCTATTAGATACATTACCCGACATTGCTCGAAGACAAGATCCACTGCCTCCGTGGTACAATTTTCCTACAATGTGTGATTGCACTCTTACGCAGTTTCATAAAAAACAAACTCCACGACAACATATACTACAAGAATTTCTTGCACTCGAGCAAAAATACAGTAAGTTCACAGATTTTTATACACAGGGCTCAAAAACAGATGTTTACGTAGGAAGTGCAGTGGTGCGAGGTAATTCGGAGAAAACAGTAAGACATCCACATTGCGCATCCATCTTCACTGCAGAATGTTACGCAGTCTGGGCGTCCATAGACAAAATATTAAAGAAGCACCTCACAAACAGTATAATCTACACACACTCCTTAAGTGTGCTTACAGCTCTCCGCGCTAGAAACGCTATCACCCCTATCCTTGGTGACATTATACACAGCATAGTAACAGCCGCAGCTAAAGGACAAAATATAAAACTCTGCTGGGTCCCAAATCATATCGGAATAAAAGGGAACGAGAAAGCAGACTTGTGCGCTGCTGAAGCTCGTAGGATGGAAACGACAAAAGTAAACATACCTTTTAACGATTGCATAAAATTAGTACAACAGAAATTAAGGAAGAAATGGCAGTCGGCTTGGAACAGTGAAGTCAATAATAAACTACACTTGGTAAAGCCGGTTTTAGGGGAATGGAGGTCGTGTGACCACCAGGAACGCTTCAAGGAAGGAATTCTCTGCCGTCTCCGAATAGGCCACACTCACCTTACACATAACTTCCTGCTAACAAAACAAAACAAACCTGTTTGCGAAGAATGCGGAGATGAACTTACCGTTAACCACATTTTATTCTCTTGTGCGAAACTGGAAAAACTAAGAAAAAATACTTCACTGAATTTTATAATGAATGCATTCCTTTTCACCCAGCACTGCTTTTAGATGATAATGCCATTGTTAACACACCTTCTCTTTTTGGCTTTTTAAAAGAAGCAGGCGTGCTTGAAAAACTGTAAATTTCGATCCGCTAGTTCACTTTATTAGATGATACACCTCAGCCACTTTCTCATTCATGAGAAGAAGGCTGAGGTTTTTATTTAACTGTTTGGGAGCCTCGGGATCCTTGCCCAGGCAAGGATAGGCGCTGAGACTACCTGACCAAGGCTTTTAACATTAGCCATGTCTAAGTTTCGTTTCTTCCGTTATTACTAGGTAGCACAGTTTTATTAGGTCATCTACACCAGCGACAATTTTTAACATTTTTGAAAATTCCACAGAAAACTCATTCTATACCTTGAGCTTGGCGCATGATGGCCTTAGCTGCCTATGTGCCATAAAACCCAACACAACACAACACCTTTCAGGATGAGTTCCTTCCATATCATGAAGGCAGGCGCAGAACACATTCTGTACTATGTAACACTCCCATTACCTCTCCTTATTTCCCTTACCCTCCTCCTTCTTTCTAGAGTGCTTGGCTTAACTCGGGCTCGGCAGTTGTAAGCGGGCCTCTGCGGAGCAAGCGCTCTTGTTCACTGGTCCTTAGTGCTGACTTCAAATAAGTTTTTTTTCTCCTCATCCTCCTTGAATAACGCGTGTTTCCCTTTTGCTCTATAGAGTTTAGTACTCCAGTGCGTTTAGGCTGTTCGTATTAATGTCTTCACAACTGATGTCTTACGAATTGCCGGGTGGTATGAAAAGTGCGTAAATTGGTGTGTGTTAGTAGGTTTGCGGTAAAGGAGGAACTGTAGGAAGTTGCATTCCTGGCTTAAGAGAGCATTCAAAAACAGAAGGCGGTTTCCTTTCTCCACTTCTCGGGTGAGCTGAATATCCCGTTTTGTTGAACTGAAATGAGAGAGGATATTTTGGATTTTGGAGGTCTTGATGACTAAAAGACGGTCGTCAGCACACCTGATGAAAGTCTTTAGCGGGGGCTGATAAAGGTTGAGAGCATGTGTTCGGCTCTTAGAATTGCCACTGTGACAGACATTGAGCCTCTCATTGGTGCTCCTTTCCTCTGCCTGTAAAATTTTAGACGATAAATAGGTGTTAGATAAGTATAGTTCCAGAATGCGGAACACTTTCTGTACACTGTTTGGAGGTCATGCGCTGAGTGTGTAGTCGCGTAGTTTGATCTGAGATGACAGTTCGATGAAATACCTAGCATGATGGATGTGGGTCGTTTTTTCCGTGATTGGAGATACGAACTTGTGGTTGTATTCTGACAAAGGTCGAAGGGGTAACAGCGCAAGTCCACAATCCAGCAGACAGGGATCCGATTTTTGTGGACGCTGGGCAGGCTATAGAATGCTGTAACAGATCTGTTGGTGCAAAAAACTGCAATGGAGGTTCCCTTATAAAAATAGTCTAGATTTTCTATAGACCTTTTATAGGCTCTATAGTCATCGTTTAGACTTTTACTTTGGCCTATAGACCATCTGTACACTATCGGCAGATTAAAGTCTATAACACCCATCATTTCATTTTATCTAACACTATCTACAGGCTCAAGTGTATAGCAGCCTTAATTTCATTTTATATATAGATGCACTACAGACCGTCTTTAAACTAAAGTATCTTAAGGCCTTTTTTGCCATTTGTGTATAGTCTCTAGACTAGCATAGCCTAAGTCTACAACAGGCTTGATGTATTTTTCTCTATAGTCGGTCTAGACGTTATAAATTAAAGTCTTTAACAGCCTTAATTTCCATTTATCTATAGACGGTCTATGGGCTATTATGATCAATAATAAGTCTATAAAAGCCTTAATTTCTTTCGGTTAATAGACAACTTAAAGACAACCTAATCTGTAGCAGCTGTAATTATCTTTCGTCTATAGGCTATCTGTGGACTAAAGTCTAAAATATATGGTTTATTTTCTTTTCTCTACAGAAAATCTAAAGACTATATACAACAGCCTAAGTCTACAACAGCCTTAATTTCTTTTCGCTGTAGACAGACTATAAATTATCTATGGGTTTGGTTTATGGTTTAGGGTGGTTTAACGTCCCAAAGCAACTCAGGCTATGAGGGACACCGTAGTGAAGGGCTCCGGAAATTTCCACCACCTGGAGTTCTTTAACGTGCACTGACATCGCACAGTACACGGGTCTCTAGAATTTCGTCTCCAACGAAATTTGAACGCCGCGGCCGAGAGCGAACCCGCGTCTTTAGGGCCAGCAGCCGAGCGCCGTAAACACTGAGCCACGGCGGCACAAATTATCTATAGACGAAAGAATGTAACATGCCTAATTTTATTTTGTCTACTGACAATTGTTGACTGCCTTTCGATAAGTCTATAACAATTCCATTTTTTTTCGGCTATCCGACGTCTACAGATAGGAAACACTGTAGACTCAAGTTCGTAAGAAGGCCAGTAGCTATAATCACTGGTGCTGTCTCCTCCAGCCGTCTTAATGGTAACGTACTACAGCTGCATCGGACAAACAGAGCATATTCACATAAGACAATAGTTTTGCGCTCCTAGAGGGATCGCGTCCAGTGGCTTCTATGTCAGCAGGATAATAAGTGGCATAGTCCCTTGCAAAATCTGAGCATGTGCCGGGCCAGTGGTTGAAAATATACAAAAAAAACAATTTCATATTACACGTAATAAAAAAAAACAGTGTTTGACCCCTGCTCTGTCGAAAGGTCGAACGATAGCATTTTTGCACTGGCTCGGGCGAAGTTTGGAGGTCATCATTGTGTCCGGCACGCTCAGTTACGATTCTACATCGATTATGGTCAAAGTAACATTATATTATCCTTGATGAAGATTGATCAGCGTCGAAAATGGTGAACGAAACGGATGCGACGCAAAACATGCCGAAAGTTTTGTGAAATGTGCCGTGGTGTATGAAATCCCGCTCAAGTGTGGACGCGTGTATGTTGGCCAGACAGGCCGCTGAATGTATGAACGCGCAGGCGAGCATGCTCGGTCAATTTGGACTAGAGGAGGAGACAACTTGTCCGCTCATTGCGTTGCATGTACAGGGTGTGAGCCACCGCTCAAGAGCATTAAGATTCTGGGCAGGAGCAGAGACAAAGTAGCGCGCGAGCTTTTAGAAGCATACCACATCAAGACAGAAGTGAATAACTGTATTAGTGTTACTTCCGTATTGCTGTATAGTACGGAAAAGATCTTCCTGCGTGGCTTTTGTTGACCTGTGCAAAAGCTTGATTTGCCTCCCTTCTCTGGTTTTCCCCTTTTTTAGGCACGTGTGCACACTACCTGTATAAGCCTCAGTAGTGTTAATAAATCCAGTTGATAGTTCGCGCTCTTTCCGCCTTCCTGTGTTCTTTTAGGTAGGCTTTTTTTCTGATCTCGCTTCGTCGGGGGCTTCAGAGACCGTCGGACAGAATTCGGTGCAGCGGGGTTCTAATGCCATCCTTATAAAAGCACAGCCCACAGAGGAGAAAAAGCGACGGGGCAGTGACCGAGTACGAGAATATACTGAAGTAATACTCTTGTTTGGGCGAGTTGCTTCATTTTGGTTCAGCGCTCTGTACATGTCGTGTGTGTTCCTTTGCTATGTCCCGTCTTCTTCGCGCAAGTACGTACCCGCTCAGAGAATATACTCGTTAAGACCGGCTCGGGCTCACTCTTAACAGAGCACTGTAGGGGCTCGGGAAGTCTACCGAAACGTCCACACTAAGCGCGAGCACAGACAGGATAGCACACGTACTGACAGAGCCATACCATATTAGTGAAAGCGGCAGCGCGTGTATTAGCACCGCAACGTAGACAATCATAAAAATGGAAGTGCATTCCTAGATATATTTACAAATTTTTTATCTGCATATGTGCATGGCCTTGAATATTTCGTTCGTATTGCTTAAGTCCATGGGCACGCCCTCCCCCTCATGAATGTACAGTCACCGCATCTACGATGAATAAAAATTTGCAAGAAGCGCATGTCCCGTCGTTTTTTTCTGCTCTGCGTGCTGTCATTCAGTGGTCACGCGGACAGCACGGCGCCAGCCATGTCTGACAAACACCCTGTTCTACTGCTCCAGGTCCTGCTTTCTGTCTTGGTGCACGGTGGCTTCCAGCTCGGCAGTCGACCCAATCCCAACTGCTTCATCGAAAGCCGCTATCCTGCGGCCAACCCCGTTCAACTACAGGCTGACATCCCTCTGCCGCCAGGCGACGCAGAAGCGCTCCTGGCAATCCCCGATAGCCGTTTCTTCACGTGGCAAGCTGCATCCTCATCTACACACTGGGGACCGCCGGATATAAACCGACAGCAACGCCCTGCACCCTTCAGTGGGCACGCGGACAGCACGGCGCCAGCCATGTCTGACAAACACCCTGTTCTACTGCTCCAGGTCCTGCTTTCTGTCTTGGTGCACGGTGGCTTCCAGCTCGGCAGTCGACCCAATCCCAACTGCTTCATCGAAAGCCGCTATCCTGCGGCCAACCCCGTTCAACTACAGGCTGACATCCCTCTGCCGCCAGGCGACGCAGAAGCGCTCCTGGCAATCCCCGATAGCCGTTTCTTCACGTGGCAAGCTGCATCCTCATCTACACACTGGGGACCGCCGGATATAAACCGACAGCAACGCCCTGCACCCTTCAGTGGGCACGCGGACAGCACGGCGCCAGCCATGTCTGACAAACACCCTGTTCTACTGCTCCAGGTGCGTAACTGTATTTCTGTATACGCAAAAAAGAACGCAAATCGTTGACTGTTGCTGTTCCCGTGCCCACGGGTTTTCTCTCATATATTATCAGAGCGTCTAAACAATTGCCTTCTGTTATTGATGTCGGGAGATGTTGAAGAAAACCCCGGCCCCTCGACACGCCATGTTATCCGTCAAGATTCAAAAGATAGCCCCCCCGATAAAGTCAAACCGTCTACGGCTAATACTTCAGAAGTAACCTCACAAAACGACGAAATACTGCGCATCCTCCAAGTGCTACAGGACCAGTCTGCTTCAATAACAGCCAGTAATCTTGAAATGAAAAAAAGTATTGAAGAAGCCCGTCAAGGTCAGCAAAAAATCGAATCGGTTCTCGGGAACCTGGGCAGCAGGCTTGCGGACGTTGAGCGCAAGGTGGAAGCCATAGACAGTCTTAAAGAAAATATGGAACACACTATCAACGATCTTAGGAAACAAAACGAGCTTTTGCAATCGCGTATGAACGAACTCGAGGACAGAAGCCGGCGAGACAACTTGCTATTCCATGGAATTCCTGATGAAACCGAAACATGGGCACAGACCGAAGAGAAGGTGCTAAACTTGCTCGGTAACCAGATAACTTCAGCTGACATTCAGCGCGAGCATAGAATAGGACAACACCGCCCCTCCCGTAACCGCCCCGTTATAGTAAAATTCGCCAGTCACAAGTCAAAGGAAAAAGTTCTGCAGTTAAAAGCTAAACTAAAAGAAGACGAAATCAGCATAACTGAGGATTTTTCACCAGCGACTCGTGAAACTAGGAAGAGGCTGATCGAATATGCTAAATCCCTACCAAACTTGCCATTTTTCAAGCTTAAGTACAATAAGCTAGTCATCGATAACAAGTGCTTTACGTACAATCCTATTACAGATGTTATATCTGAGTTACCCTACACTAGCCCAAAACGTTCTGTCACCCGTAACCCGCTTCCTAGTCTTGCACCCCCGCCTGCCTCTTCCGAGGAACAAAATCCGTTATCTTGTGATTAGCGGTTACAGAGGGGCAGTGGTTGCCACCTTCCCCCAACACACGTGTCCGTCTTGTATACCAACATAAGAAGCGCAATCAGGAAAAGAACTGAACTTTCATCTCTTGTTGATTCATGCTCTGCTGATATCTTAGTACTAACCGAAACATGGCTTCATGGGCACATTCGTGACAGCGAAATCCTTGACTCACCTAACAAATTTCAATTTTATCGTTGTGATAGGAATGCAAGGCAAGGCGGTGGCGTCCTTATAGCCATTAACAAAAATTTCGAATCTTTCGCCCTTAATGTCACGACCGGATTAGAGATAATATGGGTATATCTGAAACTAACGCACCGTCAATTCATTATAGGGGCTTGTTATCGCGCACCAAACGCATCGTCGACGTTTGTCTCTGAGCTTCATGACAGTATCAACATCGTAACTACACGATTTCCGACAACACCTATATTTTTACTGGGCGATTTTAATCTTCCTGGCATTGATTGGTCAGTGAGTACTGCTTCTATTAATTCAACTTCCTCTACTTCCAAGGAATTCACAGATTTTTGTTCGTGCTTTAACCTCACGCAAATAGTTACACAACCTACCCGAATAACGGACACCACTGCTAATATTTAGTCCTGTGCTCGAGCCCTGAATTATGTTCAGATATAATATACCTGCCAGGGCTGACTGATCATCTTGCATTGAATTTTACTATTAACATACCCAAACAAAAGAGAGTAAAGACAACTAAAACACTGCGCAATTATCACCGTGCAGATTTTACCCAAATCAACAGTGAGTTAAGCCTATTTTTAACAAAGTTCCT
Organism: Amblyomma mixtum; assembly: GCF_055824585.1. Taxonomy (NCBI): domain Eukaryota; kingdom Metazoa; phylum Arthropoda; class Arachnida; order Ixodida; family Ixodidae; genus Amblyomma; species Amblyomma mixtum. The sequence goes on from NC_143021.1 coordinate 80,968,834, forward strand.
AGAAGGCTTCGAGCAACGCTCTGTTGAAACGAACTGGACACTCTTCAAGAATAAGGTTACCGAGCTTATCAATCGATTTATTCCCATCCGAAATATCTCATATAATCCAAAGGCGCCTTGGTATAACTCATACATTAGGCGCTTATCTAACCGGAAGAAGCGCTTATACCGGCTTGCTAACACCTCATGTAGTCAGTTTCGTTGGTCTTTATATCGTACTGCAAACGACGCTTCTATTTCAGCAGTTAAAAATGCTAAAAAAATGTTTCGTGCAAAGACTTTACCCGATATATTGATAGATAATCCTAAAAAGTTCTGGAAAGTTATCAATCCTACAGACCGGTCTAAAATTATTTTAACAAGCGCTAATGACGAACCTGTTCCTGACAATGAATGCTCCACTGTATTAAATGATGTCTTCTCCAGCTACTTCACGAAATCCCTGCCAAACGACTTACCTTATTGTTGCGCCCATAATTATCTGCCAATGTATCCTGTTATCGTCAACCCGGATGGAATCGCCAAAATCATTGACGGAATGAAACCATTTTCAGCCGCCGGCATCGACTGTATTAACTCAAAATTTCTGAAAAGCACTAAGATATATTCCTCCATTATTCTTTCTAAATTATTTCAGCAGTCTCTAGAAAATAGCGCGATGCCGGCCGACTGGAAGATAGGGAAGGTGATTCCAGTACATAAATCTGGAAACAAGCACTCACCTTACAACTACCGGCCTATTTCAATCAACAGCATCCCCTGTAAGATCCTAGAACACGTTCTTTTTTCACATATAGCAAATTTCTTAGAGTCAAACTCGTTTTTTCATCATGCACAACACGGTTTTCGTAAGTCATATTCATGTGAAACGCAACTTGTTCTCTTTACTCATAAATTGCAAGCAATTCTTGATCATCGTTCCACTGCAGATTGCATATTTTTAGATTTCGCCAAAGCTTTTGATAAAGTTTGTCACCGGCTTTTGCTACTAAAACTGCGCATGATAGGGCTCGATACTGACGTACTAAAATGGCTAGAGTGCTTTTTAACAGACCGTCAGCAGTTTGTAGCAACTAATGGAACTAACTCACATTTACACCCCGTTCTTTCTGGCGTTCCTCAAGGTACCGTGCTTGGGCCCTTACTCTTCTTAATATTCATTAATGACCTGCCTGATTCTGTTACATCATCAATTCACTTATTTGCAGACAACTGCGTCCTTTTCCGTGAAATAATAACCGACGATGACGTACGCGCAATTCAAACTGACATTAACAACATCTCTTCTTGGTGCAAAGCATGGCAAATGACGCTAAACGTTAACAAGTGCAAATTCCTGCGCGTATCAAGGTCATCTAGCAACTCACCTACGTATCACCTTAACAATGTAGCTCTCGAATCAGTAGCGTCATACAAGTACCTTGGCATTCATATCGCTTCTAACCTTAGCTGGAACAGTCATGTCGAATTCATTGTCAACAAAGCTAACCGCCGCATGCTAGGCTACTTAAAACGGAACTTTCGCTCGGCCCCTTCTAGTACCAAGCTTCTCTTTTACAAAACATTAGTTCGTTCGCAACTTGAATACGCATCTTCAGTTTGGGACCTGGGCACTACTGATCTCATTAACCAGCTAGAAATGATTCAAAATAATGCAGCTCGTTTCATCTTCTCTAATTATCACCGCACCGCTAGTGTATCCTCAATGAAATCTAATCTCAATCTGCTACCCCTCACATTTCGTCGAAAGCATGCACGGTTATGCCTCTTTCATAAGATATTTTACCATGATGACTTACACGATAAATTGCTCATTCCGCCTTCATATGTATCATCACGCATTGACCACGCTCACAAGGTTGGCATAAATTCATGCAAGACTAAATGTTTCTCCGATTCTTTCATACCCCACACATCTAAAGACTGGAACCGCCTTCCCTCTTCCGTTGCAACAATTGAAAAATTTTGGTTATTTCAGTCTGCCGTGCGCAATATAGACCATGCGAGTTCTTCTTAACATTGTATAAAACCTACCTCTTTCCTGTGTGTTCATATATTATTTAATTTCACCACTGTGTACACTCAAACGATTTTCATTGTGTTATATTAAGTGTTACGGGACTTTGTTTAGATCATTTTTAACCAAACTTAACTGTCACTTACAGTATTACTTGTATGTTTTAGTTGCTGTGCATATCTTTTGTTTGTTTATTGATTAAAACCCACTCCCCTCTGTAATGTTTATACCCTGAGGGTAACAATAAATAAAATAAAATTGTTGGCGGTCTGTTTTCGGAGACTGGCAAGTCCACACGCAGGAGACAGGCCACACAAAGAAATCAATGCTTCCTATTCCCAAGATGTTGCTACCATTACCTCCACTTGTTGATTTTTTGGTATTGGCATAATGTGTATTTTACTTTAGCCATAGTTTCTTAAATATTTGTGAAAGTCTTGCTTGCGTGCCTGTTTATCTGTAGTTTACCTGCATTTGTATTCGTCGTTTTGGTTATAGTGAAGCCCTCCCTTCCTCGTACTGTAATGCTTCACGGAGGTGGTGGTACTGCAATAAATAAATAGACTATGCAATTTTAGTCATCTACCTGCTACCGTATAACACTACACTCTCCAAAATGACGAGCACTGAAATCTGGCACGCCATAACGTTCAAAGAAAGAACCCAGTTTAATTTCCAGAAATGATGCTAGAATTACTTTTAAAAGTACGTATAAGCATCATTTACATCAAGCTAGGTGTTCGGTGTTGCCTAGTTTACCGTATTACGGAGAACCGAAATTCTATCACCAGGCAAGGTACTTTTTCCTTTTGCATGGTCTTGAAAATCTGACTAGATCCAGATCGCTAGAGAGCAATGACCGCACTTGAGACATTGTGCTTGTGTGGCCTGGTAATACAGACGCGGCTGCTAAGACTTGCGTGCGATTTGCTTATGAGGTGCGCACGGTCCTTTGACGGCTCCCACAGCAAGCAACAAGCGTTAACTCGAATTATTGTGTGAGGCCTTTTGAAGTGAAACAAGGTTGCAGCTCTCATAGCGTTTGGGAGGTAATGGGAAACGGCCCTGTTCTTTGAAGTACGGATTTTTACCGTATTGCTGCGTAGTAAAGAATCGGTTCAGCACCGTATCTTAGAGAAGCAGCTCGCACTACAATACATGTATGTGCGAGTAATCAACGCCTCTACAGCCTACTTCATGATCATCATTACCATCAGCCTGACGAATCAAAATGTTAGGCAAAAACCTTTCATATGTCTCCAATTAGCCATTCCCTGTCCTAGATGCGGCCACGCTACCCCCGTAGTGTTCATAATCTCATTCGGCCAGCTTTGTGCCGCCCCCCGCTTGGTTTGCCTTTTCTTGGATTTCAGTATGCTGCCCTAAAAATCATCGGCAATCTTTTCCTTCGCATTACAAGCCCTGTCCGAGCCCATTTCTTCCTATTGATTTTGACTAAGAATTCATTAACCTGCATTCGTTTTCTGACCCACTCTGTTATCTTCCTGTCGCTTAATGCAACACCTATAATTTTTCTTTCCATAGCTCGCTGCGTGGCCCTCAACATACAGCTAAACCATTTTCATTAGCCTCCGCGTTTCTGCCCTATAGGTAAGTACCGTCAAGATAAAGCAGTTATAGGCTTTTATCTTGAGGGATATTGGTAAACATTCACACATGATCTTAGAGTATCTGCCAAATGCGCTCCACGACATTTTTTTTGTAGTTATTTCTCTCTCATGAACCGGAACTGCGGTCACTACGTGCCCTAAGTAGTCGTATTCCTTTGCCATTTCCAGCACCTCGCTTTCAATCGTGAACTGATTTTCTCTTCCGAGATTGTACAACATTAGTTTAGTTTTCTGGATAATAATTTTAGAGTCACCGATCTTGTCTGACTGTTTAAGTCATTGATCACGCTTTGCAATTCATTCTCCGAGTGACTTAGCAAGGCAATGTCATCTGTGAATCAAAAAATGCTAAATTCTTCTTAACTCTCCTCCCCAAGTGTTCCTAATCTATGCCTCTGAATACGTCCTCTAAACAGGGGGTGAAAAGGATTAGCGAGATCGTGTGTGCAAGCCTGACGAACTTCCTTATTGCGATTTTTTTTTGCTGACTATATGGATGATTATAAAGTCAGCCATTACAGATATCTCCCACTAGAGGCTCCTTAACCTTCACCTAATCCGAATTTGCGGCAGCCTTTGCTACCACTGCTCCGAAAGGGGATGGCCAAGGGGCAACTCGTTCAAGCACCATAACACGGACGGGTGTTCTACAGCTTAGGGGTGGTGCGTACGAGAGCAGTTTAAGGAAACCTTATTTTTGAGATCAGCCTGACTTGTTTTTCGCTCGAAATGATGCCGTTTCCTCGCACGGAATGTGTGAGCACACATAAGAAGCAGATAGCGCTGGGCGCACTCATCTATTGGAGCGAAGAAGCAGCTGTCCTTCTGGTAGTACGGCTCGCACGCGAGAGGCTCATGTCCACGCTGCTACGTGTAACGTGCAGGGAATTAAACATTCCGGGATCACACAGAACAAGAAGGCCCGCATCGACTCGGCCTTATCGGGGACCGGACTTGAGGAGACCGTTGGGCTTCAGCCAGCTGCAAACGCTATGCTCACGCAAGCTGAGGCGCACGCAAGGAGCTACTGGTAGGGCATGCACCGCTGCGCTCTCTAGGAGGTTGCGCTCAGCGCAGCCGGTCCCCGCCATTGGCATGCAAGGCGGCGGGCAGACGCAGCGCCAAAGGACAAGGCCAAGTCGTCGACGGTCTGAGCTGCCCATGTGGACCGACGGCTTGGCGAGGCCTAGTCGGGACTGGCTTCCCGGCGGCATCGGCCGATCGCCGGCAAAGAGGCGCGAGGCTGAGATAACCGAACTGATAGCCAAGGATCATCGCTCTCAACGCAGTCGCCTGCTTTATTCTCATGAATTGGGTTTTTCTCAATCTATTTTTTCTCCATGGCCTGCCTATTCCCTACCTCGCCCTAAGCGTTTCCTCGTTGCTAAGCGTGCCAGAGGTCGACCTGTGCGGAATGCGATCTGCTTTTAATTAAGTCACTCGGAGGACTGCGACCGGTACCGTTCAGACTGAAGGAAACACAAATCAATTCACTCGAACGCGACGGCGAGTGTTTCTCACCATCACACGTTTAAGTTTTCAGGCCTGCTGTGAGTTATGGCAGAAGTTATGATTTAAAACGCCTTTCTGGGAAAATGTCGAGCAAGCGGATGCACTCACTAAAAGCGTTCACTATGAGCGAGGTAAGCAAAACTGGCTCTCTTCGTTGAGACGACTAAGCTCGAACGAATAATAAATATTCATTATGAGCATGCTAGCAAAGAAATGGAAACTGTCCCTCTCCCACTTTTACGAAGACATACGTGTACTTTGGATACACCATCGTAGCCACAGTGGAAAAAATAGAGGTTATATCATCACTTCGTTCCACTAAGTTATTTCCTACTTAAAGCTATCGCGCCCTGTACGGCTGTTACTTGTGTAGCCGCCAAATTCCCAAAAACTGTAAGCAGCCACACCCTGTCCATCGCTTGTCTCAGGGAGGCCATGCTGTTGTGAGAGTACGAAAACATATAGTGAGTTAAATGCAAAGAGAAAAAAATGAGACTGCAGGTCATATATTTAACAAGCAGTTTACAGGTTCATTCTTTTATTCCTTGGTAATTAGCAGCTTTCACCTGTGGTGCCAAGGCTGATAGCCGACAAGCAACCTATGTTTGCCGGCCCTCGTTTCAAAGATTGTCCGGATCAAAGGCAAATAGCAACAAATTAAGTAGTAGGGAGGCGAATCCTTACAAAATGCTCCCAAAAATGCCAATATTATGTAACAACTGCCTTCCACCGCACTTTTTCGCCGCTACAATTTTCGCGTGGAAGGCGGCTACCCCATATGGCTGTCAGCAAGGACGGCTGGCTTGTAACGACAATCACGGGTGCTCGTAGCAAAGTAAAAAAAAAGAAGGCAGAAGAAGGAACCGCAGAAAACAACAACCCCGAAGTACGACCCCTGGTGCATGCTCCTCACAAAGAGCGGAGCTCCGGCTACTAATGGAAAAGTAGCAGGCGTTGGCCGGTCGTTGATGATACTGGAGGACTGCTTCTCTGTTGTGAGAGAGCTCTCGAAAGCTGCAAGAAAAGACCTTTCATTTGCTTTTTTGTTACATTTACGCTAAGGGGGTAAAGGCTGAGTGGGCACCGCCGTTTACTCCTACCATTTACCATTTGTACTCATAACATTTACTTTTTGTAGTCTTAACATTACAATTACATTTAATTACAAACGCAACCATTCATCTCCTGTGGTTGCACCAATCTACTGTGGACTGTGTCCACGGCAGTCGATGGCGTTCAAGGCTTAAAATGCACGGTTTCACTTCCTAGGGCGTCATGCATGTGCAACACGTTGTCAGTGTGCTTCGCACTCCATTGCTTGCTATATCACCTCATTCCCTTCCTCTAGTAAAGGGTAGCGAACCGGACCATTCTTCTAGTTAAACTCCCTGCCTTCCCTACTCATTTTCTTGCTCTCAACCCTTAACGGAGCGGTTGGTTCGTTAATACTAAACATTCTTGTGTCGACATTGGCCCGTTTCTTAAGTCTCCAAAAGTTTCACTCAACTAGCCATAAGTTCCGTCGGGCTGCAGCTGAGCGCTAGCCTTAGCATTCCCATGTAACATTCGTTGATGCCGTTCCTGGTAACGCGCCTTTGCGCTGCAGAATTTTACTGCTAATTATATTTCCATGCCGCTCACAGTTGACATTGCGAATCTTTTCGAATATTGCGGTGAAGTCGAATCCGCTTTATGCTCTTCTGCAACCGGGTCATTCTTCATATAACCGTTTTTTTAGCATATTCCTTCGCAAGTTAGGGCTCAGTGTTTCGCTTACAGCTCTCCTCTCCTTCGGTGCGAACACAAGGGGCCATGCCCTCAAACTAGTGCGGGAGTGTGGGAAATTTTGTTGCGTTCCAATTGTTTTTGAAAGTTGCGCCGTTTATTAAAATGTTATTGCTTTACAGCTGCCAACATCTTTTCTAAATCATCTCTCCTGTTGTCGTCTTACTTCACTGACCGCAGGAAGAGCACCAAACACTGGAAGTGCACCACCCAGTGAATGTGCAATTAGTACAGAGGCCAAAGACAATGACAATCTTCTGGCAGCTTAGTTACGCTTTTAAGTTCTGAATACAGACATACATGCCTTCATGTTCCATGCACGTGCATGCCGCTGCGGTGGATCAGTGGTCACGGTACTCGGCAGCTAACCCGAAAGACATGCGTTCAATCCCTACCGCGGCGGTCGCATTTCGATGGAGGCGAAATGCTTCTCAGTGCACGCTAGAGGACCCCGGCTTGTCAAAATTATCCGGAGCCCTCATACCCTGAGTCGCATCGGGACAACGTTATACCCTATAAACCAAGTCAACCATGCATGCGCCACTCGCTTCTGGCAAGCGGTGCCATTCAGACAAGTGCAGCTACCTGGTCACACTCCGGTGCCCAACATTCAAATTCAAATCAATTTATTTCGTATGTACACATGGTGAGGGTCGAGGGAAAAAAGCCAGAAATTGTGGCTTGACATGCCCCTCGGCCCCTAGATTGCAGGGCAGCAGGTAACATGCAAATGCTCTACAAAAGTAGCATCGCAAAATGTAAACAATAGTTCTAAAAAAGGTGTGGCGCATTATTAGAAAAAAAAAGCAAGGAATGAAGTGCACACAAAAATGGTAACAAAAAAGGAAACAGAAAAATGCACGTCATATAAAAACAGGAATTTCATTATTCAAATCAGGTCAACACTCTACGGAAACGAAAGAGATAAAGAAGTAGTGAAAGCACGGTGAAATCTAAAAAGTAGCACATACATTCTGTATATCTTTGCGGCATGCTCGTGATAGATCAACTTTTGCAGCATGAAACTTATCTAAAAGCGAGGCAACGTGTTTGCTAGACTATGTTTGCCATATATTGTGCGCCATGTTGAATTGTGTTAGTCTGTGATGCCCTCTGCCGCTACGCTTGCCAGTATAAGAACAAAAATTTGCCGCTCGGTGTAATCGGCTTCTTCAGTGGTTTTCCTGCTATTCTCATTGGCGGAGTTGCCAAAAATAGAAATAAAGGATAGTTATCGAGCCTACTATCACGCTGTACTTCTGCCCACGCATGAAATATGATTAGCTTGTTTCGGACACGTAATAAGCGCTCGATGTTAAATAAAGCACGCGGCCAGCGATAAAGCTGCCCGCGAAAAACTGAGTTTGACTGCATGCGGCTGACTGGTTTTCAGACTATAATAGCTTTCGATTAGTGATTCTCGCCCTGTCATGAACGCTGAGACTCAAGCGGCCGGCCAATCATTCCTGGATTAATTTCTGCTTCAAGATAGTATAAATAAACTAGTTTATTACTTACTGCTATTTTCACATGCCTCCATTATTAACTTCATCAAATAGGGTCTGCAACTTTAGCTTCGATTAAGTTGTGCCTCATCTGAAAGGATGATAGTAAGCCGGTGTCATGATGGGCTCTGACATCATCAGCCTTAAAGTGATGCTCGATGCGCTTTTTCCTTTATGACACTACGCGGTACTACACACTATTCTGCGTTCCGGAAACGGAAAATGAGAAGAAGCCAGTCGTTCAACCGCTGCAGCACGGCATTCTTTCCTGTTTTCCTTTCCGGTTTGAATAAGTACGCTACAAACCAATTCTATAAAAGGCACTGATTATTGGATCACATGGTCGGATATTAATGTTCGGTGTGCGAGAGCTCGCAATACAGTAAAAAAGAAGGCTTTAAGTCCTCCGAGAGCGAGAACGCGGTTCCTCTCATCCGCACTACTTTTTTTCATCGCTCTTAAACATTGTGTGTGTGTGTGTGTGTGTGTGCGTGCGCGCGCGCGCGCGTGTGTGTGTGTGTGTGTGTGTGTGTGTGTGCGCGTGTGTGTGTGCGTGTGTGTGTGTGTGTGCGCGCGTGCGCGTGCGTGCGTGTGAGTGCGTGTGAGTGCGCGTGCGGGCGTGTGCAGGCGTGTGCGTGCTGCGTGCGTGCGTGCGTGCGCGCGTGCGTGTGCGTGCGTGCGGGTGTGTGTCGCTTTCCTTCACTGTTCTCGTCTGCAGGCGCTGCTTTTCTTATGAGGTCATCAAACGAGCTAGCCCAGCAACTTACCCTTCTGAATTATTGAAGTTTTATCGATAAACTAATAAGCTAACAGAATTTTAGTGACCTAGAGGCCTTTCTCACCGAAAATTGATGGTTTCTGGTTTCTGGGGTTTAACGTCCCAAAGCGACTAAGGCTATGAGAGACGCCGTAGTGGAGGGCTCCGGAAATTTGGACCACCTGGGGTTCTTTAACGTGCACTGACATCGCACAGTACACGGGCCTCTAGAATTTCTCCTCCAAAGAAATTCTAGCCGCCGCGGCCGGGATCGAACTCACCGAAAATTGAGCTCTATTACCTAGAAATGACCATAGCCCGAAATACTGATGTCGCCATCGCGGGCCGATTTCACACGTAAAATGCGAGAGTCAACATCAAATGTTAGGCACGGTTCCGAGAAGCTATGCACCCCCAATACTCATTTCAAAACGCAGGAGACTGGCCCTTCTCCGTAAACACGTCACTTAGTTTGCATAGTGTTCAAAATTTTAAAATTCAATTTTCCCATCCATAAATACGTTCTTCGCGGGAGGACAAATATTAGCATACCCAAAAAGAGCCAGAGGATCCATTCTGAATGAGAACACTAATTCAACTGTCTACTCCTCAGGGTTCCTATAATCCCGTAGTGTGCTTCACAGTTTGTCTCCTGAGTGAACTAGCTGAGCAATGTCATCTACAAGCACGGAATTTCTAGGGTGTTCTTTGCAGTATCTTAAACCTAGCATTTGACAGCTTATCTCCATCAACTAACTTTCCTGAACACGCAAAGAATAACAGAAGAGGGGCTGGGCTGCCCTGCCTGACATCCTTCCACACTGGCATTCTGTCCGTTTTCTGGCGGGCTAAGCTCCCTGTGCAGTCCCTAATGAAGCATTTTACCACATTTATTACCGCTTTCTTTCACATTCTGGTTAAGCGCTGCCTTCATGACTCCTGATGTTTCAACTAGATCTAAAGCTTCTTCGTAGCCTATAAAGACTATGAGCTGGTTATATTTCGAAATTGTTTAAAAATAAAAACTCCGCAACGGACAGGACGCAGAAAAGAACACGGGTAGAGCGCAAACTAACAATTGCTTTATTCCGCCAACGGCTACTTTGTTTTTCAGCAACAAAACGCATGTGTACAAAAAACACAAAATTATCATTTTTTTTACATGTGCATGGAAGCCTCACGTACACACCGTTCAATGCAAAACAATACAATCTACAAGGCTTCAAGAATTCCACGGTATTTCCTGTCTCTCGCAACTCCGATAATCATTGCTTGGCCTCAAAGCGATATGCACGCTTTGCCGTTTTCCCCGCAGACTTGCAATTAGGCAGATGATATGCCAGTGTGCATCTAAGGTAGGGTAAGAGTGCGGGCTAGTTGGTGACCCATAACATATAAATACCAGGCCAAACCAGCTTGTGTGTTCTCGTTCTTCGTCGTGTGTCTTGCTGGTTTGCGCTGGTATTTATATGTTATGCATCTAAGGTGTTGGCATTCTGTAGCAATTATTAATGCAGTGGCCCGTCTGGCTTCCATACACCCTGCCACAGCTAAGTGGAATCCCATACATGACGTTCATTCTGCAAGGCACAATCCCGTGTGCTTTTTCAGTGCCCCGTCCATTGAGCAGTTTTTATGGTCAACAAAATTCCTCCCAACCGGCCTCCCTCCGCACTCTTCTAGGTTCCGCAACCTTCTCAACCACCATAGTGATGGCTTGATTGTGACGGAATCTCGATTACGGTTTCCGACGAATCTCTTACAAACTTTAAATTAAGTCTCGCAATGGCGGCAAATTAAGTATAGATTGCCTGTTATCGCCGTAACCTTGATAATTGAAGGCAGCCGAAACGACGAGGGGAACTCTTATGGACGGGCTAGAACCAGCGTCCAATTTCAGAACACTTGCAAACGGAGCTGAATTGCAAGCCCTTTATATAAAAATTCCTGGCTAGAGAGAGGGCATGTCGATGGGTTTCTTGGCAACATAAACTTAAGAAGGGAGGATGGAGCCTGGTGGTGCTTAGCCAGCGTTTCGACAAGAAGTCTCATCGTTGTCTGGGCAAGCATTCATTACTCGGCGTTCGCTTTTTATACCAAAGGAACGGCGTGAAAAACGGGACAAGGAGACATCAGGCAACAAGCACTGTGTATGTTGCTTCTTGGCTTCCTGTCCCATTTTTCGCAACATTTCCTTTATGGATAAGAATTCTCGTTTGGCCAAGTTGGTGACCGTTCTTGTTGACTTCACAGCACGACACAGACAAGGGCGGAGGATGCGAAATGACAGGGATGGGTGCTTACTATCAACTGATTTGATTGAAGCTAACGGACGATGTATTGAAGAAGCGTAGCTTGTTTGCCCAGTTTCCCTTGTACGGACGATGATTTTCTAGAAAGCCATCGTGACGTGGACACCAAGCAGCCATAAAATGGCAACAGGCTAAATAACTGTTTTTTTTTTTAAAGCGCAGCTCTTTAGCGCCCGTTTCTGCGATTTGTGGCGTCGCCGTCGCCGTTGTCCCTCGTAACCAGAAGTGGACATCTTAGTCCCAGTTTAAGCTGCGAAACCAATGGATCGGGAGCTTGGAAAGCAGAGGGAAGGCGTATAACTGCCCTCTTAGAACAGCGGACACCTCAATCGTGCTTTAAGCTACGTGGCGGTAGTGGCAGATGTGCGCTGCGTTCGTTGGCATTGACAACGTTGTGCCAGAAACGCGGCGCTGAAGCCATAGGCTGTCGGCGGTCATTGTGTTCATTGGCGTTGGCGTTGACAATGTTTTGCACTGCGATCATTTTAATGAAAGGAATTGTGGCTAACTGGCTCCCTGGGCCAGTGGACGCTGAATCGCGCTTGTAGTTACGTGGGATGATGAGAGAGAGAGATGTGGGCTGCATGTAGTTATAAAGACAAACAGGAATTTCTTACCACCTGTGCGGGAGAATATCCCCTTCCTCACGCTCGTAACGCCTCCCACGGCTGTGACAACCTCGCGAAATACTTGCACAGATGTCGTCTTTGAGAACCAGGCTTTGGTGCAGCAAGTCGAGCATATATCCATCTATTTCTCCAACCACAAAGCTTCCTTCATGAAAATCAAGAACTCTTAGGGGATTGTTCCTAGAAGAAGGAATATGTGTGAAAAATAACAAGTTGTCTGTTATTGTACATACATGTCTTGCTCGAATTGTTTGCCCCCAATCTATTGAAAAGCTGAAACAGCTGATGAGCTGCGCTCTAATTTCGCATTAGGAAGTAACGTAATCGCCGCCAATTTCTTTTTTTTTTCAAACCGAATGATGACAACGCAAGCGAGACTGTGTAATCCTGCCGACCAAGGTTAAAAATAAATGGCAGGGTGGAGGCAGGGCAAAAAGCGGGTTAAAGTGAGCAGCAGAGACAGGCTTTCCACGGGAAGGCGATCTTTAAAGCGGCATAACTGCGCTAAGCAGGGCTTCAAAAGAACCAAGGGTGGGGCCAGAGCCGGTTGCAAAAAACAACACAACACAAGCGTAGAAAGTTGGGCTAGTTGGTTGGTAGTACTATTATGATACATTCCAGCGGCTAAAAAGACACGGACGAAGGTAGACGAGACAGGACGAACGCCGGACTTCAACTGAGGTTTATTTCACAAACAGCGATAATATACAAAAGGAAGGTCGCATCCAGTTCCTTGATGTGTGCCTTATTTTTGAAGAAACGCGTGTGTGCTGGCAGTATAAGCCACGGTCGAAGAAACAAATTCTGAACTATGATTCGGCCCATTCCAAGCTCGTGAAAAGAGCTATAGCAAAAAATTGCGTCCGGTCTGCTCTTGCCAAGTCGTGCGAACATCAAGTGCGCGACAGCGTCCATGCCCCACTAAGGCGATTGGATAAGGCTGGGTATCCAGGAGAAATTCTGGCATCTGTGGTGGAAACCCAGATTCGCGAGGTGAAATCTGGTGGGCGGTGCAAGCCAAGGGAAAATGCACGTACCAAACAGCGACCTGTCGTTGTGCCCTACTGGCATCAGGTCTCACACCGCCTCAAGAAGGTCGGCGACAAGTGTGGCGTGCGTGTAGTATTTTCGGCCCCGGAAAAGCTGGGACGCATGTGCCGCCTGGTGAATGACGCCAAAAAGAGGCCTATGTGCAAAATTAAGCACATCAAACCTCTTGTTCAATGTGAAGTTGGTGTTGTATACAGCATCCCCCTCGCCTGTGGCAGACGGTATATCGGACAGACGGGACGCTGCCTCAACGAACGCTTACTAGAGCATCGCCGGACAGCCCATTCGTTATCTGGCGGAGGTCACCTAGCCGACCACATTCGCCGTTGCTCACACAAGCCAGCATGTAAGGCGTTTTTAGAAAGGACAAGTGTGATGCGCAGATTTAAGACTCAAAAGAGCCGAGAAATTTTTGAAGCGTTCAGTATTTTCAATGACAAAGAAAACTGCGTCAGCAGCCCTTCTGTGGCGCTAAACAAAAAAGAAATAGATTACCTGAAGGCAAACGGGTGGATTCAGCCAGGTAGGCGATAGATAGTAGGTGCGCCGATGTGGAAAACATGAGTGGCATGGCAAAGGAGCCTTCTGCACTTTTTTGATTATGGGTTAATCTTGTCACGGATTACTTTTCCTTGCGCCCCCTTTTGTATATTATCGCTGTTTGTGAAATAAACCTCAGTTGAAGTCCGGCGTTCGTCCTGTCTCGTCTACCTTCGTCCGTGTCTTTTTAGCCGCTGGAATGTATCATAATAGTAACACAACACAAATAAGTCCTTGACTGGAACAGAGACTTAGTAGGATAAAAGAAGGCGACATAAGCAAAAAGCATGGTTGAACGAAACGCAGTACGAAAAGAATTCTACGGAGCGGAGGCCTAGGCAAATTAACAGAAAAAACAAAGACATTTATTTCATTTCATTTTCAATTCAGTCACAACCAAAATCAAAACAAGCAACATTGCTACCATCATCTGGATCCTAGCTCACTGGCTAGTTGGGATTCATGCCTATGACGTTCAGAAAACTAAATCAGCAGGCAGCACACACATGGGACACACTTTCAAAGGAGCAAAAAACTAACTTCCTGTTGCAATAGTACGACTTTAGCCGTACAGAGAAGTTAATATTTTGTTTTGTTTCTAATGGGATTTCATTTCAGATTTTTTTCCCCACAGACATAAGCACGGGGTGAACATAGCCCACGGCTAACAAGCAATACAGAGAAGTCATCAAGTAACAACGGGTGTAGTCAAAAACATAGTGAAGCAGCAAGAAATGTGATGAAACTACAAGAGTAAAAGCCGACAACAAGAACATGTAAAGAGCCCTCGGGTAAAAACAATACAGCGATGTCACGAAGTAAAAACGGGTTAAAATTAAAACCGAGATGAACATGAAAGAATAAAAAACACAAGGCTGCGTCAAAATGTATACAGTTGGCCTGACAAGTGGCTGACGCACTCTCTGCGTTCTTTCTTTATGAAGAACGCTTCGATAATTTCTCGTTCGTTTCTGTCTTAGGCCCACGCCAAAAATCTAGTGCTCTGCTAAAGTGACCTGTATGTCTTCTTGCGATCACATCGCATGTAGTGTTCTGACAGATTTCTGCTTGCGTTGTTCGGGATTGTCAATGTGCGTTCTTTTGCCCTTTCGTTTAAGCAATGCCCCGTTTGTCCGATGAATAATCATGAACCAACTGGCCAACCAATCTTCCCGTTCAGTTTTTGAATAGGGCCTTCACTCCGTGGGCGAAGCCCCGGTGAGGGAAAGGAATACTTGATACGTCGGAAGGGTGTTAGGATCGGGAGGATGAACTTGAAATCCTCGTCCTGCCAGGGCGGCTGATAAATAGGATCAGCCGGTTGACTTGCACGACTGTGGTAAAGAAATGCGCCAGTTCCGCAGAAGGTTATCCGGGGTTGGGGAGGGTTGAGAGATAGCGAACGTGGGATTGAAAGACGCCGTGTCCGCGTATGGGGAGATGCGACGGGTAGCATGATATGATTTGTTGGGTCGATCTGGGAAAATGATCAGAAAGCACTTGAGCAGCACGACAAGACGACATATGCCGAGGCGAAAAAAAAAATTAAGCGAAGAAGGAACGAAAGGAAGGGGGGATGGAATGCGATATCCAAGGGCCCCAGAGAAATGACAACAGGAGGGGCAGATCTTAAAGCAAATCTTTGCAAGTATAAATGATAAAAATGAAAAGGAAAGATTAAACGAAAATAATAGGAAAAAAGGAAGCAGATGGCTAGGGGGTACGGAGGGGAGGGGGTGTAAGAAACACTGCAGAGGCGATGTAATGTACTCGGAAGGCTGGTGTAACGTTTTTTTTTTCTTTTTTGGTCTTGTTTTTGCTTCGACGAGGTGCAAGACCTTTTTAAAGAATTACGTCAGTGCCTGACTACACCTGTGAGATTCCAAGTTTCCTTTGAAAATTTCTATACCTGCTGTCGGTAATTTTTTTTTAAATGTGTAGATTACGAATGACGCACTGTATTTTCTGTCCCATTCATATTTGAAGCCTGATTGGAGAATTATTGAAGCCACGTTAAAGTTTACCGAAGTGTTGACCTCGTTCAGTAAAACGCTCGAAAATGGCGCTTTGAACGTCCTTCCCTGTGGGAGCACGGTGGCCATTTGGTCTCGCGCTGGTTGTTGGTCCTGCTTCTCCGATATGTTTCTTCAGAAAATGGGAGCACTGAAACATGTCGAGAACTCTAGACGACGCGCTGTTAAAGCTAGTCCTTATATCGAAGACAAAGTCGCTTGCCGTGCTTCTAACAGCAGTGTCGCTTTCTAAATGCTTCCACACCTTGGATCGAAGTCGAGAGCATGCGCTTTCCTCACCGGTTATATCTGATCGAACCTAGTGTGCACGAAAATATCTCTCACGTTAGTGTTTCATCTTTATGTCACCCTTGTCACATCAGGAAACAATTCCTTTAGACGATTGGTTCTAGTAACAGATGCTATTTTCGCAGATCGTTGTTTATGTTAGGAAGGGCTTTCGGGTATTTTGTGCAAGTGCAGGAGACCGCTCACAAATAATTTTTGGCCGTCTATTGAGCACTTCACATTGTTTTAGGCTGGCTTCAATTTTCAAAGCGTTATTGAGGTTGTTCTGGGCATGAATGTTATCAATTAAGGTGTTTTTATGAGTTAGGCTTTTCAAATAATTCTCTTAGTCAGTACATAAACTTCTAGAGAGTGTTGTCTGTCCTAAAAGCATACCTTGCACTGCATCCCATGACGGCTAGTGAAATATAAGCAATGCTGTCTGTATACTTCCTGCAGAGCACGCTTTAAACAGGCTATTTTCTAAACGTATGGTAGCGTAAAAAAAATTGTCTTCGGTTCTACAGTAGTGGAAGGCAAATCTAAAGCTAGGCTAGAAAGAATTAAGGTTGCTAAAAAATTAAGGTCTCATACCTCAATTCATTCCACTCTACCGTAAACTTTCCTGCGACTACTTTGAAAGCATAAATTTTCTTTACACTTTCTTTCGTTTAGAAAATCGCCACCTTAAAACTTACGCTTTACAGAAAGCCTAGGGGCCGAAAGCAACGCCTTGACTTCAGTAGCCACCGTCCAAGACATTCTAAGCAAGACATATTTGTGGCACAGCAACATGCCTTAGAAGAATATGTATCGACGACGAGGATTTTTTAGAACATGTAGACTATATAAAAAAAACCTAATTGATAGTAACCATCCCCATAACTCTCTAAGTAATGCATTTTATCGGCCAACGTGTTTAAAACTATTCTATATACTTAAACGGCGATCAAAAGTTAACAGTGAGCGGCCCCGCAGATACAATGAAGGACACGAATTCTTTTACTCAAGTAAACAATATGATATTGAAATACCACCTATTTTATCTAGCAACGACCGTCTGAAGAAAATATTTCCCGATCGGAGGGTGACAACTGACGCGACGCAAACCTGAGAGATTTTTTATTCGACGCTACTCTCGTCAAGCAACCTCCTCCGACAACAACCCCATGCTCTCAACATAGATGCAAGACATTCAAGGATCCACAAAGCGGCATTGTTCGTAAACCACGCGAAGCGACTTCATCTTCGACATAAGGACTAGTTTTATCTACCTGTCGTCTAATGTTAGTTGCACGCTTCTATGCTACTCCTATTAAAAACAATATATCGTAGTAACCGCGCAATTTATCAGCGTCACACTAGATAGCCACAGTGCTCGGACAGGAAAGAACGTCCAAGAGGAAGTTTTCTGGATTTGTAATCAACACAGCCGAAACATTGATGAATTAAAAGAATTCATTCTCCAGTCAGGCTAAAAAACTAACAAGGAATATAAAGTATAGAGAGGCATTCCCAATCTATAGTTTAAAACCTTATGACATGTAGGGATGGATATCCCTAAAGGAAACTTCAAATCTCTTAGGTATAGTTTGCCAGTGACGTATTTCTTTGGTTTTTTTTCAAACATTTCACCAAAAGAGACAAATGCATCACACCGGAATTTCCAGTGCTCCAAATACACATTTTATACATATTCTAGAAGTGAAGCAGCGCGAAAGAAGATGAAGAAAGAAGAGGCCTGCCGTGCGGTGGAAAAGTTCACTCAGACAAGCCTCAAGCCGAGTAAAGTGAAATTTTTTATTTAGTAATACTG
Organism: Amblyomma mixtum; assembly: GCF_055824585.1. NCBI lineage: Eukaryota > Metazoa > Arthropoda > Arachnida > Ixodida > Ixodidae > Amblyomma > Amblyomma mixtum. The sequence continues at coordinate 80,986,688 of NC_143021.1, forward strand.
CAGGCCAATACTTTGGCCCAAGCAGGAGGGGCATATCACAAACAAGAAAGCACACAAAAGCGTATACAATGCAACATGAAATGAATATAATGCACAAAAAGAAGCACAAATGAGAACGTCAACATCGCTAACTTGGACAAAAATGATTTTGCAATGCAGCCATGAAATCGTTAGACTGAAATACACCAATGGGAAGTGAATTCCAATCGTTCACCGTTCGAGGGAAAAAACTGTACTTGTAAGTGTTTGTTTCCGCGAAGATCGGTGCAAGCAAATACTCATGGCTGTGTCGTGTTCTCTTCGGAGAAGGCCGACATACGGAAGCTGGTAGCGTCATATTATTTTTTCCAGAAAGAGTGTTATGTAGTAGTAAAAGACGATTAATTTTTCTGCGTATTTCGAGTTTCTGTATTCTATTTTGTAACATCATTGAGGAGGGCGAATCCTTCCTGGCATATTTCCCGTATATAAACCTCACTGCTTTTCTCTCTACTCGCTCAAGTTCTTTGGTGTCTTTCATGGTATGCGGGTCCCAGAGGTCGGAGGCCTATTCTAACTTCGATCTGACTATTGCATTGTAGGCTAACATTTTAGTCCTTACAGGCGCGTTTTTAAGCTTTCTCTTTATGAACCACAATTTTTTTAGCGCAGCTGAGCAAACATCCGAGATATGAGTTGACCATGTAAGCTTATTGTTAAGGGTAACGCCAAGGTATTTGTAATTGTCGACTTCGAGGACAGTTCTATTTCCAAGTTGGTACGGAAAAATGCTAGCAGATTTTTTTCTTATTACGCGTAAAAGTAGTTTTTTTCCGCATTGAGCTCCATTCCCCAATTGGAACACCTGTCAGTAATTTCTGCAAGGCAGCTTTGTAACACATAATGATCATCATGGGACACAATTTCCTTGAAGATAACACAATCATCCGCGTAGAACCGAATGGACACATTACCAGGAATAACATCAACCAAGTCGTTAACATAAATTAAAAATAACAATGGTCCTAGCACACTGCCCTGAGGGAATCCTGAGGTTACCTGACGAGCACTGGAATTACAATTTCTAATATCAACAAACTGTTCTCTGTTTTTGAGATAAGCACATATTGACTGTATGATACCAAATGGGAGTCCAATTTTATCTAATTTATGTAATAGCTTGGCATGGGGAACTTTATCAAAAGCTTTGCTGAAGTCCAGAAAGAGCACATCTATTTGTCCAGATAAATCAAGTATGCAGGATAGCTCATGTACGTTTGTTACGAGTTGAGTTACAGTGGAGAGTCCTTTCCTGAAACCATGCTGAAAATGTGATAGTATGCTATGATCTTTCAAAAACTCTTGTATGAAACCAGTGACAATATGTTCCAAAAGCTTACAACACGTGCTAGTAATAGATATAGGAAGCTAATTTGAAACAGTTTGGCGGTCTCCTTTCTTGTGTACCGGCACAACACGTGCTTTACACAAGACTGATGGTATTGCGCCTAATTTTAAGGATAACTGAAAAAGATTGGAAATGAATTCAGATAATTGTTCAGAATATCGCCTCAAGAAAGCATTCGGAATGTTATCGGGCCCAGCTGACTTCTTAATATTGCTGGTTGTCGCTGGCTGTCGCCTATTGCAATAACTTGGAATTGAAACAGCTGGCAAATGCCATAAGCAAGTGCAAAGAAAAGATTCAGCATATTTTTCACTGTAAAGACTCATAAGAAAGAGGTTCCGTTCCTATGTATTCTTAGTGAGTGCTACGCTTACCAATGGCTTATTACATAATTCTTGTCAGCCATTTAAACTCGCTTTTTGCTGAAGATTCCTTCGCAACAAAGAACTCGACGGAAATTGTAGTGTTCTTTCAATCCTTTGGAATAATTGGGTTTTTGTTTTTGGTTGATGCCAAGGACCTTTTCTATTCTATTCCGCACAAAGAATTGTTCTGAGCTGTTCTGTCTTGCGTTGAAAAGAAAGGTATGGTTTTGTTTCAAAACGCAGCCGGTGTTTTAATGAACAGTTTTCTATCTTTGTTTGAATTTTTCGTTAGTGCTACAGTGGACGAGTTTGACAATTGGTTGTACATACAGAAGAAACAAATTTGCGTAGGGTCCTGTGTTCGGCCATTGTTTTTTGTCGCAGCAGCAGCAGTGGACAAAAATCTGGGCAGTAGGTTCGACAAGGGCAAGGTCTTCACGTATGTCGATGATTTTTAGTTGTATTAAGCAAGAAAGACCCACCAAATTACTACCTCTGTGCAAATGAAATTCTAGACAGGTTTAGAGATCTTAGCCATGTTTCGGAACATACTTGTGAATTGTCACAAAACGATTTACAGTTTTTGGTCTTAGAACTCTCCTTGGTACAAGACAGATTCTATTGCATGTACAAACCTCGAAGCCAAAAATAGCTTTAGTCCTATGAGTCAGCTCAGTCCAAAACAATAAAATCGGCCATAGCCACACCAGCTTTAGAATCTGCAATATAGAAGTCATACGAGCATTGCATGCAAGACAGCTTCCAACTGCAGACCGCACGGTTACTGCAGACGTTTTCCGCCGACATTTATATCCGCTGTGACTCAATCCTTGTTTCGGGAAGTTAAAGTCAAGAAAAGGAATGATACTCAGGAAAGCAACAGGAGGGTGAGGCCAGCAGTCGTCCCGTACTCGCACCGGGTAGCACACAATATTGGCGCGTGCTCATGGGAGCGCGCCGACGATGAAGACGAAGTGTGCATGTGTCGGTGCACGAAGACGAAGTGTGTGGTGGTTCGGAAAGCCATCTTGTGAGTTTTCTGCTGTGCGCTGAGCTTCACTGAAACTGTGATCTGTGCCGGTCCTGTCCTTGTTAAATTTTTGGTGGAGGTGCTGGGTACTTTCCAAAATCTACGGGCCCCGAAGGCTGTCTATGAACACGAATTTGACTCCGATTCATCGCAGTGCAAGCCGCCGACTCCATGGTCAGTCCCCAGAGTTCGGCCCGTTATCCCCTAAGACCAGGGCTCCAGCCGCGACGCGCAGGACTGACGTGGCACCTATGGCTAACAACGGAGACGCAGCAGCTATGGCTGACCACGGAAACCCAGCTGCTCATTTCCTGGTCCTCCAGCCGCGAACGCCGCCGACCTTCCATGGCGAAGTGTTTGAGGACGCGGAAGACTGGCTTGACCAGTTCGAGCGCATGGCCACGTACAACGGCTGGGATGCGGAGCGGAAGCTGCACAACGTTTATTTCGCTCTTGACGACTCGGCGCGGACGTGGTACGAGAACCACGAGACAACGTTTCCTTCTTGGGAACGGTTCCGTAGCCAGTTGCTGGCGACCTACGTCAACACCGACCGTCGGGAACGAGCTGAGTCGGCGCTGCAGTCAAGGAACCAGCGACCCAATGAGAGCGTCGCAATGTATTCAGGACGTGACACGACTGTTCAGAAGGGCGGATCCAAACATGGCCGAGGACAAGAAAGTGCGCCACCTGATGCGCGGTATAAAGGAAGAAGTATTCGCTGGGCTTGTGCGAAACCCACATAACACCACTTCGTAGTTTCTATCAGAGGCCACTACCGTCGAAAAGACCCTGCAACAACGCGCCCGCTATTACAATCGCGCCGTGAACACCGTATCTACTGCCGACTTTGCTCTGACTTTGAATATGTGCTCTGGAGTTACAGTCGCCGGACGCACGCGATGCAGCAGCCGTTCTGTCTACCGTGGACATTAATCCCGGCTTGTCGGTGGGTCAGAAGCAGCGCTTGTTAGAGCTCCTTCACGATTTCGCAGAGTGCTTCGTCACGACATCAAAGGTAGGGCGCACCCCGGTAGCCAAACACCACATCATCGTCAACGAGGAGACTAGCCCATATCCTAACACCCGTACAGAGTGTGGCCGATGGAACGGGAGGCTGTACGATCCCAAGTGCGAGAAATGGTTGCAGACGACGTAGTCCAGCCGTCCACGAGCCCCTGGGCTTCGCCTGTGGTATTGGTGAAGAAAACAGATAACAGCTTGCGATTCTGCGTCGATTATCGGAAGTTGAATCGTGTCACGAAACGTGACGTTTACCCCCTTCCACGTATCGACGACGCCTTAGATCGACTGCGTGACGCTAAATATTTTTCTTCACTCGACCTTAAGAATGGCTGCTGGCAGATCGAAGTTGACGAAAGGGACAGAGAGAAGACAGCGTTCGTGACACCTGACGGCCTTTATGAATTCAAAGTGCTACCATTTGGACTCTGTTCTGCGCCAGCAACCTTCCAACGCATGATGGACACCGTTCTTTCTGGGCTGAAATGGTAGACATGCCTAGTGTACCTTGATGATGATGTCATTTTTGCTCCTAGCTTCGAGGAACACCTCAACGGGCTGTGAATGGTGTTACAGGCGCTCCGTTCGGCACAGTCGACGATAAAACCACAAAAGTGTCACTTCGGTTTCGAAGAGCTCAGTTTTCTTGGTCACGTGATAAGCGCTGACGAAGTCCGTCCAGACCAGGAGAAGACTGCCGCTGTGGCACAGTTCCCGCGACCAACCGACAAAAAGTCCGTTCGTAGGTTTCTGGGCCTCTGTACCTATTACAGACGTTTCGTTGAAAACTTTTTCACAATTGCCGAGCCCCTTACAATGCTTACTAGAGACAATGTATCTTTTGTGTGGCATGATGATCAGGAAGCTGCCTTCAACGAGCTACGCAGCCGCCTACAAACTGTCCCAATACTCGCCCATTTTGATGAACGAGCTGCCACTGAAATTCATACTGACGCCAGCAATGTTCGCCTCGGCGCTATTCTCATTCAGTGGCAGGACGGCAACGAGAAAGTCATAGCGTACGCCAGCCGCTCCTTCTCGAAAGCAGAGGCAACCTACTCTACCCCAGAGAAGGAATGCCTTGCGGTAGTGTGGGCGATTAGCAAGTTCCGACCATATCTCTATGGTCGCCCGTTTCGAGCTGTAAGTGACCATCATTCGTTATGCTGGCTAGCCAACCTCAAAGACCCTTCGGGACGGCTTGCGAGATGGAGACTGCGGCTCCAGGAATACGAAATCACAATAGTGTACAAGTCCGGCCGTAAGCACAATGACGCCGATTGTTTGTCACGTGCACCTGCCGACGTTGCTCCGGCCGAAACGGAGGACGACTTCCCGTTTTTTGCTCTCGTCACGTCGTCCGATGTGGCCTGGCCTCAACGGGCTGACTCAGAGTTGCGTCCGCTCATCGAGCATCTGGAGGGCCTTAACGTCGCTGTTCCGCAGCTTTTCGTTCGAGGTTTGGGTTCGTACAGTCTCCGAGGTGGCGTCCTTTACAAGAGGAACTTCGCCCATAACACGCAAACCTTTCTTCTGGTTGTGCCATCCGAACTCCGCCCAGAAATCTTGCACGCCTGCCACGACGAGCCATCGGCTGGCCATTTGGGTGTTACGCGGACGTTTGCCCGCATTCGTGCGAAGTATAACTGGCCAAAGTTGCTCTCATCAGTCCAGCAATATGTGAGGACCTGCCGTGACTGCCAGCGACGAAAGACACCACCAGTTAAACCCGCAGGGCTTCTCCAGCCCATCCCACCGCCTACAACACCTTTCCAACAAGTGGGCATGGACTTGCTGGGCCCATTCCCATTGTCTTCTTCTGGGAACAAATGGATTGTTGTGGTGACGGACTACTTAACGCGGTACGCCGAGACACCGGCGCTCCCCCACGTTAGTGCTGCAGAAGCGGCTCAGTTTTTTATGACATCCATCGTCTTGCGTCACGGTGCGCCATCAGTCGTCATCACGGACCGTGGAACCGCCTTTACGGCGGCATTAATGCAATCTCTCTTCGAACTTACCCACACCAGTCACCGGAAGACAACAGCCTATCATCCCCAAACAAACGACTTGACTGAACGCCTCAACCGGACGCTTGCAGATATGCTTGCTAGGTATGTCGACGTTCAGCATCGCACGTGGGAAGAAGTTCTTCCTTATGCAACCTTTGCCTACAATACGGCAGAACAGGAGACTACCCGTCTTACACCTTTCCAGCTGGTCTACGTACGGTGTGTCAATACCATGCTGGATGCTATGCTACCCGCTGCTCACAACGACGGAGACATCAGCCCCTACGCTGACGTTGACACAATCGTCCAGCGGGCTGAAGAAGCCCGCCAACTCGCAAGGTGCCGGATTCGACATCAGCAACAACTCGACGCTGGTCGCTACAGCCTCCGGCACCGATACGTTCTGTACGAGCCCGGCGATTCTGTGTGGGTGTGGACACCTGTGCGCCGCCGCGGACTCTCCGAAAAGCTCCTCCGACGCTACTTCGGCCCGTACGAGGTGGTTCGTCGTGTAAGTGATGTCACATACGAAGTTGTTCCGCGGAACACGAGCTCCTTACCACGTCGGCGCCATCCGACCGAGACTGTCCACGTGGTGCGCATGAAGCCTTACCATCACAGGCTGCAACCCGCCGCTTTACCAGCTTAACAGCTCTCTGTGTTCTCTGCCCTTCGCCATCTACACCGAACATTAGCTTTGCCGTCCTTGTCCGTTTCCGGCGTCGGGCCGCCGCTTTGATGGCGGGGGTAATGGCGCGTGCTCATGGGAGCGCGCCGACGATGAAGACGAAGTGTGCATGTGTCGGTGGACGAAGACGAAGTGTGTGGTGGTTCGGACAGCCATCTTGTGAGTTTTCTGCTGTGCGCTGAACTTCACTGAAACTGGGATCTGTGCCGGTCCTGTCCTCGTTACAATATGAAACACGTTGCCAATAAATGCAAGATCGCGTAGTGTTTTCCGACCCTTGTCAGCTAGCTACATTGTGTCCTAGGATTAATAACCAATCCCAAAAGAGCACATTTATGGCGTAAGGGATGCCCAAATGTTCTTCAGGTGCAAGAAAGAGGTATTTACCAGATTCCACTGACATGCAACAAAGGAAGGTGCTTGAACGAACGTTTAAGGGAACATGAGCGCTCACTGGAAAAAGGCACTGGATCTAATCTGGCACTTCACAGCAAAGATTGAGAATGGACGCCCATTTTACGTGAACCTGTTGTTCCTTACAGAAGTAGAGACAGCGTAGCCTGGGAGTTGAAGGAAACCTTCTTTATAAAAAGAAAGGGCTTAACATGTGTCAGCGACGCGTGAAAATCATTGCACGTGAGTGAACTTCCCTTTTTAGAACAACATTGTTAAAATTTAATGTTGACCGAGCGTGTTTCAGTCGTTGAGTGTCACTGTTTAACCATTATTACCCATTAATTCGCCGTATGTTTCTTCTACTATTCATTTCGTCAGATTTATCTTGCCATTATTTATTGTCATTTTGTCAAAGTCACCCCCCTTTTATCTTATTTTTGTTCATTTCTTCTTTTTAATGTTATTCTTTTTCCTACTTATGTACTCTGATATTATTCCCGGCAGCTATTGCCGCCATTTATCAGGGGCCAGGGGCTCTTGGCTTCAGCACTGCTTACTCTTACTGCTTTCGCTCTTTTTCTGCACCATGCTTTATTTTTTTTCCACTTCCCCGTATTTTGGTCTTTTCTGCTGCTCAATTGTTTTCCCTGATTTTTACAAGGTCAACCCAGAGAGTCATGCCATGCCACTGTCGCAGCTCCCCATGTGTTCACACACGGCCGTTCAATCCCGCTTTCCTTATCTGTCGCCCCTTCCCATCATCCTGTATTCGTTTCTGCCGAGGTGAGGTTTTTGTTTATCTCAGCTTTTCAGGTAAACGGTTTAATCCTGTTTAGTACCCATCAAGACTGGACAACTCTCTCGAGATCAGCCTTCCCTTTCTAACATCCTTCCACATAACACCCTCCAAACCCTCACCACGGCTTTCGCCTCAGAGTGAAGGCCCTATTTAAACTCCACCAATGATGAACGGTTTGCCCAGACGAAGACAAGTCCTCTTGTCGAAACGTTGGCTACGCAACCTAAGGGTTTCCGCTCCCTTTCTTGCTTTGTGCTTTACATAAATGGTAATATTAGATCCGTAGTAGCAAATAGTACATATTACATAAATAGTAATAGTAATAGCGGCGCATGGGCTGTGAGAGCGGAGGGCTCTGGACAAATTCTGACCACTTGGAGTTCATTAAAAAACGCTGACATCGCACAGCACAAGTGCGTATTTATAGTTCTTCGTCATTAAAATAGGGCCGTCGTGTCCTGAGCAGAGCAAGTGACCTTAAGATCAGCGCCTAAATTCGGAACCCACTGAGCCACCGCGGCAGGTCGGCCCGCTGCACACAGTAGAGGTAGCGTATTGCATCGCGTGCTATAGTTGAGGCGTGGTCTAAATCCGTGAATTGCATCGACGTACTATGACTTGTTTCCATGAACCAATGATCAGAAGTTCTGAAATTTACTCTAATAGTCGAGTTCGACGAGGAACATGCCCCTTGCTTTTATATTTATTAGCATCTAACACGTACTGTGCAAGCAACTGTGCCATCTGCTTTTTAGTTTGAAAATTGGATGAGATATTTTAGCTAAAGGGCGCAATTTACCCGGCATCTATTCTGTGGAGCAGTTGGTTCTGCACTCATAGAGTCCTTCACATGCCTATGTCTCCCTAATAAAAGCCGATTGAATTTAGCAGTTGGATATAGGCTCTCTGACCATGAATAAACTTTCGCTTGTGCAAGTAATGTCCCATCTCTTCATTGTTCGAAAAATAATCGTACCGTGACAGCATTATTGCTTTCCGAGGTAATTAATCTGTGCTTTTCCTTTGGCGAAAACTAATACGTTTGGAATATACGGTGGGCTATTTAAATCGTATTTTAAACATATTTTGCAATCATAAATGCACTAAAAATATATACAAAATACGTTCCTGAAATTTCATGCTTGCTATTCGAAATATATTTTTAAATATGAAAAAATACCTCACTTAAAGCATACTTCGAGCACTTTTCAAATACGCGAAAAAATTTGTGCCCAGTTTTAGCATCTTGTCAATGCATTCATCGTGTCCTTTCGTACATATGAAATTAATTCATCCGAAGTATACTTCAATTCCATCAAACGGACTGTTCTTTTAAACCTATTTGCAGCACGCTTCTAGCTGCCGTTGAACAGTCGAGGGCTCGAAATCACGTTTGGGAAATGGCATTTGCATGTTGTCAATGTGTTTGAAGTGTACTTCCGTAAATACGCAATTAATTCGTCCAAAAAATACTTAAATTCTAGCAAAGTGGCAGTCCGCATTAGCATATTTGTAGAGCACTTTAAGCTGCCGTCGAACAATCTAATGCTCAAAATCGAGCTTCGGGAAATTGCATTTTGGTGTTGGCAATGCATTTAAAGTGTACTTTTGTAAATACGCAATTAATCAGTACAAAATGTACTTAAATTCTAACAAATTGGAAGTCCGCGTAAACATACTCGCATTAGACTTCAAGCTACCGTGGAACAATCGAGGGCTCGAAATGACCTATCAGGGAACCGTGAAAACTCTCCCTCTCCTATCGTCCTTTAGTTTATGGTAACTTCTAGCAGGAAGGTAATCACCACTTATTTACACTAAGTGCGGAGAACGTGATAGTATTATACTGGCAAAGGCGCCTTGATACTTCCGTGCCCGAATATGCCAGCGAAAAGGACCCCCACTGGCAAGGCCGACCGGCTTCCTTAGATGCCAGTGTATCTGTTGGTTGATATTTCGACTCCTGACCTACGCCTGACGCAAGTTTCAAGTAGCTATTCGATTCTAGATTGCACCCAGATTTGAACGCGACCAGTAAGGCACTTCTGCGATAATTTGGGGGTTCACAGTCTTTGCTCAAAAAACGCCTCACCGGACAAGATAGTGCGTCGCTCTCGCTGGGTATATATAAGGCAAGCCAAGTACGCCTCTTTTCGGAGCACTTCTTGTTCGCTATGGGCTATTTAAATACTTCTTAGGAAAATTAATCAGCACGTTGTTTCAGATATAGTGCAAAACGTATTTTTTCGTCTCGTATAACACTCTTCAAAGAATTTCACTTCAAGGGGGGCCTCAGAATACACAAGCACTGGTGTGAAAAAATCAACATGATTAAGCAACAGTAGAAGTACTTTCCCACACATTGCTGAATTTAGCAGTCAATGCGTGGAAAAAGTGTAGACTGTTTAGTGTAGCAGACAGTTGCAGGTGGCAGAGCATTCCACAAAAAGCGAATGAAGAAACGGATACTCCTTGTCTTGAAGCATTGGAACCTTCCCTGTGACATATGAATTCGAGGTTTCATACACCTATCTCCACTTACACGTGTTTAACCAATTATAAGCACTGCGAAGAAACTGGAGGTGAACATGTTTTCGCCGATACATGCATTGGACCACATGAGTAAACGTTTAGAAAATATCAAACTTTGATTCTTGTTCTAATTGCCAATTACGAAACGAACTGTTTTAATTTGAAGTTTTTTCGAGTACACATATATTAGTTTATGCATGGGTGCCAGAGAGCAGAGGCATACTCAAGTACTGATCGCACGTAACAAACAAAACTTGGAGACCTTGTTAATGTTAACCACATTCTTAAGGGGGGAAAATGCGACTGTATATAGTGGTGGGCCACTTAGAAAATTTTCGTGGTCCTCAGGAACTGGTGACGTCTTATGGTTGGTTCACTGGTGGTCACGCGGTGTTGGTCGTATCACGACTCTCTCATTTGGATCCACAGATGGTGAGGAGTCCCCATGCCCCTACTGGCAAGTGATGCAGCGGTTAAGCGATGCGCCACTGCCCCGGCAGGTGGCAGTTTTAAGGCGAAAGCCTTTAATGGCTCATACTGTCGTGACCGAGACGTGTTAGCAAATTTGTCCCCGTTTCAGATTGGTCGAAATGGTCGTGACGTCACTGCGCGCGAATTTTGACGGGTGACCACCGAAATATGTGAGACAGTTACTGCGTAATTTACTTTCCTCAAATACAATTTTCATTTTCTTCATTAGGGCCCCTCTTTCTCTTTCTTCTTTCACTCCACTTCCTCCCTTCGTGTACTGTGCGGTTCAGGTGTCCACCGAGATGACAGAGAATTACAGCGCCATTTCCTTTCCTCAAAAAGCGTTGCGTTCAAAGGGCAACGCATCGCGCCGAACGGGTGGTGGCGTCCCGTGGACTCCCTGGCAGCGCTACAACACCCTGTCGCGTTCCACTCCTAAAGGCAAATATTAAGCGTCATTATTTGGCAGTTAATTAATGCACTAACAGAATGTGAAGTGAACAATCGCTAGCAGAATGCAGCACTCAGGCTTTCGCCTTTCACCACTTTAGCCGCTAAAGTTCCTCGCAATTTTTGAACACAGCCACTGGAGGGGCTTGTGAGATACAGGTTGCTCCTCCCGAGCTCCCGCAAGGTTCTTGCGCAGCTCAACGGCGGGCCAGTGGCCACTGCAATGAATTTCACAGAGATGGTGCTCGCAATCCGGTGGGCAGGTTGCAACATTGTGCAGTGGTCAGGTTATGACGTCACATGGCCACGTGACCTCACTCGAAAAATGAGGAACTTTCGTAGAAAATCTCTAATACGCGGTGCTCCGAAATTCTTCAATTGAGGCAACGTGAAACTGAAGATGTCAAAAAGAAATTGACCACTAAGAAATTTCGTTACGGAGTAGCCATAAATATTTTGAGACCAAAGCCGAAAGGCTGTCAAACTATATTTAACCATTTTTTCGGGTCATTTCAGAAAGTTTAAAACGGCGCTGCAGCAAACAGAGAACTAATGCTGCTTTATTTGCAATTTAATCTACGTGTCTGGCACAAAGTAAGTTTGAGGTTACAAGACATCTCAATATTTATTCTCATCGTCTGTGTCCAGAACAATATTTACGATGTATTCAGTAGGCTGATGTGACTTTTTCGCATCAAAGCCACGTGCGGAGACTTCCTAGAATTGAACACCATTCCCCAACATGTGCATCAAGCCGCTACGCGGTCTAATGCGCTTGGAAGGATAGAAAATCACTCTCATTTTTGAAGACGCTGTAAACCATACCGTCACCCGAAAACCTGCAAAACAATGAACCGCATACGACAATATATGATAATCACCACCTCCCCGCACCTGACACCCACACCGGCGGGTCGTATCTACACCCTCCGCATGCATTGTCCCTCGAGGTCCTCGCCATTGCGCATGCCCTCCAGTCATTTGCTCTCCTTTCCTCTCTTCAAGAGTACACAGTCTATTCAGACTCACAAGCCGCTATACACCACATACAGAAACGCACCCTAACCCCTTCTCTCCAACAGGAGGTCGAACGAGCGGTCTCCGCTTTGCAGCCTTCCATGGTTTTCCTCCGCTGGGTCCTTGGGCATTCAGGAATTGACGGCAATGAGCTGGCCCATCAGCTCGCCCGCGACGCACTTTTCCAGGCACCATTGATCCCCTGGCCCAAGCCCTCGGAGGAAGGTGGGAGACTCACCCTTCGCCGCACCATAAAAGAGGTCTACCTCGAGCTCCGCCTAGACAAACGCCTTTACCCTCCCCTCATCTATCACCCACGGTGCCGGAGGCTCGTCTTCTTCGGCACATCCAAATGAATGCAGTCATCACCCCGTCTCGCCTCTTTCTCTATCGCTATCGATCGGACCCTTCCTGTCCCAACTGTCCCTGTATCTATGCGGACCTGGCCCATTGCCTCTTCTATTGCCCGGCTGCTCAGCAGTCGGGTTCCTACCCCCAACCTTCTTTATCCATCACCACCTGGCTCTAATGGCTTGGCGCTGAAGGGGGGGAAGAATAGCGACTTCTGGTCGCCTAGGCAGTCGACATGCTCGGCCTGTAAATTATGGCCGAATAAAGGTCTTGTACTACTATTAATATAAAACAGAAACAGAAAGGACCAAGAAAGGAACGCTGTTGCACACGAGAAGTAACTGGAATGTATCGTAATAAACAGCAGATCAACACAACAGACGCTTTTCTTAGGAACAAGTGATCTAAACTCTAAGAAATTAAACTTTGATTCAAGTTATATTCCTGTAGCTTTAAAACTACAAGATTATGTAGACCTGCATCGACGGTTGTGCGAAAGTCTACAATTATGCAGTCGTTTACTATTGCTTCTCGGTTGAAAGTGTACAACCTCTATAAATACGACCAACTGTGTAGCACGTGTATGGCCATGTGGAGAACCATCCTCGGCAGCTTCGGCAGCCACTTCGGCAGCCGCTCAGACACACATTTTCTCACGTGAAGCACACGACCTCGCAAATAGTTCGTTTTTCTCGGCTCTCAGAGCGCGATACAGTGATACTTGCAAGCCAAGGGCAGAATTCATGAGCACAGACTTGTGCAGCGCTGAGCGGCGGGGTCAAACACCCTGCTGCTCCTCCAAGCATGCAGCTCGCGACGATTGCATCACACTGGCTCTTTGCGAAACCCGCACTTACCCCTCGAGTATCGAAGTGGAAAACGCCGTACGGTTGAGCTCGTTATTCACTCCGCGGCTTCCTGCAAATCGCCTCCCAGGATACGGTTTGCTGTCTCGAAGGGTCAGAAGCCCCAGCAAACGTTCGTGGTATATAAGTACGCTTTGGAGGCCCAAGGGACACATATTTGGTAAACAGAGGGTGCTCGCTCTCCTGACTTTAAACACGAATCAGTCGAGATGGCACTAAACGACTTGTCCCCTACCGTGCTTCCTAATCGAGGTTCGATATACTCCGCCAGATTTCACGTGGACTTTCAGCTAAAAGACTACGAAGAACTTACGGTTGGCAACGGACATAGGGTAGATTTTCAATGCCAAAAATACGGACTGCTTACTGATTGCGATCTCTCTAATGAGGTCTGTCCTGTGCGAGGTGAAGCCACCCTGTCACCGCCAACTTCTGAATCTTATCCGCCCATCTGACTTTCAGCCGCCCCCTGCCTGCTTGGCTTCTCTTGCTTTCCAGTCAGTCACCCTTAACGACCACCAGTTATGATGTCTTCCCATTACATGCCCTGCCAAAGCCGATTTCTTCTTCTTGAGTTCGATTAGGATATCATTATCCAGCGTTTCTCTCCTGTCCCACACTGCCCCCTTCCTGTCGCTTAGCGGTACACTTACATGTATTATTTTCCTTTCCGTAGCACGCTGCGTTGTCCTCAGTATAAGTTAAAGCCTTTTCGTTAGCCTCCACATTTCTGCCCCATAGGTGAGTACTGGCAATATACAGCTGTTATATATTTCTCTTTTCAGGCATATCCATAACTTGCCATTTATGATCTGGCACAACCTGTCGCATGAGGTCCAACTTATTCTTATTATTTCACTCTCGCGATACGAACCTCAGCTCATTATTTTGCGCTAAGTAGACCTATTCCCTTACCACTTCCAGTGCCTCGTTGACAATGGCTAACTGCTGTTTCCTTCCGACACTGCGGAATATTACTTTGGTTTTCTGACCCACCGTTCATCTCTGCCTGCGTAAAGCAATGATCAAGCTTTCCAAACCATGCCTAGAGTGACCTAGTAAGGCAATGTCATCAGCGAATGGCAGGTTACTAAGGTATTCTCCATTATCTATTATCCCCAGCTCTACCCAGGCCCCTCAATACCCGGTGCAAACACGCGGTCAATAGAATTGGCGAGATCGTGTCTTCCTGCCTCACACGCATCCTTATTGGAATTTTCCAGCTGGCTTTATGGAGGACTACGGTGGCTGTGCAGTCGTTAGAGATGTCTACTATGGCATACCACTGCCCCCAAACATACCTCTATCCACACATGCTGTAAGGTTGTCTGGTAGTGCACCCCATTAGTGCGCGAAAAGTGGTGTCACCTACAACAGAGTAATTGATTTTAGAGTAGATCCAGAAGATCAGAGCAGCCAAAACAAGGCATACCCTACGAATAGAGAGAAGACGTCAAGAAGGCCGTGTTCACGCTCCAATTGCAGTGTGATGTCATTAGCGTAGGCTGCGGCACGCACTGTCTCGCTACCTTTCAAAGGCAAACCAGTAAATTGAGGGTGGTCATGTACAGCCAAGATGAAGGGTTCCCATGCCAGGATATAGAAAAGTGGAGAGAGCAGGCAACCTTAACGAACACCACGGGTTACAAAAAAAGGGGCACTTTCTCTACAGGGAAGGAACACTGTGCTGGAGATGTCCTCATAAATCTCCCTAAAAACAAGTTCAAGAGCAGACGGGTAGCCGAAAGCGTCAAGAAGAGCGGAAATGTATTTGTGTTACAGAAAAGTGAACGCCCTCTCTTGGTCGAGAAAAACCATCAATCCTTGTGCGCGGTGGCGCATAGTGTACTCAAGGGTGTCATGAATTACCGACGATAGACGCTGGATATCGCGACTAGGTGCGGAGGAAACATGTCGACAGCAGATCAGAGGCGAAAACACAGCTCCGAGACGCTGCACAGTTATTTTAGCCAGTAAATTTTAATCAGAATTGAACGAACGGATGGGCTGCCAATCTACAGGGCAACAAGGACTGCTTTTGGGCATCAGAACCATACGGCCAGGTCTAAAGGAATCTGAAAAAAAAACGTGCTGATTGAAGCTATGCCTATTTACCTTAGTGCAAATGGGACCTACAATATTCCAGCACTGAACATGAAATTGCACTGGGAGGCCATATGGCCCAGGTGCTTATCTCCGTTTCATGGAATCCAACGCCTCCTTGATTTCGCTCGCCGACGGGGCGGCAAGGAGATCGTCATAACAGTCAGTAGCACTGACTGTTAGGATGTGTTTAAAAGTAACCACGAGATACTGGAAAAGGCGACTGAACAATAGTTCGAAAATGATAAAAACGACAGAGAAGTCTCACTCATTCGCGCAAGCTACAGTGCTTCAGGAATTTGGAAATGCAGGGACTCCAGAAGGGCTTACTAGAGCCTGGCGAGGGAATTGAAGAACCTCGGGATGAGCAGTCGGAGTGCGCCGACACCCTCACGCGGCGGACGTTGAAGAGAAGGCTGTCAAAAGCCCGTGGAAGCGCTCTGAGAGCGCCCCTCTCCAGGCCCACATGAGTGGCGAGGGGGTGCGCAGAGCAATGCGAAGCTTGGGCGCCACCAGGCGCACCTCATGTGACACACGAGCCTGATGGCGCGAAAGGACACGGCACTGTGGTGACGCCACTGTTTCTTGAAAAGGTCCCAGTCACGAGGCTCTGCACGAATCACTGAATTCCTCAAGGCCCGTGAAAGCCCCTCGCTTGGAATAGCGTCGTGAAGGATACGGACGTCTAAACGCCACGGCCTCCAACGAACCACAGTAGAAACAGGAAGCACGAGTGTTATAGCAAAGGGATGGTGGTCAAGTCCTGTCCAGTCCAGTCCTGTCCTGTTCGTGATGCACCATCCCGCGCAGTCCATGTAGAGACACCACCATACGTTAGTTCATATGCGTCAACAAGTGAATACTGCTTGACAAGCCAGCGAAGCTCACTTGCATTCCAGCCTGGCCTAACCCTGCGGGGGAACTGCACGCATGCGACCGTGTCGAGCCCACAGATGAAATCGACCAACATCACTGCATGTTGCCCGCCCATAAAATAAACATCCAGACCATTAAAAAGGACATAGACGGAATTAAACGGGGCAGAAGCATAGATACAAAGAATTCGAAGGTGAAGTGAGTTAAACGTGCGATCCAACACCAGCACGCGCCCAAACGCGTCGTATAGCACGCGATTATTGTGCATAAGCATGCGATTAAGAGCAACAATGCCAACTCCGTTTGGCCGCCGTAGTGGCTCAGTGGTTACGGCGCTCGGCTACTGACCCGAAAGACGCGGGTTGGATCCCGGCCGCGGCGGTCGAATTTCGATGATGGCAAAATTCTAGAGGCCCGTGTACTGTGCGATGTCAGTGCACGTCAAAGAACCCCAGGTGGTCAAAATTTCCGGAGACCTCCACAACGGCGTCTCTCATAGCCTGAGTCGCTTTGGTACGTTAAACTCCCATAAACCAAAAACGAAACCAACTCCACTAGCACGTGTGCTGGCGGCCGAAAAGAAGGGAACCACGTTATAGCGGAGCTTGAAGTCCGTCACATCATCAAGCAGAGGATATCGCAACCCGAACTACAGGCGAGCGCGACCACCTCTGCCTCCTTCAAAACCGCCACGACACCCGCAAACGTTTAAAGTAATTATGCGGATGGCATCCATTTCAAATATGAAATGAAAGATGCACTGCTAGAGCAAATGAAGCGCGCTGCGAAGGGCGAAAGACCGTCTTACTTTTTCTGAAGGGCCACACCCGAGGAGGTACGAGGCCTCGTGGGCCGGCCAGCTGACGAGTCCGAGTCCGCCGTTGACGCATGAGGCCTCTTCAAGCTTGCACTCGAAGCGACCAAGCGCGCAGAATAAATTGCACTTACGAAGAGTTCCACTTTTTAAAAGTGCACTCTAGCGCAGCTAAACGGCGTAACGAAAGTGCACTTGCAGAAGTGCGCACTAAGGTCGGAGTGTGTTCACAGAACACACATTGAGGCCCGAGTGCGTATCCTCGCCAGCAGCGACGTGGAAGGCACAAATGTATAGTGCATAAAAAGTGCTCAATTTTTTATTTTACTTGCTGTAACACTGTTTTTTTTTAATATTTCTTCGGTAGAGCTACGCGTGAAACAAAACAGAAAAACGAGATCAAATGCAACTTTGCAGCGAGATGCCATCTTGTATGTTGTCAAAATTTTGGATAGCCTAGATTTGCACTGGCTCTTTCTTCTACTTAATTTTTTATTGGAAAAAAACAGAGCTTGATTTATTGGTCCTATCAGGTCAAAGAATGCATTTTTATGTCACTTTTTTTCTTTTTCATTGGACTCAAAAAAGATTTTGCTTATTTTCTGTCATTTCTTTTTAAGTGCACTTTGCCTTCCCGCTTAGCACCGTGTAGCCTAAAGTATCAGTCCAGGTGCCGAAGCGAACTTCCCGTAAGTGCACTTGACTTGCGCGCTTGGGAAGGGTATAATGAAATGCCCCATCCGGCAAAAAATTCCCACAAATCTACCTCATCGTACCAAATCTCATCAAGATTTTTTAAATGCCATCTCTGATTGGACATATTTCCCATTCGTGAGCTATGTATGTTTGAAATCTTGCGCAGAATCATTTTTCATCTGTCTTTAAGGCTCAGAACGTTCAAACAGGTGTTCCTTCGTCCTTAGAACGGACTATGTAGCCATGAAACTTCAGAATATACCGTTGAACACGAAGCCTTCACGTTTCTTTTTGTTTTATGAGCATGCTTGCCGGCTGTAGTATTCCAAATTTCTGCTCTGCAAGAACTCTGCTACAGCGATCGTTATTTTCTTTTGTATAATTTTTCTCGTTATGACTGCTACCATTGCTTTTTGTATTTTCTTTATTTGCTCACTGGTGATGTTTTACTCATTTAGAAAAGGTGCGGTTGATTGTTTTGTGACATGTCATGCTTTTCTGTTTATATTACGTTTGTATACGGAATATGCATGTTGTTTCTAGCTGTACACGCACATACCAACGTCTATTTTGCATGTAACATCCATCGTTGACATTGTGGCCGCTTATACGCACAAAGGGGACTTATCTGAATCAGGGTTATGCATTTAATTTGTTGGAACCGATTTTTATTTCTGAAGCCACACGTCTCAACATTTCTGCATACCTTAAGCGCTGAATGATCTCATATTGGTTTGGTTTGGTTTGTAGGGTTTAACGTTCCAAAGCGACTCAGGCTATGAGACGCCGTAGTGGAGGGCTCCGGAAATTTCGACCACCTGTGGATCTTTAACGTGCACTGACATCGCACAGTACACGGGCCTCTAGAATTTCTCCTCCAAAGAAATTCTAGCCACCGCGGCCGGGATCGAACCCGCGTCTTTTGGGTCAGCAGCCGAGCACCATAACCACTGAGCCACCGCGATTCAAACTCGGGCTTTTTTTTGCAATTTATTAACTTCCACCACAATTCTGAACTGCGTTAAATTCTACTCTCTGTTGTGAACTCGATACTCGCATGCAGTTTTATCATGCAGGTTTAATAAAATCTTGTTTTAGATACATCGACTTTCAATTACTATTCCCTCAACTGGAACACGCTGACGAAAGCTCAATACATAAACTCAATAAGTACTGAATAAAATCTCGAGATAAGTTGCAGGCAGTCAACAAGCTTTTCAATTAAACTCCACGGAAATTTTCGTGAAGGTGAAATTGACGGTTTCATTTAAAACTGCTGACCTACCTTCGGCTCCTTCTGATGGCTTCGCTCGGATCTCGGTTTCTATTCAGGTTTCTTACTCACACAAAAGGCAGTAAATGACTTGGAATAATTGTGAATTTGTCCTATTAGAACCATATTTGCTGCTGCTATCATCGAAATGGGCGCAGTATTTGAACGCGAGTTGCGCGCAAGCCTTTCGCGCATTGTTGCGCGCTGCGCCGGCCTTCCAGTTAAGCAGCCACGAAATCTAGTCTGCGCGTGCTTGGCAGGCGTACTGGGACAGTCGTCGTCTTCTGCTGCTGGACCACGATGGCACGCTACAGACTTATTATTGATCATAATAACCCATAGACCGTCTATAGATAAATGGAAATTAAGGCTGCTAAAGGCTTTAATTTATAGCCTCTAGACCGACTATAGATAAAAATACATTAAGCCTGTTGTAGACTTAGGCTATGTCAGTCTAGAGACTATGCACAAATGGAAAATAAGGTCATAAGGTACTTTAGTCTATAGACAATGTGTAGTACATCTATAGACAAAATGAAATTAAGGCTGCTATACACTCAGCCTGTAGATAGTGTTAGATAAAAGGAAATGACGGCTGTTATAGACTTTAATCTGCAGATAGTCTACAGATTGTCTATGGGCCAAAGGAAAAGTCTAAACGATGACTATAGAGCCTATAAAAGGTCTATAGAAAATTTACAGACTATTTTTATTAGGGAACCTCCATTGCAGTTTTTTTGCACCAACAGATCTGTTACAGCATTCTACAGCCTGCCCAACGTCCACAAAAATCGGATCCCTGTCTGCCGGATTGCGGACTTGCGCTGCTACCCCTTCAACCTTTGTCGGAATACAACCACAAGTTCGTATCTCCAATCACGGAAAAAACAACGACCCAAATCCATCATGCCAGCTATTTCATCGAACTGGCAACTCAGATCAACCTTGAAGCTAACAAATGCCTTGACTCCTGTTTACGAGGTGTTCATCTTCACGAAAGTGAAGGCGCCCTACAGCGCGAGGCGCCCTACAGCGCGACTACACACTCAGCGCATGAACCCCAAACAGTCTACAGAAAGTGTGCCTCATTCTGGAATTATACTTATCTAACACCTATTTCTCGTCTAAAATTTTACAGGCAGGTGAAACGAGCACCAATGGGAGGCTCAATGTCTGTCACAGTGGCAACTCTGAGCGTCGAACACATGCTTTCAACTTTTATCAGCCCCCGCTAAAGACTTTCATCAGGTGTGCTGACGACCGTCTTTTAGTCATCAAGACATCCAAAATCCAAAATATCCTCTCTCATTCCAGTTCAACAAAACGGGATATTCAGCTCACCCGAGAAGTGGAGAAAGGAAACCGCCTTCTGTTTTTGAATGCTCTGTTAAGCCAGTAATGCAACTTCCTACAGTTCCTCCTTTACCGCAAACCTACCAACACACACCAATATACGCACTTTTCATACCACCCGGCAATTCATAAGACATCAGTTGTGAAGACATTAATACGACGAGCCTAAACGCACTGGAGTATTAAACTCTATAGAACAAAAGGTAAACACGCGATATTCAAGGAGGATGAGGAGAAAAAACTTATTTGAAGCCAGCACTAAGGACCAGTGAACAAGAGCGCTTGCTCCGCCAAGGCCCGCTTACAACTGCCGAGCCCGAGTTAAGCCAAGCACTCTAGAAGGAAAATAAGGAGAGGTAATGAGAGTGTTACATAGTGCAGAATGTGTTCTGCGCCTGCCTTGATGATATGGAAGGAACTCATCCTGAAAGCCTATCCCAAAAATTCTTGTTCAGAAAGTCATTCGCCTTCTACAACACCACGACATGCCCCGAGGAAACAACTACAGTAATCAACACCACAGAAAGGCGTCACTTTTGCTTATGTATAAGGTGCCAGCGAAACAATCGCCCGTATCCTATGCAACAAGGTAGTTTACGTGTAGTGAACAAGCCTACGAGCATGTTGGTGCATTCCCTACCTGTGGTGGCTCAGTGGTTATGGTGCTCGGCTGCTGACCCGAAATACGCGGGTTCGATCCCGGCCGCGGCGGTTGAATTTCTTTGGAGGAGAAATTCTAGAGGTCCGTGTGTTGTGCGATGTCAGTGCAAGTAAAAGAACCCCAGGTGGTCGAAATTTCCGGAGCCCTCCACAACGGCGTCTCTCACTAACGCTTTGGGACGTTAAACCCTATTAACTAACTAACCGTGCTTACAGACTGGTCGCCGAAAGGAAGAGCACAAGACATCGCACATACACTTCATTCTGCCGACTGCAACCAAGGCTTTATTGGTGAAACAAGGAACCTAATAGAGAGGACACGAAGACACTAGAACGGCCTGTGCAACTTCGCAAGAGAATGCAACCTGGTAGCAGGGCATTCAGAAGGCGCAGGCCATAGAGTCAAGTTCTAAGATACCACTACCCTCGCATGCGATACGAATAACCGACAATAAAATTGTGCCTATTAACCTGGTTAAGTTAAATGTGACTTAGGGGCTCTAGAAGGCTTTCCTTCATTTAGCCTTGTTGCTCTTCCCTTAGCTTTTTATAAGCTTGAAAATTCGGTTTGCTCCGAAACGTTTTAGCAGTTGTTCCTCGGCTATCTTCCTGCGATAAACCGCCTGAGCTGCTCGTTCAGATTCTAGCCGTCGTTCCCACTCTTTGGCGGTCTCTGAAGCCACTTGTACACCCCTTGTAGTCAGGAAAGTAAAAACAGCGCTTAATTCTACACAAAACACACAGAAAGACGGACAGGACGTCCGTCTGTCTTTCTGTGTGTTTTTTGTAGAATTTAGCGCTGTTTTTACTTCCCTGAACACAATGTCACACCAACTAGCCCAGCAAAAGGTACTGTTAATTGCACACCCCTCTCCACTGCACGTTGTTCCGACAAATTCATCACACGCCTCCTCTTTCTCGTTCTTCGCGTTTCTCGCTCTTCATCTGTTTCCGCATCCCGTTCAGCATGAATATACCAGAGTCTTTTAACCGAGTGGCCAGCGAAGCGTCGCGGGCATGCGGACACGCCGCTGCGCAGGCGCACACCGCTGAGGCGGCAAGCGCGTTTACGGAGCGGCGCTTGCGCCCGCTGGGAAGCTCGCCCCACCGGAGAGTTTGCCAGTGGGCGAGCGTGCCGAGCACGCGCAGGCGTGTATAGGATATGAAAGATGGCACCCGCCAACATGAACGCCGGCAATTCGGCAACGACGCAAGCGACCACGGCGCAGGCTCGTTTGCGAGAAAAAAAGGCCCGGAGTGTCTTCATGGTGATAGAACACCTCTGTCTGCTGCGTCAAGTCGCAGCGAAAAGACCGTTTTGCGCCTATCTCAAAGGAATTGAATATACCATATCTTAAATGAACTGAATTTACCAAAATTGTGAAGCAAGTGGTGGCTGGGAGCTGACAGCGCGGTGCAAAAGACCGTGTAGATCTTCCATGGTAGTAGAGACAACACGACGCCAGGAACCTTAAAAAGTGTTTTTTTTTTCCTTACGCGCCCAAAGCGGCTTGCACACTGGTGCACGTGTTGAGGAGACGAGCATGCTTCTTTCGCATTCTTCAGGTCTGGTACTGAGCAGTAATCAGGAAAAACTGCAAATCGTGCAGGATCTATTCCATTATGCACAAGCGATGAAGTACGAACCCAGGATGATTCTACGATAAAACGGAGAGTTGAGCTAGCTGGTACATGTTTCTTGGAAAAAACAGCGCTAAGACGAAGGACAACGAAAAAGAGTACAACAGGACCGGCGCTGACTATCAACTGAAGGCTTCATTAGAAACAACACGAAATATATTTATTTATTTATTTATTTATTTCCTCAAAGGTCTCGGTTGAGACATTACATGAGGGAGTGGACGGTATCTGGCAAACAATGGTAAAAAATGTTAAGATGAAAGGCTGGCGACGCTCCGCTTGAATTCTAGTGGGTTGATGATAATGGCAACTTCGGTGGGCAGGTCATTCCGGTCTCGTGCAGTACGCTGAAAAAATGACTGCTGAAATGTCACAGTATGGGCTTGTAGGGGATACACTGCGTTACTATGGCTGAACCGGGCGATGCGGTGGGCTCTTTTTATGTAGGGGTTATCAAGAGGCAAAGAATGGAAAAATTTATGAAAAAGGTTAAGACGTGCTATCTTACGGCGCGAGGCTAGGGGGGGCAAGTTGATTCGAGCTTTTAGTGCTGAGATGCTTGAGTGGTAGGAATAATTAGATAGAATGAATCGTGTTGCGCGGTTCTGAACCAATTCGAGGGCGTTAGTAAGGTTATTGTGGTGCGGATCAAAAATAGCGTTAGCATACTCAAGCTTGGGACGCACAAAGGTTTGAAAAGCAAGCTGTTTAATAGGGGGAGGAGCGAGTGAAAGGTTACGGCGTAAATAACCTAGAGCACAATTAGCAGAATTTATTATGTGATTAATATGACAGGTCCAAGTTAGGTCACGCGAGATATGCACACCAAGATATTTGAATGATTCGGGTGTTCCAATCTGCAGGTTATTAATATTATAATTAGGCGCTACGTAATTACGACGACGGTGAATGGACATTAACACGGTTTTAGAAATGTTTAATGACATGAGCCATGTTTTACACCAGTCCTGTATGCGAATAAGGTCAGTTTGTAATGGGAGATGGTCGGTGGAGTTAGTAATGCTTCGGTAAACGACACAGTCATCGGCAAAGAGTCGGATATGAGAAGAAATGTTACATGGTAGGTCATTAATATATATCAAGAAAAGGAGGGGCCCGAGTACCGTTCCTTGAGGTACCCCGGAGAGCACAGGTGTTAAGGATGAAGAGTGTGAATTGGCATATACGAACTGCTGACGGTTAGATAAAAACCCTCGAATCCAGTTCAGAACACATGGATGAAAATTAAGGCGCGATAACTTTAGTAAGAGACGACCATGGGGGACCTTATCGAACGCTTTTTCGAAGTCTAAAAACACTGCATCAGTCGGGATATTACGATCAAGGTTTAAATGTAAGTCGTGCAGGAAGAGTGCCAGTTGGGTGTCACAGGAATGATTCTTGCGAAAACCATGCTGGCTTGAGTGAAAAAAATGAACGGACGATAGGAAATTAGCAATATGCGAGTATAAAACATGCTCCATTATTTTGCAAGAAACGCTTGTTATGGAAATCGGGCGGTAGTTACTCGGCGATGATCGGCTTCCTTTCTTGAAGACTGGGATGACCTTGCCCACCTGCCAGTCACGTGGAATCGAACCGGTGTTCAGGGATTCCTGGAATATGAGCGATAAGAACAGGCTACACGTATGTTTAATATTTTTCAGCACTTTGGCGTTGATACCGTCCACTCCAGTAGATGACGAGTTCTTCAGTGACTCAATTACCTTGACTATGCCGACGGGATGAAATGTGATATTTTGCATGAGCGGGTGCGTAAAATATGGTGGATCTGGAAGATTGTCAAGGGGTTCATTAGTAAAGACCGAACTGAATGCTGTGTTAAGAACATCTGCAACCTCAGTGTCGGGAATAGGAGATCCAGAGCTACTGTTAAGTGAAATTTCATTACATTGATTAGGGCTAATGGTTTTCCAAAATCGTTTTGGGTTAGTCTGCAGCATAGATGGTAAAGTAGTAGAAAAAAACTTCCGTTTAGTCTGAGCGGTTAACTTGTCGTATTCTTTTGCGACAGCATGATACTTCTGCCATGTGGAAGAAGAGTTAGACAGCTTGGCCGACCGGAACAGGCGTTTTTTCTTATTATTGAGTCGTTTGAGTGATACATTAAACCATGGTGATGTTATTCTTTCTGATATAGTAATGGTTGGAATGTAAAGACTTATAAGCCGATGCATCTCTGTTTTGAAAAGCAACCAGTTCGACTCGAGAGAATGTAGTGGAAAGTTAGCAGCGAAGGTGTCGAAGTAATCTGATAATTCCCGGTTCATGCTGGCATAGTCTCCTTTATCATAAAGCGTAAGTGTTTTTTTATTTTTTTGTTTCTTTAGTACGTTGCAATAAAAAGAAGTATGTATCGTCAAATGATCGCTGAGACCGCGCAACAAGGTGATAGGAGTAAAATTATCAGGATGCGTTGTTAATACGAGATCTAGAACATTGGACGAGTGGTCAGTAACGCGTGTGGGATCAGTGACGAGTTGAGTTAAGCCAAAAGTCATACACGTGTTTAAGAAATCGCTAGCCGGGCTGCTTTTCGATAATGTAGCGGCGGGATTAGACCAATCTATTGTGGGAAAATTAAAATCACCGAAGAGAAGGATAGGACTAAGTGGATATGTTTTAGTTAACGCATTTAAGGCATCATGAAATAAGGGGGTGAAAGAACTGTCAGCATTAGGAGGGCGGTAACAAATACCAATGAGGATGGGCGGATGTGTAGTAGTGCATCGAAGCCAAATCATTTCCAGTTGTGAAGGGAGGTTAACAATATACTCCATCGACAACCAAGAACGCATGGCAACACCAAAAGCTACAATGATACATCAATCACCTGGATCAAGATACTTCAGTTCACAGTCATGAACTGTTACAGAGGGGATGCTCACGCACGAGTCACTGTTTTTTTTTTTTTGGATATGAAAGGCTTCACTGATTTCCCGTGTTATTTTATCTTTGTGCTTGTACAGAATCTTAGTTTCATTAAAAATGATTTTTCTGAAGAATCAGGTTGGTTATTCTGGGAACAGTTCCTGTAATGCAAGGCCAAGTTTGACGACGGAGCCCCTTTTAATGAAGTGTTGTGGTCTCTTAAGCGGGTATTCAAGCACCTTCCTGTTTGACCTATATAGGTCTTCCCGTACGTGAACGGCACTTGATACAAAATCCCTTCAGCACAAGGGACAAACCTCCGGTCATGCTTAATCTGGCAACCTTTTTTTTGTTTTTCTTCGTTTCTTTTCCTCTTCCCTGGCCCTTCTATCTACAATGGCGCACAATCTGCCGAGCTTGTTTGATGCCGAAAAAAGAACATCAATGCCATATCTGCTGCCTACTTGCTTCAAACGGTGTGGTATTTGGTGAATGTACGGTAGAACAACGAATTTCTTTTTTTCCTTTTTTGAAGGTTGCTGTGGTTCATGCCTTTTGACCCTTTTAATTATCTTACTGCAAGCAAGAAATAAAACATCATCTGGAAAGCCCGCACTTCTTAGCCTCTGAACCTGCTGATTAAAACTTGTACTCATAGCATGCACGCATGATTTGGTTATGGCAGCACCTATGCAAGAATGATGCATGAATGATGATGCTTTATTTCTCTTTATGCTTTTGTTGTGTGTGTTTTCTTGTTTGTTCTTTTTTTTAATTCTTTTTTCCCCACCAATGTGAGTCATGATGAATGTACTACTCCCCCCCCCCCCTTATGTAATACCCCCTCCCAGGGGCCTTTAAGGGTCAAATAAATAAATGATGATGAATGATGAACTGCGATGCCACCTTTAACAACCTTGAAATGTGCTGAACGAAAACTGAGCATAGGCTTCTCTGATCTCTGAAGGAAGGACCAGCACACGTGATCTTGCTTCGTTGTCAATCTTAGATCTAAAAACTGCAGCTCGTTTTTGTCAAGTTTTTCAAAGGTGAAAGTTAGTCCGTGCCCGCTTGCGTCTAAAATCTTTAACACCTCATCGACCTGCCTATTGAAGTCATGATGTTCGACAAAAACAAGATAATCATCCACATATCTAAAGATGCGTTTTATACTGACGCCCAAATTACATTTAATAATGTGGCTTCTGTACTAAGTAACATCTTTCTCAGTTATGTAGATCAGGCTATTAAAAGTAATTTGCACGGAAGCACGGAATTCAACCGTAACAGGCGTGCAACAACAGCTGAGTGCACTACGTCCGTGTCCGTTACGGATCTACGGGCAGGTGCCCCAACTTGTGGCAGGAAGCGGCAGGTTGCAGCAATCCTGGCGTGGTTACCTCCAAGAGTCGCGTTGCAGGCGCGAGGCATGGTATGTCTTATGTGTGCGTCCAATATTGCATGTACTAGCTTTTGACTTTCGCTGCTAAAATTTAAAGCGCATGCAAAACTAGAAATTTGTTCTTGCTATGCGCAACACATGTTTGCACTTATGAAGCTCTGAAATGTGGGGGCTTTTCTCAAATCTTCTTTTGCCTTCCGTCCCTTCTTCTGTTTTTGTTCGAAGCGTCTGGAGGTGTCGAGTACATCCAGATTTTAGCAATCGAGAATAGTTCAGATAAGAATTCATACGTTAATCGCTACTATAGACGTCCTTTAACAAGCTGACGCCATGTTAGGGGAGCCATGCTTCGCAGCTGCTACGTAGCTACAAAACGCCTGACCCGATCCCGAAGTTGATAGCACCACGCGTCCGGCTGCCCCACTCCATCTTCTTCTCGTTGCAAGATCACACCTCAGCAAAATCATAAGTTCTCATCCAGGCTCACTTACACAGTTTGGTCAACCTAAGGGCTCGCTCAAACTCAGGCTCGACCAGGCCGAGCTCACTCGTACTTGTAGTGTGCCACAGTGGTTTCGCCCCAGAAGACGACGACACGGCCCATCACGCCAGCCAAGCGCGAGCAGATTTGTTTTCCTGGCTGCTCAACCGACTGCCGGCGGTGCGATGTCCTGCTCTCGCCTGGCTGATCTCAAAGTCGCACAGCCGCTTCGGGTATGCAAGCCTTCGAATGGTTACAGAGAGGGCGCCATCTCAGGGAACTGCCACTCTGTGCGGAGATAAAACTGTTTTGGGTATGCGCAAGGCCCCCTGTAGTCTGCGTACATGCTCGTTTAGAAATTGAAAATACGTACTGAAGACGCCGCTGTCCATTGCATCAATGTTGAGACGTACACGCGCTGAAATGGGGCACGCTATGTCTCACTACCTCCCAGCACAACATGTCTTCTATCTTTGACGATTTCGGTCGCGGCAGAAGTATCTGGTCCTGTATTATGCTCTTCGCACCACGCAAATAGCCAAAAACAACAGAAATTCGTTAAAACGCGTGAAGCAGCAGCTTGCTTTGGGGTATCGGCTTGACTGTCGCTGTCGTCAACGTTTCTTCTAGCACAACTCCCTCACTATTGCATCCAAAACACCACAGTTATCAGATAATATACTGAAAACACAAAATCTGCCTTTATTAAACAGTTCTAGCATGATGATAGCAAGCGTGACGCATATTCGTTTCAATATTACTAGAAAAACTATTCAGTTATGGTGTCCGAGGAGTTTATTTATTTATTTATGACATGCTGCAGGCCGTGAGGCCCAAGCAGGAGTGGATACAGAAACAGATCACATTTTGAGCAATAATACCAAAGTGCAAACAGAACACGAGCAGCGCGAAATGACATGAAAGAAAAAAAAGAAACTAACAAAACAAACTAAAAAACAATCTAACAGTGGTCGCTTATCAGGTCAAGAGACCGTACACACGAAGCTGGTAAGCTGTTCCAGTCATTGATGGTTATCGGAAAGAAAGAATGCTGAAATCGTCTTTGCAAAGTACAGGGTCAGAGAAAGGGGGTGGGAGTATCGGGTTTCGCTTTACTTAAATCTTTTCGTTTGAATCGTCACCAGCGCGTTTCTGTCGCTGAAAGTAACTCATCACACAGATAACTAACTTCCGGCGTGCCACAAGGAAGTATTTTAGGGCCCTTTCTTTTTAACATCAATTTCAACCATCTCATGCAAAAGGAAAAGAATGCAATATACGTGCTCTACGCAGACGACACGAGCATCTTTTTCACCGGTAAAAATGTAGACGAAGTATTAATAGAAGCCAAAAAAGAGCTTGCAATAATTTGGGATTGGTAAAATGAGAACTGTTGAAAAATAAATAGCAATAAATCACCAATGACCAATCATCAAATCACCATTAAATCACCAATACGTCACCATTAGGAACTGTTCTTCTCGGATGTTAGATGTTACTTCTGGTGTGCCTCAGGGAAGTGTCTTGGGCCCGCTTCTTTTTTTAGTTTTTTTTTTTAGTTTTTATCAATGACCTGTTAGATGTT
Source organism: Amblyomma mixtum (assembly GCF_055824585.1). NCBI lineage: Eukaryota > Metazoa > Arthropoda > Arachnida > Ixodida > Ixodidae > Amblyomma > Amblyomma mixtum. The sequence goes on from NC_143021.1 coordinate 81,015,851, forward strand.
ACTCCTGCGCAGGTTTCTGCCCGATTATTTGCCGACCACTGTGTTACGTGCACAAAGGGTCAAGAAATTTTACAGGATACTTTAGAAGCTATTTCCCACTGGTGTACAAATGGGGGTATGCAGTTAAACACTGATAAAACGGTACCTTTAAGAGTAACAAGGAAAATATGTCCGTGTTCCTTTACATTCAAGGCGGTCAAGGCGGAAAGCTGGGCTAGTTGGTTTGACATAGTTAATTAAAAGACTAGAGCATAAAACTAGGACAAAGACAGAGAAGGAGACCGGACGAGCGCTAAACATCAACTAAAGGTTTACTACACCAAACATGTACTTAAAACACTTCAGTGGCACATGCGCACACTGCGTTACAAAAAACTAATCAAGAAGTGGCAAACTGTTTCGCAGATACATGGTTTCTTTCCTGGTCAGGGCAAGTGACGTCGTGCTTACACACTTGTCACCTTCCCTCATAATGTGATAAGCCTCACAAATCTCGCGACCTAACCTTGTGCCTCCCCATACATAGCAGCTTAACAACAGTAACATCTTAGAGGTAAGCTCATATATATACTTAGGGGTTACGTTTACAAATAAATTAACTTGGTCAAACACATATCAGAAACTTCTGCTGCTGCACTTCGCAAACTGTGGTTTCTTAAGCGAAAACTTAGGAATGCTCCTGCCAGTACTAAGCGTCTTGCCTATAACAACTGCCTAAGAGCTAAACTTGAGTATGCGGTGGTTGTATGGGACCCCCATAATAAAAAAAATATCATACAACTCGAGCGTGTGCAAAGAAAAGCTGTGCGATTTATATTTGGAAAATATAGAAGACACGATTACCATCTACGCTTATGAAGCAACACAACATTCACACCCTAAAATCCCGAAGGAAGGTTAGTCGCCTCACCTTGCTTCATCACTGCCTGCAAGAAAAAATTAACATGAAGTTGCCTAATTGCGTCAAAGTTCATTGTACGAGAAGAACCAGACATATGCAGGAACACTCATTGGCACCAATTTTCGCCCGCACAAACACATTTAAAAATAGTTACTTCCCTAGAACTGCATCCGAGTTGAATGCATTACCTTCTCATATTTTTCTGTCCAGCGATTTTGCAGCAGAGTTGGAATGTCATCTCTTTATTTCATTAGTTTTGTTTGTTTTGTGTTGCGATGCCTGTCTATATATTCAATTCTCATTGATTGTCTGACTTATTATTTTTTTTCTCTATGCATATGCTTGTCATCTCTTGTATTGAAAAATGTTTGAATGTACCCCTCCTGCTAGAACCATGCATGGTCCGCAATATTTCAATTAAATAAATAAATAAATAAATAAATAAATAAATAAATCAATAAATAAATAATCTAAGGCCATATTATTCATGGCTAGAGGCAAGCAAGCACAGATAAAAGAAAGGTTGGTTCTTGGAGATGCACCCTTACAAATTGTTAAGAAACGTAAAATTCTTGGCGTGACCTTTGCAGCTGACATGTCATGGAATAATCACATTCAATCATTATCAAAGACACTCTCTACATCGGTCGGCGCACTAGCACGGTGCCGTCATTTTCTTTCAGATACAGCAAAACTTCAAATTTATCATGCATTGTTTTCCTCTCACATAAATTCTGCACACTGGTTTGGGCGACAACAACGCAAACAAATATTCAAACACTGCTCCTTCTTCAAAAGAAAGCCCTTCGTTGCATTGCAGATGTGTCCTATTTACATTCATCTGCACCACTGTTCACAGGATATAACATAATAAGCTTTCGAAAAAATTTACGGGTTCCGTCTACTGTACTCATACTTATTTTCCGATGAAAAGTTCAAGAGCCTCATAGAATTCCTTAATAAGCGGTTGCAGAAACAGAAAAGTGATTGTCGCACCCGTGGATCTGACACATGGCTGATACCACGCAGATGTACAAATTATATGCTACAGTCGCTCACGCACAACCTGCCATGATTGCTTAAAGAGCCACTGACCAGGGTCCGGACATTTTTGAAAAACAAGCCCACTGCATAGATGAGGCATCGAAGATAACCTCTGCAAAATACTAGAGCCATGCGCGCCCCGAAAAGCTGCAAAAATTCAAATCAAAGCCCGCTCGTTATTTCCTTCAACAAAAACGTCTCCGCCCCACTACTCTGAACACCTTGACGTCATGGGGGTTACTTTCGCTAAAGGCTCCCCATTGGTGCATCGTTCTGACTGACGCGAGAAGATTGGGCGTAGCCTTGGCGTCGCGTCGTCTGCACAACGCTTTCCGCAGCGCCTTCTGTTTTGGCGCATGCCTACAAACCCGCATGAAGGAACAACAACAAAAAAAAAACTGCGGAGGGAGCGTACGGCGACAGTCTTGAACCCTAGCCATAAAAACTAAAAAATAGTAAAACTGAGTGAGTTGGTCCGCCCCTCCGCCGTGATCACGTCACGAGACGCTCTGCGTGCGCGCTCCCTTCTCAGTTTTTCTTCTTCTATGCAAGCCCCCAAAACAAGGTTTTAGTTACTAGTGCAGCAGAGCCTTTCCCTCGCTCGCCCACTTGACCGCTCCGCACACACACCGCTTATCCTTCGTGCATCTTGCGTACGCCTCGACTCCAATGAATGACATGGGCTTTGGAAGGGAGAAAAGACACAAACACACAGAACACAAACACGCATGGAGAAAAGCAAACGGGCGGGTGCCGGGTCCGCGCTTCGCCGTGTTTCGAACACAACCAACTTCCGCCCCTCCGCTCGTGAAACGGTGGGGAGGCCTAAAAAAATGAAAAGGTGGCTCGCTAACTGGGAATGACTAAGAGATGTATGAAAGGATGCGCTCGCTAACAAGTCTAGCGGCGAAACATCGCGAGGAGACCCAAAGAGCAAAACAGAGAGGGTGTTAGGAACCCGCAGCGCCCCCCCCCCCTGTGCCCTCAAATAGACCC